>NC_080088.1:113208682-113512103 GCF_950005125.1 Chionomys nivalis
CCTGACTCGCACATGGTTAGCTTTACACCCGAAATAACAGCACACAAATTGTATTCATTTAAATACTGCCTGGCCCATTATATCTAGCCTCTTCTTGGCTAACTCTCACATCTTGCTTTAACCCATATCTAGTGAGCTGTGTATCGCCACGGGGTTGGGGCTTACTGGGAAGATTTTAACCCACGTCCATCTCGGGCCGGAGCTTCATGGCGTCTTCCTGTCTCTGCTTTCTTCCTCCCAGAATTCTGTTCTGTCTTCCCCGCCTACCTATGTTCTGACCTATCAGGCCAAGGAGTTTTCTTTATTAATTAACCAATGAAAGCAACAGATAGATAGAAGACCCTCCTACATCAGTCCTGGAACTCACTCTTTAGACAAGACTGTCCTTGAACTCAGAGATCTACCTGCCTCTGCCTTCTGAACACTGGGGTTAAATGTGTGCACCACTGTGCCTGGCTGGTGGGTACTGGACTTCTCTCTCTCTCTCTCTCTCTCTCTCTCTCTCTCTCTCTCTCTCTCTCTCTCTCTCTCTCTCTTTCTCTCTCTCTCTCTTTCCAAGATAGGGCTTCTTTGTAGCTTTGGAGCCTGTCCTAGAACTTATTCTGTACACCAGGTCTCAAACACACAAAGACCTACCTGCCTCTGCCTCCTGAGTGCTGGGATTAAAGGTGTGTGCCATCACTATCTGGCTAGGCACAGGATTTCTTTTCTTTCTTTCTTTTCTTTTTTAAGATTTATTTATTTATTATGTATATAGTATTCTGTCTGCATATATGCCTGCAGGCCAAAAAAGGGCACCAGATCTCATTACAGATGGTTGTGAGCCACCATATGGTTGCTGGGAACTGAACTCAGGACCTTTGGAAGAGTGAGCAGTGATCTTAACCACTGAGCCATCTCTCCAGCTCCTGGGCACTGGATTTCTAACTGGCTTAGCAGTAATCACCTTCACCTACGCCCTGAGCCATCTCATTGGTCACCTCATAGGGTTTTCAGACGTCTCACTATGTGTCCAGTCTAACCCCAAACATGTAATTCCTCTGACCCAACCTCCTAAGTGTTGAAATTATAGGCATGTGCCACCATGCCTGCTTCAAAATCAGAGTGTGAACTCCTTGTGGAGTCATCTGTATCACTGCATGATAATTTTTTAGACATTTAGTCTAAAAATTTTTACATTTTACATGTATGTTTTCCCTGCGTGTCTATATATGCACCATGTGTGCACGTGGTATGCATGGAGGTCAGGAGATGGCATGTCAGATCCCCTGAGACAGACAGTTGTGAGCTGCCATGTGGGTGCTGGGAACTGTGCCTGGGTCCTTTGGAAGAGCAGCCAGTGCTCTTACTCTCTGAGCCATCTCTCCAGCCCCACCGTGTGATGATCTTACTTCAGATGGAATTCTTTTTTCTAAGCTTTGGGCCACATGACTGTGAACAGTTTGAACCTGTTTTGGGCGGCATTTGCTGTCTTTACTAGAGGTTTGTTCTGTTTTGTTTGTTACTGGATCTCACTATGAATCAGACCAGGCAGGCCTTGAGAGAGTCACAGGCCTCTGCCTCCCAAGTGCTGCGATCAAAGGCGTGTGCCATCACAGCCAGCCTACCTGAGGGTTTAAGAAAAAAAAGTATATATACTATTCAAAATCTGGAACATGAAATAAACATAGAAGGAATCTTTTTGGAGCAGAGTGTGGTGGCTCACGCCTCTAACCCCAGCACTTGGGAGGTGAGGCAGGAGGAGCAGAAGTTCAAAGTCATCCTCAGGTGCATAGCAAATTTGAGGCCAGTCTGGGCTACATGAGACCCTGTCTCACACCTTGCCCAGGCAAAAGAAGAAATATTTTTAACCAATGCTTTCTGCAAGTCTGTAAGACCTTTGTAGAATGTATACTCCAAAGACAGCAAGGCGTGGGCTGTGTTACTGTTTTGGTCTGGATTTTTACACCAGTTTGTTGGTTTGGGCTTCACTGTGGGTCTGGCTTTGCTTTGACAAGAGCCAGGTGGTGGATGGCTGCCCAGATGCCAGGAGTGGACAAGGTCCTGGAGGCTGGAAGAGCAAGTGGACCGTCCCTGTCGGCCAGAGAAGGGTGATCTGATCTGCATATACCCTGGGTAGAAGATCATTGGCTGGTGGTTGCTTCCTAGGGGAACCCCTGTTAAGTCCCGCCCACGAGAGACTCCTTGAGAGCAAAGAATGAACACAAACTCCTGGATTGTGCCTTGGGGAACATTTCTGAGCTCCAGGTTAATTGTTTGTTTCACTAATTAAGGGAGCCTTGGGTAGGCTTTTCCTGTGGCTTCAGCTCGGATTGCTAGTAAGTATTGACAAAATGGTAGAAAGCTAATACCTCTTCCCCATCCCCTCCCCTCTTTCTCCTTTCTCTACCTCCCTGCTCCCCTTTTTCTTCCCATTCTTCCTTCCCTTTTCTTCTCTGTAGCCCACACTGAACTATTCACTCTGCAGTTCAGGCTAGCCTAGATCTTCAGTCCTCCTGCCTCTGCCACCCAAGTGCTGGGATTCCAGGCACAATTCTTTTCTCCCTGCACTGTATTTTGGAATCTCTGCACATTTTGCCATTGTAGACTATGATGGTTAGTTTTAATTGCTGCACTCTAGACTCACCTAGGAAGAGCTTTTATGAGAGGTCGTGTAGATCTCTCCCATCTGTGGGGGACTGATTGCCTCGCTTGTCTTAACTGCTATGAAGAGACTCAGCCTGAAGGTGGGTAGCACCATCCCCTGGGTCTGGGCTCCAGACTGTGGGTAGAGAACGCTAGCTGAGTAACAAGCATGCCTGTTTTAATTTAATTTTAATTATCCTCTTGACTGAGGATGTGACGTGCAGGCCTTCCTGTTACCCTGGCTCCCTGCTGTGAGGACTGTAATCTGGAATCGTGAGCTGAAGTGAACCCTCTCTCCCCTGGTGCCTTTCATCAAGATGTTTTGTACCACAGCGACAGAAGTGAAACCAGGACACGTCACATGTCACTTTGGAGACTACATGTTCATCAGAACTGTTCACTCTGAATTCGGTCTAGACTTCAGAATGTTTACAGTGAGTGAAGCAGAAATGCCTTCCAACGGCGGAGTCAGACATAAGATTAACTCCTTAAAACTACACAGGACAGGGCTGCATCTCCCATCATACAGACCCATTTCCGATCACGGTGAGTGGCCCTGTGTGACTGTAACCCAGCATAGCAACAGAACTGCTGTGAGTTTCCATCCTTCCCCCCAGACCATGGAGACTCTTTTTTTCCAATGGCCTCACCATACATGCAATTGACCTGGGGGTTAGAAGTTCCTGGATTCACCCCAGCATCCCACTGCTGAACCCACCATTCCCAGTTCACATTCCCATCCTTCCCCTAACTCTATAACCCAAATCTGTTCTCTCTCCTGGGAAATAGTAACCACTCCTTAATAGGGACCCAACTCCTGACTTCACCCTGGACTCTGTGGACCCTGCACTGCTGTGACCTAGGCCTGATAATACACCTTGAGTAAGTAATAGGCTGTGCCCAAGTGAATTTGTCATCTTGAATCTGGTAAGAGGCAGCTAGCTCCGTGGTGAGAAGCAGACCAACTCCACTTTCTAGAGAGGCAACCCCTAGACCACAGTGTTCATATCTTTTTGTTTGTTTGTTTGTTTGTTTCTCTGTAGATTTGAAGCCTATCCTGGAACTCACTCTGTAGACCAGGCTGGCCTCGAACTCAAAGAATTCCACCTACCTCTGCCTGCCAAGTGCTGGGATTAAAGATGTACGCCACCACTACCTGGTTCATGTCTTACTGCCACAGGTGGTTGGGTGCTAGGAATCAAACTCGGGTCCTTTGGAAGAGTAGTACATGCTCAATTCCTAACTGCTGCTATCACCCCTCCCCCAATGAGATTTTTATTGGGATTCCTTACAGAAGCAAGGAAGCAGTAGCATCCTTGAAGTCCACCCCAACACTGGTGATCTCCAAAACTCACCCCAACACTGGTAACCCCAAAGCTCACCCCCCGCACTGGTTACAGAGTCATGGCAGCTGCAACCCTGGAGCTGTCAGCCAGAGTCTTATGACCCTCCCTTCCTTGGCTTTCCTGGAGGAGTTTCAGTTCTGAGGGGAATGCTATGCTGTACCCTTCCCCAGGCAATGTTCACCTTGTTTCTGAAATGATCTCTCATTGACCTAGATCCCACCTTGTAGGCTAGGCTGGCCGCTAAGCCCCGGGGATCTGCCTGTCTTTCTCTCCTCCATGCTGGGGCTGTGGTCATATACCACTCGCCCTGCTTTTCTATTTATTTTTAACTTGGCTTCTGGAGACTGAAGTCAGGTACTCATGGTTGCAAGGGAAGTGCCTTACTGGTGGACCATCTCCCTGGCCAGCATCCCGCCGTCTCACTACTAGTCCAGTCGTGAGTTTGGGGCAGAGCCCATGTACTCTTTGACGCTTTTCAGTTACTAGTCAGTTTTGTTGGCCAATTAGGATGGTATGCTTCCCTTTGTATGAAGAATCCTCAGTGGAGTGAGTTTAGGCACAGTGAGTGTAATGTCTTCAGGGTTCCACACAGGCCATCCTGCATTCATGCACCCTGTGCCAAGGCTCGGGCACTCTCCCCTGTGGGCAGACGTTACTTTTGCCTCTTCTCATAAACCCTCTCAGCCCTGCCCAGATCCACTCTCATCTTACCCAGTGCGTGTGTGATCACTATGATGGTTTACTTGAACATTTAATTCTGAATAATAGACATATTCTTTGGTAACTGCTGTTTCTCTGGCTAGGAAAAAATTAATTAGATTTCCCTTAATGAAATTAGCAAGATGCAGTTACATAACTGTCCCTCTCACCCCTTCATCTAAATGGATGTACCTGTACATTGCCACATACTGACCATCAGCCAGAACACTAGCTGGCCCTGTTGTCGTCCCCTGTGGGGATTCCTGTACTTTTAAAAACATCATGAAGTTTCTGGACCGTAAAGACTCCAGTTAAGTAAACCAAGGAGCTGGAGAGATGGCTCGGTGGTCAAGAATGCTTGCTCCTCTTGCAGAGGACCTGAGTTTGAATCCCAGCACCCACCTGGTGGTTCATAAACAACTGTAATTCCAGTCTCAGATGATCTAATGCTCTCTTCTGGTCTCCTTGGGTACCCTCACACATATTCATATAAACAAAAATAATTTGTTTTCTTTCTTTCTTTTTTTTTTTCCTTTGATACAGGGTTTCTCTGTGTATCCCTGACTATTCTAGAACTTGCTCTGTAGTCCAGACTGGCCTCAAACTCAGAGCTCCACCTGCCTCTCTCTGTCTTGGAGTGCTTGGGTTAAAGGCGTGCACCACTACATGCAGCTTGCCACACATGTTTTAAATAAGCACACTGTTTAGGGGGTAACTTGGACTGGCCTGTCAAAATATTTTTCGGTGTGGGGAGCTTGCTGTTCACTTGAAATGACTCCAAGACGCTCTTAATTAGAGCCTCTGGGGCCTGCACCCCTTGTTTGTTTCTTTATCATGTCATGTTGTTGGCTTTAGAACGTCTGCTGGGTAACTGAAATTAAGGGTACCATCTCTCTTGCCTCCAGTCCTGAGATAGCTTCAAGATTAACACAGGCTGTGGGCTCAGAGCAGAGGACTGTGGTCATTTCCCTTCAGGAAATGTGTCAGCACCACACAGGTCTGTTCCCTTAAAACTCTGACTGTGATCAAGGTTTTTTTCATTGTGCCTGAGATGCCCTGATGTTTATCTGTGTCTGAGGGGTGCCCAGGAAGGGCATCTGGGCTGTAGGAGAGAGAATTCTATTTTTTATTTTATTTTTAAACATCTGTCTCTCTGTCTTTCTGTCTATGTATATATAGGTACATGTGCCTTGGTGTCTATGCAGAGGCCAGAGGACATTTGTAAGAGTCAGTTCTTTCTTTTAACCTTGTGGGTTCCTGGGATCAAACTCAGGTCATCTGGTTTAGTGGCCAGTGCCTTAACCTGCTGAGCTGTCTTGCATTTTTTTACATAATATTTTTATTGATTGCAGCCAAATCACCCTTACTTTCCCGTCCTCCCAGGTCTGCCCCTGACCCTTGTGGCCTCCTACACCAAAAAGACAAAAGAAAAAGTACAATCTGAATTGTCCATACAGTCACTGGAGCGTGGGCAAACTCCTGGTAGCCACTCCTGAAAGAAAACTGCGTTCTTCTCCAGTCCCACCGGAAGCCATCTATTGTGGAGAGATACACGTCAGCATCCTTATCACGATTTTTGTTTTGTTTTGTTTTCAGAGACGTGTTTCTCTGTGTATCTCTGACTGTCCCAGAACTCACTCTGCAGACCAGGCTGGCCTCGAACTCACAGAGATCCGCCTGCCTCTGCCTCCCGAGTGCTGGGATTAAAGGTGTGCACCACCACTGCCAGGCCCTTATTACAATTTTTTTTGAGGGGTGCAATGAACTTTATTGATGGTATTCAAGAGAGTAGGGCTCCCTAAGCTCCTCCTGCTATTCTGGGGGTCTGGGATGGAAACTGTGAGGGAGATGCTCAGTGTCAAGGGTTAGTTAGGACAGGGACTGCTCAGCAGCTGAGGGCCTCTCTCTTGCTGTGTCCTTGCTGGGATGGGTGGTCCAGGGTGGGCTTCTTACTCCTTGGAGGCCATGTAGGCCATGAGGTCCACCCACCACTCTGTTGCTGTAGCCGAATTCATTGTCGTACCAGGAAATGAGCTTTACAAAGTTGTCATTGAGAGCAATGCCAGCCCCAGCATCGAAGGTGGAAGAGTGGGAGTCACTGTTAAAGTCACAGGAGACAACCTGGTCCTCAGTGTAGCCCAGGATGCCCTTTAGTGGGCCCTCGGATGCCTGCTTCACCACCTTCTTGATGTCGTCATACTTGGCAGCTTTCTCCAGGCGGCATGTCAGATCGACAACGGACACATTGGGGGTAGGAACACGGAAGGCCATGCCTGTGAGCTCTCCGTTCAGCTCTGGGATGACTTTGCCCACAGCCTTGGCAGTGCCAGTGGATTCAGGGATGATGTTCTGGGCAGCACCACAGCCGTCTCGCCACAGCTTCCCAGAGGGGCCATCCACAGTCTTCTGGGTGGCCGTGATGGCATGGACTGTGGTCATGAGTCCTTCCACGATGCCAAAGTTGTCATGGATGACCTTGGCCAAGGGGGCTAAGCAGTTGGTGGTGCAGGAAGCTTGCTGACAATCTTGAGGGAATTGTCATACTTGTCATGGTTCACACCCATCACAAACATTGGGGCATCGGCAGAAGGGGCAGAGATGATGACCCTTTTGGCCCCACCCTTCAAGTGGGCCCCAGCCTTCTCCATGGTGGTGAAGACACTGGTCGACTCCACAACATACTCAGCGCTAGCATCCCCCCATTTGATGTTTGGTGGGATCTCGCTCCTGGAAGATTGTGATGGCCTTCCCGTTGATGACAAGCTTCCCATTCTCAGCCTTAACTGTGCCTTTGAACTTGCCATGGGTGGAGTCATACTGGAACATGTAGACCATGTAGTTGAGGTCGATGAAAGGGTCATTGATGGCAACAACGTCCACTTTGCCAGAAGTGAAGGCAGCCCTGGTAACCAGGCGTCCAATACAGCCAAACCCGTTCACTCCGACCTTCATCATCGTGTCTCTGGAACGAGGCTGGCACTGCACGGAAAGAAGTGGCTGTCTCTAGAACAGGGAGGAGCAGAGAGCCCCTTATTATAATTTTTAAGAGTTCTTTTTGACGGCTTCCTGTATAAGCTGTTACTTTTGTTGGGGGAGGGGTTGTCACAGAGGCCTTCTATGTCTCTCTCTCAACTGTGAGTCTGCATTTGTAGGTACCACTGCCGGAAAAGCTTCCTGGTCCTTACAGTCAGCAGGAACACAGACCGTGAACTTGCACTGGTGACAGCAAAGACCGTGGACATCTACCTGGCCGCTGGCATCGGCTTGTGCCACGGGCTTCGTCATGGTTTCTGGTGGTATTACAGGCCTTGGGCACTAATATAGTCCCTCCTCAGTGGTGGCCTGGCCCATGAACATCAACATGACTTTAGGTGGCAGCACAGACCATGGTTCATGGATATCAACTTGCCCCCCAGCTGCAGCAGGATCATGGACCCCAACATGGCTCTTAGTGCCGTCTCATTTTTTTCAACTCATAATCTCTGTGTCTCTCTGAGGCCTCACTGTGTAGCCCAGGCTGGCCTCCAAGTGGTGACCTCCCTGTCTTCATCTCCAGAGTGCTGGAATTGTATGAGGTGTCATCGTGGCCAGTCTAAACTACAAGATCCTGAGTATGAAGACCAATGATGTGCAGGTGTGAACACAGCATTCATGTGTGAAGACCTCATGCAGGTATGAACACATCATTGAGGAAGGGCTGGCTGTGACAAGTGCCACTCATGATAACAACTCTTGTAACCATAACAGTAATTCTGGCCCCCGGAGCTCAGAGTCCACACCAGCTGGCATGTCAAATCCTTTCTCTCCACGGCCTGCTCCCCCTGTACAGCAGGCCTGTGAGGTGGGCGATATTATTATACCCACTTTCCAGAAAGGGCCAAGTGCAGCCCAAGGCCACTGTGACGATGGAGTCCCTGTGAGGCCTCTCAGTGAGTTGGTTGGCAGAGCCAGGTGCTCCCTTCCTGAAAATGAGGTGTAAATGCCACAGTTCACAGGATGGACTTGACAGACAGACAGACAGACGGACGGACGGACGGACCTGGAACTTGGGTCCTGGTTCGTCACTTTCCATGGCAGAAGGGACGTGGCAAATGTGATCCAGTTGAGGATATTGATGTGAGAGAGGGTTCGGTTCTCTGTGGTTGGATGTCATCATGAGTGCTATCGTAGGAGGGCAGGGTTAAGGGCAGACAAAACGACAGACCTGTGGTGGTTAATCTTCACTGTCAGCTTTGACAGCGTTTAAAAATCACCATGGAAACACACCTCTAGGTATGTCCATAAGGATGTTTCCAGAAAGGTTCAACAGAGCAGGGAAGATCCATCCTGAATATGGGCAGCAGCAGTCCATGGGCTGGAGTCTTGGACTGAATAAAAAAGGAGAAAGCAGCCATGCGGTGGTGGCACACACCTTTAATCCTAGCACTTGGAAGAGGAGAGGCAGGAGAATCTCTGAGTTCGAGGCCAGCCTGTACTACAGAGTGAGTTCGAGGCCAGCCAGGACTGTTACATAGAGAAATTCTGCTTCATAGAACAAAACAAAACAACAAAAACAAAAGAGAAGGCGAGCCGAGCGCCCGCATTCGTTGCTCTCTGCCTCACGCTCCTGCTACCTCACAGTCCTGCATCCATGCCTTCTGCAGCCCCACGATGGACTGTTCGCATGGACCATGAGCCCGAGTTGCTTTTCTCAGGCGTTTTGCCACAGTCACAAGGAGAATAAGTGATGAGGAAACAGAAAACTCTGGGATGCTGGGTGGAAAGGGGAAGTGATGTGGCCACCCTCAGCACTGGTGAGGCAGATGTTGTGACCTCAGAGCCTTCACAAAAAGCAGCCCTGCCCCCACCAGGTCCGTTCCAGTCACACTGACTCAGGACTTCTGGGGTCCAGAGCTGTAGGAGAGTCAGTCTGAAGAGTTTCCAGTCCCTGCCTCTATTGTCACGTACCTTGTCATATACCCCAGCAGAATTTTGTGCTTGGGCAGAACTCTCCAAGCCCCTCTTTCATCTCGGTGCAATGGAATGACAGCAATTGCACTCACAAAGGAGATGAAAGGAATCGGCACAGGCTAGACCTTGCCAACTAGATGTGTCTTGTTGGGTATTATTCTGACCATTGGGTATTATTATCGTCATCAACAGAGTCAGGGGTGAAAGCCACCTGGACAATGAAGAGCCTAAAACAAAACCTACTGAGGAGTGACTTCATGTGACTTAATCTGTATCTTCTCCTTGGAGTGAGTTTATTGTTTTGCTTTTTGAGACAAGGTCTTATAATAGCTCAGGCTGGCCTTGAACTTGTTATACAACTAAAGATGACCTTGAACCTCTGATCCTTCTCTGTTCTAGTTTTAGTTCTGTCGCAGTGATAAAAATACCTCGATCAAAAGCAACCTAGGGGTGTATTTGGATTACACTTCCAGGTTATAATTCCATTTTGGAGGCAGTCAAGACAGAAACCCGCAGGTGGTCTGCTCACTAGTCCACACAGCATTGCATAGCCCAAGAAACATGGCAGGAATCATGGTATTGTTGCTTGCTGGCCAGGCAGGTTTATGATTGGCTAGCTTCCTCATACAGTTCAGGACCTAGGGAATAATGCCGCCCACAGTGGGCCGAACTCTGCTATACAAATTGTCAGTAGTCCTTCACAGACACGGCAACAGGTCAGTCTGATCCCAGCAGTTAGTTCCTCAGTTGGAGATGTCCTCTCAGATGACTCTAGGCTGAGCCAAGGTGAGGCTGAAGTTCATCAGGACCTCCTGCCTCCAAGCTCTGACGTGATCCTTCTGCCTTAGTCTCCCAGGTGGTGGGATTACAGGTGTTCGATACTATACCTGCTCCCATGGGGGTTCTTAGTGCTATTTATACTGGGGACAGGTAGTGATCAGGGCTTTCCCTGTAATTATATCCTGGCACCCTGGGAGTATCTGGTACACAGAAAAACTAAGTATGATTAAGAGAGAAAACTGGGTTCCTCAGGTCTAGATTAAGGCTGTGGCTCAGTGGTGCTTGCCTAGCATCCTGGAGGCCTGGGCTTGAGCAAAATGAAATGTGTGTTGTTCTGCAGTTTCTTTTTCTGGGTAGAGGCATCACCATTTTGAAGAGAGCCTGGCAGACCAGGATCACTTGGGTTTCGTGCTGTGGAGTGTTCTGGCCTCCAGCCCTTCAGCCATCTGGTGACCCTATCGCTGCCTCCTGGGCCCCCAGCGCTCACTCCTCAGCCCTGTGCCAGCTCCTTCTCTCAGCCTCCTGCCACTTGGCCTCAGCTTCTTGCCCTGGACCCTGGAGAAGTGGTTTCCATGGTAACAATTTCAGGGGACAGGGATGTCTGCAGTAAGAGGGAGGGAAGGTGTTGTGGCAGCTAGCTGTTCTCAGAGACCCAGGGTCTGATGCTCAGGCCCGCCGTAGCCATGTCTGTGTAGAGTGGGGCTGGGGCTCCTCCCCAATTTCTCTTTTTTCCCCATGTGCTCACTGCAGCCCTATCCAAGGACTCATGCTCATGCCTTTAGAGGTCCATGAGATGCTGAAAAGGCCCTGAGATTTCAGCACAGTTCTTCCACATGCTGCTGAGAGACCCAGATTGGGTTGCTTCGCTTCTCCAGCCTCACTCTCTTCACCTGTGAAATGGGCTCTGTGGGAACACCTAACAGGAAGGGAGGCTGTACAATTTTTGCACTGTTGAGCTCAGTAATATTTTGCTCCCATCTTCTGATGTTTGCAGTGGGGAAACTGAGGCCTGGATCCTCTCTCTATGACTCTGTATTATTGCTTCTTCCAGAAGCTTCTTGATCTTCCTTCCCCAGACAAAGCTTACCTGCCTGTTGCCACCCAACTGTTGAACAACTGCTTTGTCTATCTCAGGTAAACAAATCCACTTGCAAATCTTTGAGGCTGAGTTGGAGGTTTTTCAAGGGATTGACAATTCCAAGACAAAGTCTTGGGAGGAGAAAAGTCGTGAGGCCCGAGATGATGGGGGGATTTGAGAAAGTGGAGTGAAAAATGGTGTCAGCGAAGCTCTGAGAAGCAGTGTGCCCAGCATCACACAGCAGCTAACCACTCTTCTCTCTTTCCTCCATCTGCTCACAGGATGCACAGCAGGTTACACCAGTCAGTGGTCAAATGTTGTTTGTTTTTTTGAGACAGGGTTTCTCTGTGTAGCTCTGGCTGCCCTGGAACTCATTCTGCAGAGCAGGCTGACCTCAAATTCAGAGATCTACCTGCTTCTGCCTCCTGAGTGTTGGGATTAGAGGCGTGCTAAACTCAGACTTGATAGCTTAAATATATGAGGCTGTGCCTTCCTGGCAGAGAAAAAGGAAGCTGCTGTGTGTCACAGCTAGCTGAATGAACAGGTGTGACCATAAAGCATGGCTTTCTCCTAAGTAGGTCTGGTGCTGGGCAGGGAGTCGGCTCCCCAGCTGCTCCTAAAAATGCAAGACAAAGAGGGGTTGGGAAGATGTGTCAGTGGGTAAGAGTACTTAGTCCATGCAAGCATGAGGGTCTGAGTTCAAATCTCAGTACCCATGTAAAAAAGTCTAGGCATGATCATGGGTATACCTGTAGCCATAGCATTGTGGTAGGCAGAGGCAGGAGGATGGCTGGGGCTTGTTGATTGCTAGTCTGGCTCCAGGTACAGTGAGAGACCCCGTCTGGAGGGGAGAGGGTGAGCTGTGATAGAAGAGGCCATTCACTATACTTCTCTGGATTCGGCACATGTGCAAATGGGCACACACGACTTCATACCCCTCCATGCCCCCTCACACCCTCCAAAATGTAAGAAGATAGATTTTCTCTTTGTGATCCCTGAGCTCTGAAGTCAAAGCAAGAAGGGACAGTATGGCCAAGTCAGCCTCCCTCCTTGTCTTCTTGCTGTCTGCTCCTTTCCCAGGGAGCAGAGTCTCAAAAAGAGAGAAAGGAGGTGAGAGACAATATTAAAGTCCCTACAGACAGAATCCCCCAATAGGCAAATGAAAGCCCCAGCTCCTGTGTCCAGTAGGACTGCAAATCCCACTGTGAGGTGTTGGCACGAGCATCATCACTCTTGGGTACGGGGGTCACCCAGTATCCTCCAAATGGCTATTTGTGTTTTTTAGCCAATCTCTTAGGGTGAGCCTGGGTAAAAGCAGGTGGGATTTATTGCTGCCTGTGGTGTGGTCGATCTCACTAATAGAATCTGGACTCCTCTGCCCCTTCGTTCACTCCCCTGTTCTTCATTTGTCCCCAGAAGCTTCCAAGTACTTTTTCAGGCTCACTGTCAGTGGAACAAAATTACTGTCCCTCTGTGCTCCTGGAGCCTGTTAGTTTTTTTAAAGTGTCTAGAGTGGAAATACAGGAGGGACATAAATGAACTATGGTGTCTGCTCCAGTGGCTCCCTGGAGAAGGTGGCACACATTTTTGTCATCTCTTCTCATCTGAGGATGTACAGTGACAAATTCAGACGTGGCCCAGTGTGTGAGTGTAAAGCACAGGCCCCTTTGTTCCTCGTTCTCCAGTCCACCTAGGTGTGCACAGGGCCTGCAGGGCTTTCCACTCCACCTAGGTGTGCACAGGGCCTGCAGGGCTTTCCACTCCACCTAGGTGTGCACAGGGCCTGCAAGGCTTTCCATTTCTCTATAAACACGAATCTCAGAGGCCAGTCCTCAGCCAGCCAGAATGAAGAAAGAACCCCATACCCCACACACCCTTTGAGCATTGTAGACACTAGGGAAGACTTAGGGAGAGAATATAGTGGCATCGTGGGTGGACTGAGTGAGGATTTGTAGTTAAAGGCAGTGAGAACCAGGGAGAGCAAATTTTGGGTAAAGCTAGCTGGGAGCCGGGCGGCGGGAAGCTGCCTGCCGCTCCTCATGCTACAAATGGTGCCCAATGTGGGGCTCAAACCCACGACCCTGAGATTAAGAGTCTCATGCTCTACCGACTGAGCTACCGGACAGCCGGGAGCCAGGTGGCAGGAACACAGCCTGCTGTTCCTTGTACACAGAGCCACCATAGAATCCTGGTGTCACTCTGGTGAATCTGGGAGCCATGAAAGGCCTTAATGGAACAAGGAAGTGGCATGAGGTAATGCCTCTCTCTCTCTCTCTCTTTCTCTCTCTCTCTCTCTCTCTCTCTCTCTCTCTCTCTCTGTCATCTATCTATCTATCTATCTATCTATCTATCTATCTATCTATCTATCAATTATCTATTTATATACAGGATCTCATTGTAGCTTAGGCTGTTTTGAATTTACTGTGTAGCCGAGGATGGTTGTGAAATCCTGATCTCCTGCCTCCTTAGCCCAAGTGCTGGGATTGCAGGCATGAGCAACCACACTCCAATTTCTGTGGTGCTGGAGATTGAATTCAGGGCTCCAACTGAGCTATATCCCAAGCCTCTGTGACCCACCTTTTGACAAGTGTGTCTGTACGTGTGTGGGCACATTTACACACATGTATATATGTATACATGTGAGTTCAATTGCTAGAACACACATAAGAGAGGAAGGAGAAAATCAACTCTACAAAGTGGCTGCATGGCTTACATACATATAAACACTGTGGCACACACACACGCACACACACACACACGCACACACACACACACTGTATATAAGCTAGAGTCATCTGAGAGGAAAGAACCTCAGTTTGAGAGAAAAATGTCTCCAAAAGACCCAGCTATAGGGCATTTTCTTAATTAGTGACTGATGGAGGAAGGGCCTAGCCCATTGTGGGTGGTGCCTTCCCTGGGCTGGTGGTCCTAGGTTCTGTAAGAAAGCAGGCTGAGTAAGCCACGAGAAGCAAGCCAGTAAGCAGCACCCCTCCGTAGCCTCTGCATCAGCTCCTGCCTCCAGATTCCTGTCTTGTTTGAATTCCTGTCCTGACTTCCTTCAGTGATAAACAGTGATGTGGAAGTATAAACCAAATAAACCCTTTCCTCCCCAACTTGCTTTTTGGTCCTGGTGTTCCATTGCAGCAGTGGGGACCCTGACCTGGGTGCTCCATCACAGAAGTGGGGACCCTGACTAAGGTGCTCCATCACAGAAGTGGGGACCCTGACTCGGGTGCTCCATCACAGAAGTGGGGACCCTGACTAAGGTGCTCCATCACAGAAGTGGGGGCCCTGACTAGGGTGCTCCATCACAGAAGTGGAGACCCTGACTCGGGTGCTCCATCACAGAAGTGGGGACCCTGACTAAGGTGCTCCATCACAGAAGTGGGGGCCCTGACTAGGGTGCTCCATCACAGAAGTGGGGACCCTAACTAAGGTGCTCCATCACAGAAGTGGGGACCCTAACTAAGGTGCTCCATCGCAGCAGTGGGGACCCTGACCTGGGTGCTCCATCACAGCAGTGGGGACCCTGACTCGGGTGCTCCACCGCAGCAGTGGGGTCCCTGACTAAGACGTGTGGTAGGGAGCAGGAGAGTGGCCAGGGTGTGTCAGAGACAGATGCAATGGGCTGTTCATTCTTCCTTGACCCTCGAGGGAAGCATCGCACCCAGCACTTCACAGTTCTGGAACTTTCTGTGTTAGGTATCCTAGGCCTCTAAGGACAGAGTGAAGACTTGGGTGAGCAGACAGTAGCTCATGTGATGAGTGTGGCTAGAGAAGGGCCTGGAGATTTGGGTCACCCCCCTCTAGACAAGGCAAGGTACTCAGACGCCTCCATCCCTAGAAAGTCTCCTGGGGTCCAGATTGACTCAGGGCTTTCATGTCCCTGGGATGAGATCATCTCTCTCCACCCCCACACAAAGGGCCTGCATGTGTTGGTTGTTATTTTACCATAAAGGAGGAGGTGCTACTCAGAGCCCAGCCTCACCTTTGAGACAATTTGTTACTGATATTTGCTTTTTAGTGGTTCATTCTTCTAGCTGGCTGGCACTAGGTGTAACTAAGCTAACAACAAGAATCAAAATGACGGTAATAACAACAATCACCAGGTGCTCCTTTGGGAGCCAGTCTCTGTGTGCAGGGACTCACTGTTTATAGCGTATGCTGAGTTCCTGACATGTCTGAAGTTGAGGTGCTTGATCTAAACATCAGATGACAATCTTACCTCTATGGCTTTTTCTAGATTCTCTGAGTGTATGTCAACCAGGCTTCTAACAGGTCTGCTTGGTTCAGCACCAGGAAGACTTGCTGCCCCCTGGAAGCCATGCTACATTCGGACCAGAGCAAAGGCTCTCAAATTATGTTTTAGGATCAGCAGCAAGTGGGGAAACAGCTCTACAAGTGGCGCTTGAACTAAATTGGAATCTTGCTTTGGGGAGCAGGCAGAGTGTGCTTCGGAGCTGAGAGGACTCTTCTTCCAAACTCTCCTCCGCTTTCCTACTTAGACTGGGGCTTGAGTGGCTGTCCTCGGGCACCACATCACAGCTCGCTTGGTTCTCACAGGATGACTGTCAAGTATCTTAAGGAATTGCGCCAAGATTGCAACAGGAGCTGGGTGCTTGGTGAAGTGCTTGTTGCTCAAGCATGGGGACCTGAGTTCAGATTCTCAACTCCCACACCAGAAACTCAGCATGGTGATACGCCCCTGGGATGGGGAGGGAGGCTGATACCTGGAGCTTGATGGACAGTCAGGAAAGTTGTATTAGCAAAGCTTTAGGTTTAGTGAGAGAATGCCTCAAAACAATAAGGTGGAATGGGACTGAAGAAGACAGTTTAACTCCTGGTCCCCATGTGCATTTGTGCAAGCTCTCACATGTGTATGCATGCATCACACACATGCAAGATCACCATTGCTACTGCGAGATCAGACTCATGACTTTGCATGAACTATAGTTACTTTCTGGATCTGTCTGTAAATCTGAGTGGGGTTTGGGATAGATGTGGAAGGTCCGTTGAGAACCAGGGGCCTCTGTCTGAGGTTCTGATCCTAGCTCTGCCTTGAGTCTCTAAACCAGAAGATTTTTTAAAAATTGTCTTCATCAGTAATGAAGTTAAAGTTACCACCCACCTAAGAATTGCTATATGGGACACATACACATATACACACAATATATGTACACACACACATATATATGTTCACTGGTGTTCTGTCTGCCTGTCTGCCTGTGTGAGGGTGTCAGAAGCCCTGGAACTGAAGTCATAGACAGGTGTGAGCTGCCATGTGGGTGCTGGGAATTGAACCCAGGTCCTCTGGAAGAGCAGCCAGTGCTCTTAACCACTGAGCTATCTCTCCAGTCCCTGGGGGATATATTTAGACAGAGGTAGGCAGACCTCTGTGAGTTCAAGGTGTGGTGGCACACACCTTTAATCCCAACACTTGGGAGACAGAGGCAGACAGACCTCTGTGAATTCAAGGTGTGGTGGCACACACCTTTAATCCCAGCACTCGGAGGCAGAGGCAGACAGATCTCTGTGAGTTTGAGGGCAGCCTGGTCTACACAGAGAAACCATGACTCAAAAAAAAAAAAAAACAAAGAAAACCAAAAGAACAAAAAAAAAAAAAAAAAAGGAAAAGAAAGGAGAGAGAGAGAGAGAGAGAGAGAGAGAGCTGTCATCAGTGTTTTTCATCTTGACCATTCTTTCAGGTATAAGATGGAATCTCAGAGTTGTTTTGATTTGCATTTCTTTGATGGCTAAGGATGTTGATGTCTTTCAGCCATTTTAGATTCCTCTGTTGAGAGTTCTCTGTTTAGGTCTGTACTCAATTTTTTTTATTTGATTATGTAGTCTTTTGGTGACCAATTTCTTGAGTTCTTTGTATATTTTGGAGATCAGCAAGTGTCCACATTTAAACTACACCAAAGCTTTTGTTCTGTTTTTGGCATTTCCTGGTTATTTATCAGTGTACCAGGAGTTAGGTGAAAATATGAATATGGTTTGAATTCCTCTCTGTTGCTAAGGCCTGTTTTCTCGTTCATTTGTTCTTTCAGCTCTGTCTGTCTGAGGCCTGTTTTCTCGTTCATCTGTTCTTTCAGCTCTGTCTGTCTGAGGCCTGTTTTCTCATTCATTTGTTCTTTCAGCTCTGTCTGTCTGAGGCCTGTTTTCTCATTCATCTGTTCTTTCAGCTCTGTCTGTCTGAGGTCTGTTTTCACCCAGCCCAGGGCAGTGAAGTGTCCAAGGACTATCACTTCAAGGGTAGAACTGTAAGTGAGCCATGGTTTAAGCGAATTAAAGAAAGTCAGGCTGGCATGGTGGTACATGGCTTTAATCCCAGCCCTCAGGAAGTAGAGTCAGGTGGGTCTCCATGAATTCCAGGGGAGCCTGGGCTAGATAGTGAATTCCAGGACAGTCAGGACTATGTAGAAAGATCCTGCCTCAAAAAAAGGCAACTACTTAGGACATCACAGGACACAATTGTTAATGTCACAGTCGTTTCTTGTTTTGCTACTGTTTTTTTTTTATTAAGATTTACTTTTTTATTATGTATACAGTGTTCTGCCTGCACGTATGTCTGCAGGCCAGAAGAGAGCACCAGATCTCATTACAGATATGAGTCACCATATGGTTGCTGAGAATTGAACTCAGGACCTCTGGAAGGGTAGCCAGTGCTGAGCTATCTCTCCAGTCCATGCTACTAGTTTTAAGACTTGAAGACTTTCTGGGTGGGCATGGTGCATGACTTTATCCCCAGCATTCAGGAAGCAGAGACAGGCAGATTTCTGTGAGTTCAAGGCCAGCCTGGTCTACAGAGTGAGTTCCAGGGATAGGCTTCAAAGCTATAGAGACACCCTGTCTTGAAAAACAAACAAACAAACAAACAAACAAGACTTATCATGAGGGGAAATTTAGGCTACACATTTTCTTGATGTCACAAGTGTATTTAAGAAGTTGATTTCGTTTCCCTCTTTGTTGGGAGAAAGATGTCTATAATTTGGAGAGTAGTGTGGGACAGGTGGAGACTGTCATGGTTAAGTTTGCTGTGGGTTTCCTACTGGTATCCCTTACATGTGGAACTTTAAATGGCCACAACTGTGGTCACTCTCTAGATCATAGGCAATTTTATATTTCCTCTTTTAACTTGACTGCTTCACACAGCTGGTCCTTAGGATCATGAACATTTGTTATTGTTGAGTAATCTTTTGCTGAGTGCAGTACCCTTTTTTTTAAAGATTTATTTATTATATACACAGTGTTCAGCCTCCATGTATGCCTGCAGGCCAGAAGAGGGCACCAGATCTCATTACAGATGGTTGTGAGCCACCATGTCGTTGCTGGGATTTGAACTCAGGACCTCTGGAAGAACATTCAGTGCTCTTAACCTCTGAGCCATCTCTCCAGCCCCTGCAGTATTCTTAATGATCCCCCAGTGAACAGACACTTGGGTCACAGTCTGCTCGGCTTAGCCTCTACAATGCCTTTCCTGCTTGTTTGGTTTAGGTAAGGTGGCATCCTGGCAGCTCCCTGCACAACTTGCAGGCAGTTCAGTGGTCGACACCCACATCCTCTCTGTTTAATCACCAGCCCTATTCATCTGCCAGGGTGGACAGAACAAGATACCAAAGCGTGGGTGGCTGGCTGGGTCAGTAGGGCTGCTGTCTCCCATGCATCCCAGAAGATGAAAATCTAAGGTAACCGTGTCACTGGGTTCGTTTCCCTCACACTTCCCTTGCGGTCACATTGAGGAGTGAGTGACTTGGGAAGGGACTCTGATCTTGAAGCATTACCACCTGGTTTGGGTCCTGAATTGAATTTGGTTCCTTTTCTCCTTGTGACCAAATACCCAACAAGAAACTTCTGGGAGGAAGGGTCTGAGTGTGGTGTATATAGGGTCTGAGTGTGGTGTATATAGGGTCTGAGTGTGGTGTATATATGGTCTGAGTGTGGTATATATATGGTCTGAGTATGGTGTATATATGGTCTGAGTGTGGTATATATATGGTCTGAGTATGGTGTATATATGGTCTGAGTGTGGTATATATATGGTCTGAGTATAGTGTATATATGGTCTGAGTGTGGTATATATATGGTCTGAGTATGGTGTATATATGGTCTGAGTGTGGTATATATATGGTCTGAGTATGGTATATATATGGTCTGGGTGTGGTATATATATGGTCTGAGTATGGTATATATATGGTCTGGGTGTGATGTATATATGGTCTGGGTGTGGTGTGTATATGGTCTGGGTGTGGTGTGTATATGGTCTGAGTATGGTGTGTATATGGTCTGGGTGTGGTGTATATATGGTCTGAGTATGGTGTATATATGGTCTGAGTGTGGTATATATATGGTCTGGGTGTGGTATATATATGGTCTGGGTGTGGTATATATATGGTCTGGGTGTGGTATATATATGGTCTGGGTGTGGTGTATGTATGGTTTGAGAAGGGATAGTGTGGTAGCAGGCCTCTCCCTGGCAATTAGAGTGGGTGGCTGGGGCTGCTCGCCCATCACCTCAGTCTTCCAGGGGCAGGAATCAGAGTGGACAGGAAGTGGAGTGGACAGGAAGCGGAGTGGACTGGAAGTGGGGTCAGGTTATAAAACCTCAAGACCTGCCCCCAGTGGTCTACATTCTCCAGTGAGGCTTCATCTCCACAAGGTTCCAGAACTTTCCTAAACAGTGCCACTAGCTGAGGACCAAGTATTCAAATATGCCAAAGGGAACATTGCACATTCAAAATGCAAGGTGCGTGCCCTTCTCCTTCTGTTTTCTTTTCTTTTCACCGCACTGACTCATTCATTCATTCACTCATGTATTCACTCACTCATTCATTCATTCATTCATCATTTACTCACTCACATACTCATTCATTCATTCACTCATGTATTTACTCATTCATTCATCATTTACTCACATACTCATTCATTCATTCACTCATGTATTCACTCATTCATTCATTCACTCATCATTTACTCACTCACGTTTTCATTCGTTCATTATCACCCATTCATTTCAACATGCATTTATTGTTGTCTTAGCTTTGCCTCCAGTGTAGTCTTAGGAGCTGGGATGATTGAGTGACAATAAGAAAGCAGGAGCTGGGGAGATGGCTCAGCTGCTAAAGTGCTTGCTGTTCAAACATAAGGACCTGAGCTTGATACCCCAGAACTCATATGAAAAACAGGGCTCCGCGAGCATGGGCCTGCAATCTAGGTGCCAATGAGGAAGAGATTGTAGAATCCCTGGCCAGTAAGCTCCATGTTCAGCAAGAGAGCCCATCTGGAAAAACAAAGCGGAGAGTGTCTCAGGAAGGTGTCTTACGCTGGTCCACATCCACTGAGAAAATAGTTTGCTTATTACTTTAAAACACAAAAGCCAATAAACTAAATAGCTTTCTTTAATTTTGTCCTTTATCTTATTGTTTTATGTGCATAGCTGTTTTGTTTGCATGTATGTTTGTGCACCACATTCATGCCTAGTGCCCATGGACGAGGGGTTCAGATCCCCTGGAATTGAAGTTACAGATGCTTATGAATTATCATGTGGGTGCTGGGAACTGAACCTGGGTCCTTTGGAAGTCAATGCTCCTAACTGCTGAGCCCTCTCTCCAGTCCCATAGGTACATAGATTAATTATAAAGTTTCAGGGGGTAGAGATTGCTATGAAAAAATAACAATAGGGCTATGGGGAGTGAGTGCTGGGCTTGTGGGTGCAGTTATTTTAGGTGGGGTTAAGAGATTCATCACAGACAAGGTGGCATGAGGACCTGGATGTGAGAGGAGCTTGCTGAGTGAAGGGGACAGGGCTGAGGCCTTGAGGTAAGAACTTCCTGCTGAGAAGGTGGGAGAGAATCTGGGAGAGGAGGAAGCTGTGCAGAACCTTCAGGGCCACAGGGAAGCCAGTAGCCTCCGTCCTGAGCACAAGAGGACATCGCTGGGACGCTGACAGCAGGAGAGGTGGGGTCTGATTTCTAAGCTTAGTTTCATCTATAGTAGTGCTGAGGAGATGTCAGGAGATCAAGGACAAAGGCAGAGAGACCTGCAAGGAAGCAGCTAGGGTGATGGGCATGAGAGAGCATTAACTGTGGGTGTTCTGAGAAACTCCTGGATTCTGGGGATGCTTTGATGAGCTAACAGGACAGTTTGATGGATTGTGTGGCTTGTCAGTAAAATAAGGAAAAGGGCTGGCTGCTGCATCAGCAAGAATGGCTGCCAAATGTTTGTTGGTTTGGTACAAGATCCACTTAGCGATAAGGTGTGGCTCTTGTTGGGCTAGTGCCTGGGTGTCAGAGGAACTGACCTGCAGCTCTTGGTGCCTGTGGTCTATCTATTCTGGCTTTGAGGAGGGAGAAGAGGATGGATCTGGACGATGAGGGCAACCACGTTACCTGTGAACATCCTTCTGCTGGCCTTTGTCAGCTGCTGAAACCTATCAAGTCCAGGAATACTTTTTGTTTTATGTTTAATGCTTTTGGAAACATTTATTTATTTATTATATATGTGCACACACACACACACTACAGCATCTATGTGGATGTCAGAGGACAACTCGCAGGAGCTGGTACTTTCCTCTAACTAAATGGGCTCTGGGGACCAAACTCTGGTCATTCCATTTGGTGCCAAGAGCCCTTACCCACTAAACCATCTCACCAGGTATTTAATACTTTTTAAAACGGACTCAAACTTAAGGGAAGTTGGGAGGAGAGTGCCCAGGTTTATCTAGCTTAAACCAATGCCATAGGCTACACCTCACCTCCATTTTCTACAGAGAGGGACCGCCTCCTGCTTAATCTCGATGCTTGCTACCTGGTTCAGTCTGGTAGCTCCGAAGGCTTTCATCTAGAAACTGGCATCACATTTAAACACCACTGGTCATGAGTCTTTAAAATCATCTTTGGTCTGGAGTGGTTTCACACATGCCCCTTGGCTTTCAGGATCTTGACCCTTTGTAGGTCACAGGCCAGCTTTTGCAGAGCATCCTGATGGAGGAAGGCCATTGGTTAATTAATAAAGAAACTACTTGGCCTCATAGGTTAGAACATAGGTGGGTGGAGTAAACAGAACTGAATGCTGGGAGGAAGAGGAAGTGAGCTCAGAGGCAGGGCAGCTCCTCTCAGAGCCAGACGCGATACAGCCAGCTGCCAGGTTGAATCTTTCAATTCTGAATCTTTCCTGGTAAGCGCACCTAGCGGTGCTACGCAGATTATTAAAAATGGGCTAAATTAATACGTGAAAATTAGCCTAGAAGAGGCTAGATATAATGGGCCAGGCAGTGTTTAAAAGAATACAGTTTGTGTGTTGTTATTTCGAGGCATAAGCTAGCCAGGCAGCCGGGAGCTGGGTGGCAGGAACGCGGCCCACAGCTCCTTCAACAGCATCCTTCTGTCTGGGGTACACATTCTGATGTTAGGGTCAGGCTGTACATCTTGCCAGGAAGAGTCACTGAGGATGCTGTGTTCTCTTTGCAACCCACTGGTGGCTTGCTTACAGACAGTTGTACTTCAGCCACACAACAGAGCAGAGTCTACAAATCGGGTTGTTTTTCCTTTCAGGACTATTTGTGGGAGGGACATTGAGGCTGTGAATGTCCTATTTATCTAGTTGTATGTATGTGTCTCTGTTTATCATCTCTATCTATCATCTATCTACCTACCTATCATCTGTCTATCTATCTATCTATCTATCTATCTATCTATCTATCTATCTATCTATCTATCATCTATGTATCCATCCATCTATCTTCTATTTCTGTCTATTTATCATCTGTCTATCTCTGAATCATCTATTAACTGTCTATTTATGCTGTCCCCTGTTTGGTTCTTAGCATGTTCCATTAAAAATTTGTGCCAACAATTAAGGGAGGGTTATTTTAGAAACTCTATTGGTTAAGTAAAAATTACACCTGTAATCCCAGCACTCAGGAGACTGAGGCAGGAGGATGGCAGGTTAAAGGTCAGCCTGGGTTACATAACTAGACTCTGTCTCACAAAACCAACCAACAAACCAACCAACCACCAACCAACCAACCAACAAACCAACCAACCAACCAACCAACCAAAACAACAACACTCTGACTTGGTTTCTATAACATCTTAGAATAAACTCACTTTCCACCATAGGAGCCCACTACATTTTGGGCCAGCTGGATTTGAGCATCTGTAGGTATTTGAGCATCAGGGTAGGGGCCATTCTTTCCTCTCCACACAATAGGGGTGAAATTGTTTCTCCAGCTGGGAGGAAAGTGCACCAGGATTGGGGAGTTCACAGATAGGAGTGAAAGTGGCCACTGTGTTCAGTTCTCATTCTGTGGAGTTGGCATTGCTTGCTTTGGGGTTCCATTCACATTTTCTTTCTTCACCGTGTATTGAGAACTTGTTATGTCATTGACTGTGTGAAGCTTTTCATTTACTGTGGAGGAGCATTTCCCTGGTTTATCTCCCATTCAACTCATTCTGGATAAATATTTTTTGAAACAATGAAGTTTAATTTCTAAGTACAGAAGGCTGTACAGGGAAGTCCTACATGAGAAATCTCTTTGTGTACATGGTGCCACCCATCCACCCTGTGGGGAAGGCACTAGTATTTGTAGTGTTTTAAGATTTATTTGTAGTTTTGCTTTGTGTGTGCATCTATCACATGTGTGGGTGCCCAAGGAGCCCAAGAGAGGGTGTCAGATCCCTTGAAACTGAAGGTACAAGTGGTTGTGAGATGCCTGATGTGGGTGCTGGGAACCAAACTTAGGTGCTCTAGAAAAACAACAAGCACTTTTAACTGCAGGGCTAGCTCCCTACCCCAAGAGAATATTATCATATCCATCTATAAAGAAGCACCCTAAAGCCCCAAAAGGTTATAATATGTCTAAAGCTGCTTAGGATGAAGCCATGTTGTCTCTATAAGTGGGGCCAGTGCGCTTCTCTTCTATTGCTGATATCAGGGGTTATCATACGTTTCCCATACCAGGCCAGATAGCAAATATTTTAGGTTTTGAAGGCCACACAGTTTTTCACAAGCACTACATTCTGCTACATCAGTAAGAAAGCTACAACCAATATGCAAATAAATGGGTGTTTCAATATTCTAGTGAAGATTTATTTTCAAAATACAGTGGAGGGTCAGGTCACCCCTGAGTGTAATATATTTACTCCCTTTCTATGGTCCTGACATCTGTCAATCATGGGGACTGGCTTCCTGTACCTGTAGCTATCTGGCTGAGTGAGTCCATCAGAGAGTGGGAGTGTGGGGAGGGAGATGTACAAGGCGACCAAATGACTGGGGTAGGTAAAGAGTGGAATGCATGAGATTGTAGGCGCTTTTGAACTAAGTCACACCAGATCTGAACTGAACATGTGCCCTTAGGTTCCCTGTATGCCTGTGCATTCATGTATTTTGAAATGATAGTCTAGATTCAGCACACCGCCGCTGTTCAGACTTACCTGGAGGACTGTCCCCACTGTGTGATGAGACACAAGGCCTCCCCACACTGAAGAGACTAGACCAGGAGGAAGGGCACAAAAGGCTCTGACCCTGCAACAAGGAAGGGGCCCCTCCAGCTTGGTGTGGACATCAGCAAGAAAGACTGCATGTTTCTCTGCAGATGGTGCAGGTGTTCTGCTTGGGCGTGATTTCAGCATGGCCAGGAGGACAGCTCCCTCTCCCTAAAGCATTATTTCAGCATTCGCCTGCGGACAGCTCCTTGCTGTTTGCCCCGAGGCTCCTTTCCCTGCCGAAAGAGTCCTGCATCCCAAGGAGGCCTGGGAAGTTGGGGATGACCCACCATCAGGGGAGGATGGAGATTGGTGGGTAAGTGCTAAGATTCCCCAAGATCTCCAGAGGTTGCCCTGCAAGGCTGAGCCCTAGTGTGGAGGTAACCAGCTGGCTACCGCATACAGAGTCTTTCTTTCCCTACCTCACTGCCTTATTCTCCAAATCCTGCCCCCAAGAGCATCTCTAAGCTAACTGCACCCAAGCCCACTTCTCAGACTTGGTGTTGAGAGTCCCAAATTAAAGAAGTCTCCAATTTGGAAGTCTTGCTTAGTTTATGGGCTGTTACTCCATGGGACTCACATATACAGGGAATACCAGCAATAAAAGGGTCACTAGAAATATGGGGGAGTAGAGGCAGGAGGATCAGGAGTTCAAGGGCGCCTGGGATACCTAATGGAAACCTATCTTCAACAAGATAGTTGTCCTAGAGATTCTAAGCCTCATGTGGCTAGGGCGTTTAGAATATCCAGATCCGAATCCTGCTTGTTTCATTTACTAGAAGTGGACAGACTCCTCTGCCTCTGCTTCCCATTTGTAAAATGTAAACTGAGTCTCCTTTGCCTTAGTTTCCCATTTGTAAAACAGAAAAACCACCATCCCTGTCTCTTAACTGTTATGAAGATGGAGGAGCAAATGCAGAAAAAGCCTTACAGTAATGCTTGATCCCAGCCCTGCCATTCTCTAAATATGCCAGATATCCTCCAAATATGCTGAACATTTGTACATTTCTTGATTTTGGCTACATGTTTAGTGCATGTGCTTGTGTGGGTTCCCACATGCTGTCTTTTGTTTGCTTTCATTTTTGAGACAGGATCTTGTGTATCCCCAACTGACTTTCAACTTGTCACATAGCTGAGGATGACCTCAAGCTTCTGATTCTCTAGCTTCTGTTTCTTCAGATGCTGAGGTCAAAGGTGTGAGGCACCACACCTCACTTAAGCGGTACTGGGGATTGAACTTGGGGCTTTATAAGCCACATCCCAGTCCCTAGTAGTGTGTAGCTTTTCTTCGCTTTTCTCTTAGCCTTCCTTCTGCAAATGCAGCTTCTCTGCTTAGAGGTTTGGATAATAAGCAAACTCTTAATTGTATGATATTGGATTTACAGCTTTGGAGTCCACCAAGGGATTCAGTGGATGGAGGAAACACTGTTGAATGGTGTGTGTGTGTGTGTGTGTGTGTGTGTGGTCCCCCTCGCTGTTTCATGACATTTCCCCAGATGCTATGCTCTTGAGATTTCTCCCTGATCCTTGTGAATTCTTCATAGGGGTAAGGATGTTATAAAACAGTGGTTCTCAACCTGTAGATTGTGACCCCTGGGGTTACATATCAGCTATTTAGGTTATGATTCATAACAGTAGCAAAATTACAGTTAGAAGTAACAACAAAAATGAATTTATGGTTGGGGGTCACCACAACATGAGGAACTGTATGCGAAGGTCACAGCATTAGGAAGGTTGAGAACCACTGGTAAAAGACAGGGGACTGCTTTCTGGAAGAAGTCTAGGCAGATTCTAAGGTGTAGGCCTGTAGTCCAATGTCCTTGCCACTCTCAGAACACATGCACGGACATCCCCCACTGCTGCAGCTGCTTGCCTCTACCTCACAGGGCAGTCGGTTCTACAGCTACAGCCCTGACCACCCTCGCAATGTAGGTCTCCTGTGGGGAATTAGCTCGCTGCTGTTTCAGACAGAAATGGAACTTAATGGCTTCTGTTTTTTCTCTGCCATGAATTGCTGAGGGACATTTTTAATGACTGTGAGGATGCTGGCAAGCGCTACCTTCCAGGGCCCTGTTTTTTTTTTTTTTTTTTGCATTTGATTGATGTCTATGTATGCACTGAGTTGTCCCTAGATTTTGCAGAGCCCTCATGGCTACAGGTCTTTCCTTTTAGAAGCAGCCTGTGCCTTTGGGCCCGACACTTCCTCTGGGAACGAGTGCCACCTGAAACTCTTCCTATCACGGGCACCATCCAGTGGACAGTGCAGGGGTGAAAGACTGTTTTACTGTTTCTGTTCACACTTGAGACCCGGGAATAAGGAGGTAGGGGGTCATTTTCTTCAGCTGCAAAATTTCTTTCTCATTAAAGCAAAACAAACAAGTTTAGTCACTCAAATGGCAGAAGGATGCCCAAGTTGGAGATCTGGATACAGGAGGTGCCCGTGTCTTTGCAGAAGGTTCTGGAAGATGGAGTGGGGTTGGAGGGTGTCTCCTCCATGTTCTCAACACTATCCTCAAAGCAAGGGTCCTAGAAACTAAGTTAACCACATCTTTAACTTTTTTTCCATCTTTAACTTTTTTACATCTACTAATCTATTTACTTTTTGTGTATGTGTGTGTCCAAGTGCCACAGGGCATGTGTCAAGGACAGAGGACAATCTTGGGTATCAATCCTTATTTTCTATCTTGTTTGAAAGAGGACCTCTTTGGTTTTTCTGCCTTGAACTCCAGGCTAGCTGGCCCATGAGGATTCTCTTTTCTCTGACCTCATCTCCCCATAGAAGTGCAGGATTGTAGATGCGCACTGCCAAGTCCCACTTTATATGGGTACCAGACACCCCGACTCAGGTCCTAATCCTTGCTTTACCTGTTGACCCAGCCCAATAGCCTGTGATGGATGTTTGTCATCAGTACCCAGTGTATCAGCTTGTACACAGCTGCTCGTGGGAGGATACCCTGAGTCTTCTTAAGATTGTTCCACCGTACTGGTCAGTAGGGGTCTACAGAGAGCCCTTGGTGACCAGTGATGTTTTTGGAAAAAGCCATGACCCTTCAGGTTATCGTCTCTGTGGTTGGTTCCCCGAGATGCACCTGGTCAGAGACTGAGGGAGCATGGAACTCATTCTGCACTCTCACTCCTCTGTGGGTAGAGCAGGAATTTGTCTTCCCTGTAGCCTCAGGAATGATGGAAACAGACAAGACTCCTCTCTCCTTCTCCAAACCCAGCGCAGGTGGCCTTACAGCAGACAGAGCTCCCAAGTACAGTTGTGCAGGTTGCTCTGCTTAGCATGGAGGTGGGCTAGGAGGGTGTGAGCATTGCAGAGCCAGCACAGGGGACTGAAAATGCTGTATGAGACTGCCTCTGTTGCTATGGCAAAAAAAATCTGAGTCCAGAAGTTTGATTTAGTGGGCAGTTTAGACACTGAAAACCCAAGATCAACCGGTGAGGAGCCTCTTGCCTGCATCCCAACATGGCATCACGATGGAATTGTGTGTGGAAGGCATATGTGTTGCATGGCAAAGCAGGAAGCCTGAGAGATTCAGAAATCAGGCTTGCTAATCTTTGAGACAGCTCGCTACATGAGAACAGCTGGGGTCCTTATGACCTAACCATATTCCACTTAGCTCCTCCTCTTCAAAGACCCACACTTCTCAACAGTGGACAACAAGGGACCCACTTTCCAAAACACAAACTTTGGCAGAAATCCTCATCAAAGCCACTGCAGTGGATCATCACTCCCAGGACTGCTGCAGCTACGGGTGATAATGGTTTGGGCTCAGCCACCTTTTGGCTTTGTCATTACCTAGCAGGAAAGAAGGACGACCTCCAACACAGTAAGGGAGGGGCTTGTTTGAAGGTCTCAAGTTATATGAAGGCTCTCGGCCATCTCCCATGAGAATCTGAGGCCAGGAGTGTCTATGCCTGTTAGCTCTGAGGCTGTTCCAGGAATCTATTGAGATGTGGGGATCAGGGTTTTCATCCCAGCCTCCTGATTAGATCAAGTTTTTCTTTAAACAGGTCCTGTCCAAAGAGCTGCAGAACAGCAGGATAGGGAGATGTGTTTGTATAATATATATATATTCCACTTGATCCTCCTTCTCATTTGATGTGTTTCTTGCTCGGGGCTTTACTTCCTTGGCTTATTTTAAACATTCCCAGACAAAGCAAGGACTGATTTTTCAGCTCCTGTCATCACAGTGGTGACAGATAAAGATTTCTCAGCACTCGGGTCCCGTGGGGAAACTTCCCAACCTGGAAAGCAGTATTGAGCTCTTGCTGGCTCTAAAGAGACGGTGTCAGCGGATCTGTCTCAGCTAAGTCTCTTTCTCGCCTCCTCCAATGCTGAGGCCACACAGACTGTGCGTGTCAAAGGCTTCAGTGCTTAGAACCGGGACTTGTTATTTTCCTACCTAAGACCACCTGTCACCTATGACTTTCTTGTCTCTAGAATTTTTTTGAGAGATGGTGCATCCCCCTACCCCTACGACTGGACAAAGGACATCGCTTCAGGTATCCCAGAGGCTAACAAAAGACTGAAAACAACCCAGCAACTGTGGGAGTCTGACTTGCTATTCTCCTTAGCCTCAGCCTTGACCCAGTCCAGTCTTATCTGAAGAGCTCTCCACTGGGGATTCCCGCCACCAGATTTTCCTATGGGCATTTTCTTGATTTTTAAAGTTGGTGTAGGAGAGCCCAGTCCACTGTGGCAAGTGTCACCCCTCACCCTGACGGGTGGTCTTGGGTAATGTAAGGAACACAAGCCAGAGAGAGCAAACCAGTAACTAGCGTTCCTTCCTAGTTTCTGCTTCAAGTTCCTGCTCTGACTTCCCTCAATGATAGTTTGTAACACAGAAGTATCAGCCAACCCCCCCCCCCCCCCCCCCCCCGCAAGTTGCTTTTTGGTCAAGGCAGGAAGCCTGAGAGATTCAGAAATCAGGCTTGCTAATCTTTGAGACAGCTCGCTACATGAGAACAGCTGGGGTCCTTATGACCTAACCATATTCCACTTAGCTCCTCCTCTTCAACAGACCCACACTTCTCAACAGTGGACAACAAGGGACCCACTTTCCAAAACACAGACTTTGGCAGAAATCCTCATCAAAGCCACTGCAAGAGAAAGGCAAACCAAGGCACTGTTCTAAAGTCTTTACCAGCCATGGTGGCACATGCCTCCAATCCCAACACTCAGAGGGCAGAGGCAGGTGGAGCTCTATGAGTTTGAGGCCAGCCCACTCCAGATGATGAGTTCAGAATAGTCATGGCTACACAGTGAGACCCTGCCTCAAAAAGTGTGTTTTGGGGGGGCTGAGAAGATAGTTCAGTAGGTGAAGTGCTTGTCCCACAGATATGAGAACCTGAGTTCAGGCTCCAGCGCCTATGTAAAAAGTTCGACATGATAATGTCTTTAATCTCAGTTCCAGGAAGCCTGACATCTGAGGTTAGTCTCTGGCTTCCACATGCATGTGTGTATGCATGCACTCCCCCCAGAGGTGTTCTGAGTGCAACCGCATTGACGGTACAGGTGCCTGATGCTCCTATATGTGTTAGCTTGAACAGTCAGTTTGACTCAATCTAGATTCATCTGAGAAGAGAATCTCAATAAGTGATTGGCCTGTGGGCATGTGGCTGGGGACTGTCTTGTTTACATTGAGGTGGCAAGACCCATCTATTGTGGGTGGCATTATTCCTTGGGTTTGGGTCCTAGACTGACTAAATGGGGGGATAGGATGCTGGTCATAAGCAAGCGTGCATCACTCATTGCTCTCTGTTTTCAAGTGTGTGTGTGTGTGTGTGTGTGTGTGTGACTGGCTGCTTTAAGTCTCTGTCATGTTTTGGGGGTTGAGTTAGTCACCAGAACAGTGAGAAATGGCTGTAAGGTTTGTAATTAGAAGCTCAAAGGCAGGAGCTGGTTAAACACTCCAGCAAGGACAAGCCTTGTCTCCCAGGGGTTCACATGCTAGAAGCTGGGTCCCCAACACAACCACACTAAAGGGTGTACAACTTAAATGAGTGAGAAGTGATTAGCCCATAGAGGCCCCATCCAGGAAATGGGTGAATAACTATCTCACGGATGTGTCCCAGGGGTCAAATCACCTGATTCATTCTCACGATGTGACATGTGCTCAGCCATTTTGCATACAGCTGTCCCCTTTTCTATTCTGCCCTGAGTGGACTGGGCCAGATCTCCTCAGATACCATACTGTGTGAACTTCCAGCTGACGCTGTGAGCCAAACAAAACCTCTTTTCTTGATAAAACATCCAGTTGAAGCCATTCTGTTATAGTAACAAAATCAAAAAATTGTCCGAGATGAAGGGGATGGTGATGGAATTAGAGCCCAGCAAGACATCAAACCACACTTGCCCGAGGCTACCAGGATGGAGAAAGAAGAGGTGGTGGGAGAGTTTGGGATCTGAGTTCTCTGTGGAGAGTGAAATCCCGGGCTCCTTGCTGCGCAGGAGCAGGGCCCGTATAGGAAACACAGCTTCCAGAGAGAGGAGACATGTTTCTCATCTCCACCAGAATTCCCATCCTCACATGAGTTAGCAACGGGGTTTGGGTACCAAAGAGCAGAGTGTTGCCAGGTGGCTCTGAAGGCGAAGGATGTTGCCCGAATAGGCCTCCATCAATCCCTCTCTCACTAGCTTGTCTTCTGCCCCCACCCCCGGCTTCCTCCTAATTGCTAACAACAGAGGCACCAGGGCTCTTGGCTGCGACTCTGCATCATAACTGCCTTCTCTCCCCAGCAGAGAGACAAATGAAGCTACAATTTTGGTGTGACTTTGATTTCGAAATTGGATTCTGTCCCGCAATAATACACCTCAGATCTGCGCCCCTCCCTCTAGGACGCCACTTTGTCCCCTCCTGTCGGCAGACAGATGGGAGCCCTGCAGAAGAAACCTGAAGATGCAGGATGAAATTGCACGGGAGGGGCTTCTTTTCTGGGGTAGTGAATTATTCAGGCGTTCTAATGGCTTACCCAGCGCCAGGCCTGCCTCCTGCCCGGCAAGTGCTGTCCACAGTGCTGAATATGGCTGTATCTACCTGGCTCGGCTGGAGTGAACCTGCTATGGCCCTGAACTGTCCTAAGAGGCTCAAGTGGACAAAGAGGGTAGCTGTAAATCAGATGGCTCTGGGAGGGAGGGAGCAAGGGAAAGAAAAGGTGGAGGGGTGAGAGGAGGAGGTGCCTGGCCTGCCTTGCTGAGGGGGAGCTCTCCCACAGACTCCAGGTTTTGATTGCTCATGTGAATTCTCTAGCTTAGAGCTTGCTGCTGACTGCAATGAGGCCTGTATGGGACCTCTACAGAAGAGCTTTGGAAGTCGGGCACCTGATAAGGCAGTGCATTGAAGGCCGCTCTGCTACTGACAAAACTAACCTTTCTTGCAAGCAAACTGGGGCAAGTCCCAGGTTCTATCAAAGGTGATTGTGAAAGTAGAGCCAGGCCAGGCACAGAGGGTCCCAGTGCTCTGTTGGTGAGTCACATGCTGATGACTGTGTGCAGGCTATGGTCCTTCCCAGCCTCAGTTTTCTTTTCTGTAAAGTAGAAATGGAAGTCATTCTAGGGCTGATGAGATAGCTCAGTGGCTAATGGCGATTGTAGCCAAGACTGATGACCTGAATTTGATCCCTGGAACCCATAGTGGAGAGACAGAAGTGACTCCTGCACATTGACCTCATACCTCCACATTCAAGTCATTGCACACATGTGCTCACACATACTAATAACAAAGAAAATAACTTGTAACTGTAGCATCCCGCATAGATGAGTTAGCAATGTTTGTATGACACACAGCCAGGGTGAACAAGCCAGGCTCAGCACCCCGTGTAATTGAACATACCCCAGAGAAAGTTTTTCTCTCAAGGAGACAGTCCACACTTGCCTCCCAAATCCTTCCTTGGAAATCAGAAAGATGAGGTCAGCATGGGGACAGAATGAAGGGTGCTTGAAAGCTGATCTGGTGGGACTATCTCAGATCTTTCTTCGCTCTTGTTTGTTTAATGCAGAGATAACAACAAATCCAATTGCCAGCAGCTCTACTGGAAAAAAAAATCAATGCTCAGGGCGTCCTGTTGGACAAAACACCTGCCTGACTCACCTCCTGCTAATGTTGATTAAAGTTGGTATGTGTGTGTGTGTGTGTGTGTGTGTGTGTGTGTGGCACAAATTCAGCCAAATTCAGCCCTTCACCTTGCTGACCTTGTAAGCTGTTTTGGAGTCCAACTTACTGCAGGGTGTCAATAGCTGGCCGTTCTCAGCTGTCAGGCAGACACCTGTGTCCATGTGGGCCAGACATGTGTCGCCTTCACCCTGAAATCACTCAGGACAAATGTACAAAACCTCGATGGTACTTGAACTGGGGCACAGACAGCACAGTTATGGGGAGTCACTTCTGCCTCCCATCAGCACTGATGTCTGCCCCAGGCCTTTTAAAGGGACTTGAGGCCAGAGAGAAGGCAGGAAGGGGAGAGGGGAGAGAGGTGGTCCGAGCAGAGCAGTGAAAATGTAATGAAACATGAGGCTGGGTCTCCAGGAATGAGGCTGGGCCCAGTGACTTTAAAGAAGCCAGGATCCTCAGGAGTCTGAGTTTCCAAAAGAGGATATTTTACACTTCTGAAAAGTGAGGTGGAAATATTTTCCTCTAGAATTTTCAGTCTTCTAAAATCCCCGAGACATCCTAGTATTGAGAGAGCATCCTTTTCTCTCCCTTTCCCGCCACCTCCCTCCTCCCTTTCTCTTCTTCTTTTGTTAATTTTGAGACAGGGTCTCATGTATCCCAGGCTGGCCTCAAACACATCATGTGGCTGAGGCTAGCTTTGAACTCCTGACCTTCCTGCCTCTTCCTCCAACTGAGACTGCACTGGAGATGCCACCGTATCTGCCTGCTTCAATGGTCTCTCAGTTCTCACTTCCCCCAGCTGTTCCAGGGCTTGTCCAGCCTCCTTCACCTTGGCTTTGGATGAGGTTTGACATCTGGAGCAGGAGGTGTGAGCTTGGCACTGTCGTCACTCTGGCTGGATGGGGAGGGTCATCTTCTCTTGGGTTCCGAAGTCCTACCTGTAACCCCGCCGTGTCTGTGTCTGCTGTGGCAATGGAAGGACTCTGTCTCTATGGCTCTGTCCTAGGCTTTCTTGCATTTGGCTTTTGTAGGCAGAAGTTTCTTTCCCACCCGCCATTTCCCAAAAAACAACATGGAGGCTTAATATTAATTATAAATCCTCAGCCAATAGTTCAGGCTTGTCACTAGCTAACATTACATTTAAACTAACCCCCATTTCTTATCTACACTCTGCCACGTGGCTTGGTACCTTTTCTCAGTGCGGTTTGCCATCTTGATCCTCTCTGGAGACTCCTGACTCCACCCTTCTTCCTCCCAGCACTCTGTTTGGCTCTTCTGCCTAACCTTATCCTGTCCAGCTATTGGCCAGTCAATTTTTTTATTAAGCCAATCACATGACATATATTCACACAGTGTAAAAGACTATTTCACAGGCTTTTTTCCTTCTTCCCCCACCCTCTCTCTCTCTCATCCCATCTCTCCATTTTCTTTTATTAGCATATATCCACTGTGTGAGGATTTTGTAAAGTTTCATTGATTTTTGTCTGTATGTATCTGTGCGCAAGAGTGCAGGTACCACAGGTCCAAATGAGGGCACAGGCTCCAGTGGGACTAGAGTTACAGTCGTAAATCAGCTCATGTCAGTGCGGGGAGCAGCGTCTCCACCCCACATGGAGGCTTCCTAGTGATGTCTCAACACACAGTCTGTATGGACCACATTCCCCTCCTTCCTTTCCTTCACTGCATTTATCGGCCATTTCTGATTCTTCCTTGTAGTTTTCATTCAGGTCCTGTGAATGAACTGAATTAATTAATTGAATTAATTAAAGCACCTGTTCTTTTGCATTGATATTTTCTGTTTTTATATATTCTAGATATAAATCCCTTGCCAGATATGTAACTGGCAGAGACTCCCCCATCCTGTGAGCTTTTAAACTCTGTACAGGGTCATTTGTCAGTTCCTGGTCTGGTTTGCTGAGCCTCAGGAGCCTGTTCAGAAGGGGTTGCTATGTCTAGGTCTGGAGCAACCTCCCTCATTTTGGTCCTGTAGTTTTTGAGTGCATTTTGAGCAGAGTGAGAAGGGATCATGGGTCTTCTACATGTGGCGCTCCACGTTCCCCTGCAGGTCACTCTCCTCCCCTCCCTCCTCCTCTTTCTTCTCCTCTCTTTCTTCTCTCCCCTCCCCTTCTCCTCTGCTCTTCTTCCTCCTCCTTCCTCCTTCTATTCTTCTTCCCTCTTACTCTTTCTCCTCCTCCCCTCTTCCTACTTTTTTTCTTAGACAAGGTCTTACTTTGTATCTCAAACTGTCTAGAACTTACTATCTATCCCAGAAGCCTGGCCTTGAACTCACAGCAATCCTGCATCAGCCTCCTGAGTGCTAGCACTGTGATTGTGAGGTACCACCCTGGTTTTCCCGCATTGGCTTAGGCCCCAGGGACGTGGCTTTTTCTACAATCTCTAACTTTGATTGCATTCCCTCTAGCCCCTCTCTGAGCTCTAGCCCCAAGCCTCTCTATGCTCTCTCCCTTCCCCTCCCACTAACCCTGAAATAGAAGGCTGCTTTCTGTGTTCTCATCTGCTGGATTTTGGCTTCCCTCATCCATAGACAAAGATTAGGGATGAACGTTCCTCTGATGACTGTTTCTGTTCTTGGTGTGTGTCCTAACCCAAAAAAATCCATCGGTCTGGGCGGCTTGCCAAATACTATTTCATTTTGGGGCTCGATTTGTAAAGGTTAACCATTTTGAAAGAGGAAAAGAAAAATAGAGTGTGTGCATTCCAGGGCAAACAAATGAATCCTTCTTTAAAGACTGGAGATGCGGCCTACTGGAATAATGCAGGTCGACCTCAAAAGCGTGTCAACAAAGGAACAAGTGGCGGCTGGCTCGAGAGGAAATCGATTTGGAGAAAAAAAATCCACATGAATCTTTAAACCGAGTTCCAGTTCCACTTCCAGTCACAAGCCTGAGTTCGTCTTTGGCTCTGACCTTGACATTTATTCTCTGGTTCATGTCTGTGTGATCTTGGGAGTGAGACAGGGGTCTCCCGAGCTCAGCAAGCGCTAGGTGATGACCTTGGCACACCGATTTGTAACTGATCTCCTACCGGGTTCGTCCCCCACGCTGCACCTCTGTCTGTGAGGCCCATGCTGCCAGCGTCCTGGTTTACAGATGTGCCTGCAGAGGCGCAGAGCCCCACATGTTAGGAAAAACAAGAAACAAGTAGAACTGTAGCCACTGAGCTGGGGACGTCCACTGAGGACCACTAGCCGTCCCCTCCCCTCCTCCCTCCCTCCCGCCTCTGTGAGCAGTGTGTCTGTCCCCAGCACACCGCTGAGCCACAGTGTGGCACTCAGATGATAGCCCGGGGCAGAGAGGAGTCCTTATTCAGAAAAGTAAAGCTCTGGGAAAAGGCTACTTTCCTTTTTGATGATGGCTTGGCTTCGTTCCTCTACTAGGGGACCTTTTCTCCTTGTTCCCTATTCACCCCTCTTTCTTGGTCTGTCACTTTTTATTTCCAAAGAATCACCATCTTTACCTCTGTGGAGACTGGGGGGATTAGCCCAGCAGCCTTTGCAGCCTCTTGTTTCTGTAGTAACTCCTCCTGATATTAATAGTAACAATGACCTTATTTATGATTTTACGAAAGGACACAGGAGGGCATCTATGAAAAATCTATAACCAGCCTCATAGTGAACAATAGACACACAAAAGCTTTGCCCCAAATATGAACACAAGCTTGATGTTTCTGTTGCTCATGCCCAGCTGGCATAATATTTAAGGGTCTTTCCTGTGGCGATGCAAAAAAGAGAAAGGCCTACAGTTGTGGAAGAAAGAAATACAAATGAGGTTTTATTTCCATGTGGTGTGATATTCCCAGCTGTAGCCTAGAACTCATGAAGTTGCTGGGTTGTAGGAAGGAAGGGTGATATAAACACTTCAATTGTACTGTTACTTACTAGCAATAAGTAGTCTAGGGAAGATGGGAGTGGCTTAGCGTGTGGGGAGGTGTGGGTGTTGCTTAGTCCACGGGGAGATGTGTGCGTGGCTTAGTCTATGGGGGGTGGTGGGTGTGGCTTATCATGCGTGGGCTTGGCCTAGCCTGTGGGCAGTGGGCATGCGCCTGTGGGTGTGGCTCAGCCAGTGAGCAGTGTTGTGCTCAGGCCCGATGCAGTTCCACAGCTGCAGGCGCTACCTGGATATTGGTCTCTGTCTCTGGAGACTGTTCAGTAGAGCTGAGAGGACGCTTGTCAGGACTGCAGAGGCGACCTCAGTTCTGGACTGGAGAGTGACAGAAAGCACAAGATGTGGTTACTTGAATGAGTTCTGATGTCCTTTTCATTCCCAAAGGACTGACTGGCTTGTGGCTCCAGGCCATGAGACAGAGAATAATGAAATCCAGGGAAGAAGGGCTGCGGTGTTAGAAGCAAGGAGAGCCAGCGAACAGAGCCAGTTCACATTAATTATGTTGACAGTGTCCACTCAGAAATGCACAGCAGGCCCACGTCCCTGCAGCTAGCTCTGCGGCTCATTTGTTGGCAGATGCTTTAGCCAGAACCTGCTCTTCCTTTGTCCCGCCCCCGGTTTGGGCAGTAAGAACAAAGTCTCAGGGGAGGAGGGGATGCCACCTGGGGTGAATGCTGGAGCTAGGTCAGGCCCAGCCACCCGCTGAATACCAACTAACTTGCTCGGGTGTATGGAAAAGTTTGGAGGTCGGGAATGGCTATGGAATGCAGAAGCAGTGTCTGGATTCAGGACTTCCGGTTGGTTCCCTTCCCGCCTCAGATACAGAACTCGTGGGACACTGAGATATGAATATCCCGGATCTAGCACCACCCTGTTGGGACACTTTTGTTTTGCTCAGAGTGGCCACCAGCTCTTGGGCGGTCTGACCTGGGGACAGCAAGGGGACAGCCACCTTCCCTGGGACTTGGGAGGGGCAGAACCATGAGAAGCCACTTGTTACACTGGAGGAGTGTCAGGCACATTTTACAATTTTTCTCTTTTTAGAGACTTTTCAAGTCTTAAACCAAAGAACTGTCAAATGCAGAATATCTTGAATTAGCTGCGGGGGTGGCTATAGACTAAAGTCACAACACCTTCAGTCTGATGGACTATGTCTTCCATCCAGTCCCAATCAGGCCAGTCCCTGCCTAGCCTCTGAGACCAGGGTGTTTGGGGTGGTGTGACTGCGTGGCTTATTTCTTGCCCATAAAATCACCAGCTGGACTGGAGACTGACATTGTTGGGGCAGGTTCGTCTCCTCAGGTGTCTTGATTTTTAATTTTTTTTTTGAGATTTTATTTTATGTGTATGAGTATTGCCTGCACCTAAGTTTGAGCACCACATGCATGCAGTGCCTGAAGCCAGAAGAGGGCGTCGAATCCTTTAGAACTGGATTTAACAGTTAGTTGTGAGAGGCCTTTAGGGTGCTGGGAATTTTGAACCAGGGTCTTCTGGAAGAGCAGCGGTGCTCTTAATCTCTGAGCCATCTCTCTAGTCCTGTGTTTTTGTCTTGAGTACTGTTCCAGCCCAGTGCCCGGCAATTTCACATGCTAGACAATTGAAAGGAGAGGAGGATAGATAGATTTACTTCTTCTCTTAAAGGGCTTGACTCAGATATTGCTGTATCACAAAAGCTTACATCCCATTGGCAGGATCAATCACCTGACAGTGTTTAGCTGCAATGAACTCTGGGAGCTGTAGTCTTTCTTCCAGCTGACCAATTGTGGTTTAAATAAGAATGGCCCCTCTAAGCTCATACATTTGAATATTTGGTTCCCAGTTGGTGGACTGTTTGGGAAGAATTAGGAGGTGTAGCCTTGTTGGAGGAAGTGTGTCACTGGGAGTGGGGTTTCAAAAACCCACGCCAAGCCCAGTCTGGCACTCTTTCTGTCTCTCTGTCTTTCCACCATGAGATGGGCGTGGACTAACCCTCTGAAACTAGAAGCCAGCCCCAGTTGAATGCCCTCCTTTATAAGTTGCCATAGTCATGGTGTCTCTTCATAGAAACAGAACAGTAACTGAGACACACATGTCATGGAACAAAGTGGAAGAGAAATTATGGAACAGAGTAGAACTTCCTGAAAGTTGTTCTGTGTGATCAGTCGTACCGTACCCCTAGAGAAATACCCTAGACAATTCCTAGGAGCGTGAAGTAGCCTATACACAGAGCATGTTTATCGTTAACTGAAAGTTTTGTGTGTAGCCACAACAACGATAAATACAACGGTGGTTTTGACACGTGGAAACTGTACAGAAAAAGTAGAACCCAATTCTACCCTGCATCGGACAGGGTTTCTCTGTGTAACCACTCTGACTGTCCTGGGACTCGCTTTGTAGATCAGGTTGTCCTCAAACTCAGAGATGCGCTGCCTTTGCCTCCCATATGCTGAGATTAAAGGCGTGGGCTACCACTGCCCGGATGTGAGGTCTATCTCTTGACACTTTGTGGCTAGTACTCCTGTTACAAAAGGAGCTAGCCTGGCCCCTTCCCCTGGCTGACTTCATGTCTGGAAATGGGATCTCTGGTTCCTATACATATCTGTCACAATAATATATACGATTAGATCCTTCCAAGAGGCCACCCTATCTTGAATTTTCAGCCTCTGAAATCACTTTTGTTGATGTAAAAAAGTACTCAGTTCTAGGTATCGCGTTGCAGTAATGGGAAATGGGGCGATACCGCTTTCAAATAAGCCTGCACACCCTCGCCTTAATCTTCCACTCAAGCTAAGATTGCAACTCGGCAGCTGGGAAGGCTTCAGGGAGTGGCTTCCACACAGCCTTGAATGACAGGGGAGAGGCTCACTGGACTTCTGTACTGAGAAGAGCAGGCAGGCTTCAGGGAGGGAGGGGCCTGACTGTATGGGGAGAAGAAAGATGGCCAATGTGGCTGAGAGACATCAGTAGGGGGAGGCTGGGGTCGTCGGACATGGAGGCTTCTTGGTTTAGTTTTCATTTTCTATTTTTTTTTGTTTTTTTTTGTTTTTGTGTTTGGCTTTTCGAGATAGGGTTTCTCTATGTAGCCCTGGCTATCCTGGAACTCGCTCTGTAGACCAGGCTAGCCTCGAACTCATAGAAATCCACCTGCCTCTGCCTCCAGCAGAGGGCCGGGGCTAAAGGTATGTGCCACCACTGCGTGGCTATTTTGTGTTTTCTATGGCAGAAAATTTTCAGTCACTTAGATGTTCCTGGTGGGGTGAGAGAGGGGTGGAGTCTGGAATTTGAGTCGAGTGATGCTCAGCAGCTTGCCATGATGTGGAGGCCTAGGGGGTAATTTATGGAGGCACGGCTGGAGGGGTCCCTTGCCTTGGAGAAGTGGCTAAAAGTATAAAAATGAACTAAATTGGCCTTAAATCCCTTCTCTGAACCACCTTAGCTTAGTTAATCGGTGCACTCATTAGTTTTTTTTTTTTTTTTTTTGTGTGTGTGTGTGTGTCAATTTGACACAAGCTAGGATTATCTGGGAAGACGGAACTTCAGCTAGGAAAATGCCTCCATCAGATTGGCCGGTGGTCTGTGGTGCAGTCTCTTGATTGATGGTTGATGTGGGAGGGCCCAGTTCACTGTGGGCGGAGCCACCCCGTTGGCTGATGGATAAGGATTGTGAGCCTGGAGAGTAAGCCGGTAAGAGTGACTGCTTCCGCCAGGTTCTCTGCTTCAATTCCTGCCTCCAGCTTCCTGCCTTGCCCTCCCTCAGTGATGGACTGCGACCTGGGGTTTGTACGCTGAAATCAGTCCTTTCCTCCCCAGGTTGTTATTGGTCATGGTGTTTATCATGGCAACAGAAACCAAACTAGGACCGTTAGCTTCTCTGGAGCGTTCTTTCTGCCTCTTGTTCCTTCCCCTCCCCCTCCTCTCCTTGAGACCAGGTCTCACTCTGCAGCTACCATCATCGAGTATGAAATGATAAGAATGACTTCATACTCAGGTGCATGTTTCCAGGCTGGTGCCACTATTTTGGAAGTCATATTTTTGAGTGCTTGGCCCATAGGGTGTGTGGTACTGTTAGGAGGTGTGGTCTTGCTGGAGTAGGTGTGGCTTTGTTGAAGTACATCACTAGGGGGTGGGCTTTGAGGTCTCAGAAACTCAAACCAGGCCCAGCAGCTCAAAGTCTTTTCCTGCTGCCTGTGGATCAAGATGTAGGACTCTCAGCTCTTTCTCCAGCACCGTGTCTGCCTGCATGCCGCCATATTTCCTGCCATGACGATAAACCTCTGAACTGTAGCCAGCCCCAATTAAATATTTTCCTTCATAAGAGTTGCTGTGGTCATGATGCCTCTTTACAGCCATAAAACCTTAATAAATACACTTGGGGGCCTCTCATGCCTGCTCCCTGCCCACCTTGCTCTCTGCTTTCCACTCACCACAAAGTGAACCGCTAGTGTCTGCTCTCTGCTCCAGCTTCCGAGGCCTGGGAGGTTACACAGCTGCAATGGAACCTTCCTCCTCACAGGCATCAATGCCACAGTGGTCCAGGCTAGTCTTTAACTTTAGCTTCTCTTGCCTTTTGCCTCCCAAGTGCTGCTTTTGTAGAGGAATGCAGGTTGAAATCCACACAGTGGGGACTACAGGCTACCCCCCCCCACACAACCCTCTCCCCCATCCGCCTTAGTCATTACTCTGTTCATACTGTCAGCTCTAATACCTGAGCTCTGCCCCTGACAGTCAACTTAGGGATATCCTGCCATTTGCTTCTCCCGATCCTTTATTGTAGTTGGTGTGAACCTTGAGGCTCCAGGCTGATTGGACCACACCCAACTGCTGAAGCCTCTTTCTTACAGCTGATGTCAAGGCGATGACAAACCCCACACGAGCCTGCCTGTGAGTCTCTATTAGACTCCCGGGTGCCCAGGTTCTGGGAGAGCGGGATCCATTTTTCTTTTTATCAAGGGAGTTTGTAGACAACCTCAGAAGGCCATAGGCAGCATCACATACCCAGTCTCTATAATGGGTACAGTTTACCTACCTGTGCCCCCTCCTCCTGCTCATCCTGGGAATGGTGTTCCCTCTCTAGAAAGCAGGAATCTTGGTCCCTGCTGCCCAGGGGTCAGGGACAATCTGGTGCAGGCTGAGCTGTGAATTTTTCATTAACATTGTGACATGGAGACTCTCTCACCTCTCTCACACCTAAAAGACGTGAACCCTCATTCTGCCTCAAGGTCCTGAATTCTCTTCAGGGCCCTTGCCCTGCTGCTCTCTGTCTGTCTGTCCATCCATGGTAACTCTCCTAAGGAATCTCTTACCCCAATGGGTCTCAGTGTCTCCCTAGTGCCTCAAACCTGCAACCTTCCAGGTAGTTCTACCCCTAACTTATGGGTGAGAAAACTTAGGTCCTAGAAGATTGTGTTGCCTGTCCCAAGTCACGTGATGAGCCATGCAGCAGGGATTTCAGTCTGGACCTGTCTGATTTCAAAGCCGGTGGTTTTGCCCAGCAGCAGAGCGGCTGCCCGAGTAAATGAAGATGTACAAGCATTGCCCAGCTCTGCCTGGCCTGTCATTGGCAGCTAATAAAGTATAGCAATTATGACGTTCACCTTGTACATTTGCAGTCCCAGAATGTGAGCAGGTCCTGAGGGATGTGGGCATAGTGGGGAGAGGTTTTATATAGCCAAGCAGAAGGTCACCATTCCTACCTTCATTTGCCTTCCCCTTTCTGGGGGGAGGGCTATGTCTTGGTGTTGCTGGCACAGCCTTCCAAAGCCTGGGCCCTGCAGGTGGATGGTTGCATCTTCAGGACCGTTAGGAAGAGAGATGGACGCTGGAAATGACTTTAAAGATAATTTGCCTCTGAAGCGACGCCGGGGATGGGGTGGGGGGAATACAAGTGTTGGAGGTGAGTGACTGTCTGCTTGGCATGTGTGGGAGGGGCTGTGAGCCTGTCCGCCTGTTCAAGACCAATGTGAGCGCCCGCTGTGTGCCGGGCACTTTGTTCTGTGCTGGCGATTAGAGTGTGGAGACTGAGACAGCTCCCGAGGCACACTTTAGAGAGAGCGTCTGGTGACAGGCACCCATCCAGGCTAACACCCAGAGGCACAGAGAAGATGGCTAGTGGAGAACAGAGTGTAGACAGAGTCCACTCAGTCTTCACTGAGGGGTGATTATTCTCCCCATTTTGCTAAGGGGGAAATTGAGGCACAGGCCTGTGCGGTCATTTTCTTGAAGTGGTGTTATGAGGCCAAAGCTGTTGAGAGAAGGGTTGAGACCCTGACCATCCTTGCTCAGCTTTTCATCAGATCATGGATGTGGTGGCTATGGAAGGTGACCTTCTTTTCCACAGTGGCCTGGGGCACTTCCGTTCTCGGCTTTGATAGTGGCCAAACATGGACCATTGACTGAGTGGAAGGTTTGACAAAAGAGAGGGAAGGGTCAGTGGGATACACGATGGGCAGGGCGTTGGGAAGCTATTCTTTCTGTCCCCATAGAGTCCCCATTCTGTGATGCAAGGTTACAGCACCTTCGGCTCTGCCTGTTCCCCTTCAGGCCTCATGTTATATGACACCCCCCCCAGGTTGTCTCCAAGTCTGAAGCAGGAGCTTCCCTCATGTGCATGGTCTGTCGTTATAGGAGCACATGAGATGTTTCCCCTGCATCCCACCAAGAAGCAAAACCAAGAAGGACCAGGCACAGTCAGCAGACACACAGGGAGCAGTCACCACGAGTTATGCACCACTCCTGGTGACTGGAGAGTTGTCCTGGTGACAATCTGGTGTTCCTAAGAGTCCTGCCCTTCACTGCCTTCCTGCCTAGATATATTTCCCCTTCTTGACCCTTATTTCCACTTCCTCCTCTCCATTTATTTCACACAAAAATCTCTTCTTGTAGCAGCATCCGTGCATATAGTAGGCCCTCAGTATCTGTTGAGCGAATAGGCGAAGACCACCCAAATCCTGTGTGTATTCTCAACTCCACACTGGCAGCAACAACGCCCTTTTCTTTGGCCAAAAATTTTTATCTGAGGACTGGAGAGATGGCTCAGTGGTTAAGAGCACTGGCTGTTTTTGCAGAGGACAAAGGTTTGGTTCCCAGTTCCCACATGGTGACTCACAGAAGTCTGTAACTCTGGTTCAGGGGATCTGATGCCCTCTTCTGGCCTTTTCGGGCACTACATGCATGCAGAGTGCTGTGGGGGTGCACAGCAGTGATGTCAACCCACCAGACATGGAAAGGCCTGATGGAAAGGCCGTGAGGTTGCTGACTGTAAGTGACCTGCTGCTCCTGTCTGTATTTTCCCCATCTCCCACTTCATTCCTTCCCTGGTAACAGCTATGGGTGTTTTCCCACTGCTTGTGTGTTTATCTCGCGTGTATATTTCATCTGTCGGGTACACATATAGTTGTGGATGGTCAGTAAGATGATTTCTGCTTAAAATGTCTAACTTGGATGAAGAGAAATGCTTCATAGGACATTTTTCATTAAGCTGACTGACAGGAGGAATTCTCAGTACAAAGACAGCCCTTTACACATTTAGCTAAGACCGCAACAAGTTCAAAATACACTGGTTACCCCTGGAGACCAATATCTGGTTGCCCCTAGAGACATATATATGAGGTCAATTTCCCAGGTGTTGTTTGCTACATATTCAAGGTTAGGCTAGAAGCAACTTATTAAACATAACTTTCTCCATATTGTCTTTTGCCAGAGCCCCAGTCTCAGGCTCAAGGTTTAGTCAATTGTTTACTGTCTTGGAACCCTCACCCGCTTAGAGCTTCATGCAAGGCCAAGCGCTCGCTCACTGGCCAGTCTATATGACATTTCTAGCCTAAGAGAAACTCCATGGCTTATCTTATGAGATTGGGTCAGACCCTGAAAGTGTAACATAAAATTGTCCAGATTTTGGCTGTGAGAGAAAGAAGAGCAGAAAAGGAAAGGAAGAACTGGGCACAACTGTTAAGTAGAGAATAGGTAGGCTGATTAGGTAACTGTGATTAAACCATGTAGCAATGTGGAGACAGATTCTCAGTGAGGGTTACTAAGATGAAGTAAACGAGAAAGTCACCATCAGAAAGCATCTGTGTTTGTTTTCTACCCTCAGATAGAAAAAGTCTAGCTTTCAGATAGATAAGAATTTTTTCCCTAAACCCTCACTGCTCTGAGGCATTTCTTTTTATTGCCTTGGAGCAGATAGTGGGAGCTGGCCTCCCATGGTCCATGATACATACATGTTCACATAAATTCACACAGGCACACATGATATTAAAAACTTCAAATCTTAGCAAAAGCAGAACCTTGTTTTAGTTGAGTATTGTGTATGTGTGTGTGTGCACGCATGGTGTGTATTGGCACATGCCTGTTACCCCTGTACTCAGTTTGAGGCAGGATGATGGGGAGTTAACTGCCAGCCTGGGTTACATGTAGAGACCCTGTCTCAAAGATAATGTCCCTTAAGGGCTGATGAGACAGCATGGAGAATAAGTGTGTCTGCTGCTGAGCCTACTGACCTGAGTTTAATCCCTGGGACTCATAGGATGGAAGGAGAGAACTGACTTCCACAAGTGTCCTCTGTCCTACACACACACACACACACACACACACACACACACACACACATTGTTGCTGGACACACATGCACACACACTTATGCACACACACAAATGTTGAAAAAATAGGAGGGAGCTCAAAAATCCCACAGTTCTGCCAGGTGTGAAGTACTATCTTGTAATGAAGTGTAAGCACTTGAAGAGCAGAGACAGGAGGATTGCTGTGAATCCCGGTTCAGCTGGTTTACACTGTGAGTTCCAGAGCTACAGTTTAGTGATATTTTGTTTATGTTTTAACAAATAAAGCTTGTCTAAAGATCAGAGTGCAAGCTAAGATACTAGAAGCCAGGGAGTGCTGGCACATCCCTTTAATCCCAGGACCTGGAAGAAGAAGCAGAGGGATCTCTGTGAGTTCAAGGCCACCCTGGGCTGCACAAGATTGAATCTGTCTAAAAGAGAAACAGAGCTCACACAAAGGTGATCCCAGCACTTGGGATCCCACGCCTTTAATGCCAGCACTAGGGAGGTGGAGACAGGAGTGATATGGCTGGGCAGAGAGAGGAACATAAGGCGGGAGGAGACAGGAGAGCAATGCAGTCTGAGGTTTGGCAGAGACAAATGGTGTCTGGAGGAGCAATCTGAGGACAGGATTGCCCCTTTGATCTGAGCTTTGGTAGAGGTAAAAGTACTTTCTAGTGCCTGGCCTCTCTGCTTCTCTGATCTTTAACATTAACCCTATACCTGACTCTGGGTTTTTAGTATTAAGACCCATTAGAATTCGTGCATCACTACACAGCGAGTCTTGTCTCAAAAAAAAAAAATAAATAAATAAACTTCTATCTATCTATCTATCTATCTATCTATCTATCTATCTATCTATCTATCTAGATATAGATATAATAAACAAGCACCCCACACAGTTCTAGGGTAGGGTGGGGATTTGCAGAATCCCCAGAGAGTTCTGGAACAATCTGCTTTAGATATACATGGTTGCTTTCTTTGATCACCCCTCCTGCTATCTTGGGCCTCCCTCTTCATCTCTGTTAAACTTTATCTTTTCTTTAAATCCTCGCATCTCTTCAGGGATGACTCCAGCTGCAAAGGGGCTGGAGGATAGCCACACACTATTATCTCCTCAACCTGCCTCTGTTCTGGAATGTTCTCTGATCCTTGACATAGATTTATCTGTTTATTTATTTACTTATTTAGTGTGTGAGGATGATAAGCTCTTGAAAACCACACAAGCACTTCAGATGTGTGACCAGCGCTCCCATGTCAGTAACACCCACTTTGTAATTTTATTGGCCATTTCTTTTTTTTTAAGATTTCATTTTATTTTTATTTATATGTATGCATGTGAATTCCTACAGAAGCCAGAGCAGAGTACTGGATCCGCTGGATCTGGAGTTATAGTCAGTTGTAAGCCTCCACGTGGGTGCAGGGAATTGAACCATGGTTCTCTGGAAACACAGCCAGTGTTCTTAATGGCTGAGCCATCTCACCCTTTTCTGTTCTTAATCACCTATGACTCAGATTATCCGAGAAGCTGGTTCAGGGTGAACTGATGTAGGTCTTTGTTTTCTAATGAACACATGAATCAGCTTCTGGAGGTCAGCAGTGGGCAAATGTTGCCATTTTCTTAAGGTTAAACCATGTGGAGAGCGCAGACTACCCAGACGTGTGTTTTAAAGTTGAGGTTTTACACATACAAAACATTCAGCCACCCCAAAGCTCTAAAGAATAGGAACATACACACGTCCTTAGCCTCTGGTTTAAGAAATTAATGCCCTGAGAAGGCTGGCGGCGGGGGGGGGGTAGTTTTCTTGGTCAAACACTTGTACAAGCTCAAGGACTTGAGTTCAGACCCCCAGAACCCATGTCAGAGCCAGGAATGGTGGTCCATACCTACAACTCCAGCGCAGAGATGGAGGGGGCAGAGCCAGGCAGATCTCTGAAGCTCACTGCCAGAGCCTCAGCCAAATTGATGAGCTCATTTGAATTTGTCCATATACCACCCCTTCCCCTGCAAACAAATAGTCTTTTCTCAAAGCAATGGGAGATCTCTTCCCAACCGCGCGTCCCTCATGGCTCCACCCACGCCGAGAGTGCGGCTGCTCTGGTCTCCGCGGTGGCTTGCAGCTCTCCTTTCTGTTGTAGCGCTCTTCCGCACACGCCTTCATTTTAATAACAGGGCCCCATGTCCTCCCACCACCCGTTCGCGGCTCTCAACACAAGGCTGAGATTCGCTCTTCCTTGTCTGTGTTCCTCTGACTTCTGTTGTTTCAGAAACTAAGCAGCTGAAAGGACAAAGGTTAAAGCAACAACACATGCTACAGGCACGTGCCTCTTCTATCATCTTCCCCCAATCAACTCAGGCTTGTTCCGGACTCTATTTTTGGAAGATATTTGTATAGAGAAAGATTCCCTAAGATTTGCAGAAAGCACAAAAACCAGCTGAATGAGTAAATAAGACAGAGCCATCTTGAAAATTACATTTTTTTTTTTGCAAGACTCCCGGTGTAAGCCCCTCAAGACAGGCACAGCCAGGGTGTAGTGGGTGTGGGATACATATTCAGTTTACGAAGACGCTAAAGGGAAGCTCAACCAATCTGACATGTGTGAATGATAGTGCATGGTAGGTATGCGTTATAGTCAGTTTTCATTTTTTCTTTTTTAATTAAAAGGTTTTTGGACAAGGTTTCTCTATGCAGTCCTTGTAGGTCTGGAACTCACTATGTAGATGAGACTGGCCTCAGACTCGCAGAGATTCGCCTGCTTCTGCTTCCTGGGTTCTGGGATTAAAGGTGTGCCCACCACTTCTGGCCTTTGCTCTTTGCTTTGAGTGAAGCTTCTGGGGTAAAATTTTCTTGGGAGACCCCAATCCCCTGCTCCCCCAGATGACACCAATGACAGACCAAAGCCCAACCTGGGGAGCCAGTGAAGTTTTTTGTTTTTCTTACGGGGCCTGAGTGAGGGATTCACCCACAGGAGTTGGGGGGGGCACATTAAAACAGCTGCCTCACTAGACAGTCTCACCCGAGTGTGGGTGAGGGCACCGCTATAGCTGCGCACTGGGAGTCCCTGCCACCTTCAACTGTCCTTCTACAGCCTTTAGACTGCTCCTGAGAGATGGCCTGCAGCTGGGGCAGAATCTCATGATGGTTAGGACGTGCAGGATGGAGGGGGCCTAGGGTGAGGTCTAAGGACCCTCCCCACCCCTTGCTATGAAGACATGTCAACAGGCCGGGTGTTGATGGTCTCTTTGCTGTGGTGCACCTGTTATGTTTGGAAGACCGTGCTCTATGAGAAAGCCACTGTTTGGGTATGGAGTCTTGGAGGAAGAACTGGAACAGTTTGAGAGCAGGGAATAGGTTTTACCAACTGGGTTCAAATTGTGGTCTTGACTGGGTACCCACTGGCAGGTTGGTTAATTGCACTTTATAGTTATGTCTTTATAAAGTAGGGACAGCAAGGACATCATGGCTTAAGGATGACTGGTCTATAAAGCTCAGTTTAGCTTCCAGTAAGTGCTCAATCAGTGGATATCCGTGGATACACACATGGCTGGACAGGGCTAGACATAGAGACCCATGGGATCGGTCCTAACTCAGGAGGGTGCTTGGCTCTGTGAAGTGGCTCAGAGGTGTCGAGGTCAGAAAACAATTTAGAACATGATTCCTGAGGTGGGGCAGAAGACACAGAAGCCACAAAAGCTCTGAAGATGTGCGCATGAGCCCAGACTGGCTCTAATCACACCAAATGTCTTGAGCAGCCATTAACTTTAGAAAGCTAATGGGAGCCGAGTGGTGGTGGTGCTGGTGGTGTATGCCTTTAATCCCAGCACTCAGGAGGCAGGGGCAGGTGGATCTGTGAGTTCAAGGCCAGCCAAAGTGAGCTCCAAGAAAGCCAAAGCTACACAGAGAAACCCTGTTTTGAAACACAAACACGAGAGAGAGAGAGAGAGAGAGAGAGAGAGAGAGAGAGAGAGAGAGAGAGAGAGAGAGAAAGCTGATAAGCTGACAGGAAAGGGGAAGGGCAAAGACTTCTGTTTGGGATCTTGGTCTGTGTGTGCCAGACTGATGGGAGAGCCACTTAGCAAACTGCCGAATTAGCAGGATTTGACTGAGATTTCTGGCAGACTTATATTATTTTTCTCTTTCCTCTTTTCCTGAGTAGTAGAGGGGACCTTTCAATGGATTCATTGATGACTCAGATCTGCCCTCCTTTTCCCCATATCTCACTGGAATAGATTGAAATTGATGGAGTGAAGGATGAAGATTTAAGGCCTTACTTAGTTCAACAGTGCTGTGATTGATTAACAATGTCTGCTATGGGTAATGAAGTGCAAGTCTGGAATGCATGCTATTTATCTCTGCTCTCATCCAGAGCCCAGCAGGTCAATTTAGCTTATGTATACTTTGTTCAAGTTTCTTTTTCTCTCTGTCTGTCTATCTCCCTCCCCCTCCTTCCTTTCTTTCTGTGCATGTGCACATGTGCATGCAAATGGAGGGCAGAGGACAACATTTGGGAAAGTCCTCTTCCACCGTATGACTCCTGGGTTTGAGCTCAGGTAGTCAACTTGGTGGCAAGTACCTTTACCCACTGAGCCATCTTGCCAGTCCTCTTTTCTCAGTGGGTCCAAATCCTTTTTGCTCATAGTTGCCGCCTCCTCCGGGAAGTCTTCTCTGAGGGATGGAATCCTTGGTACTCTCCATTGAGTTTCTACTGCCTATGCTATTGTTGGATGCTTCCGTGAATTCCAACCACCTTAACTTGCTTTTCCTTCCTGAATCTCCTTTCCAACCTCAGCTCCTCCACTTTCCTCCCATCCAAGGGTCTTGGAACTGGCCCTTCCCTCTACCTAGTGCTTCCTTCCTCGAGTTGCCATGTGGCTAGCACCTTCTTCCCAGTGAGGTCTCCCCTGAAACGGTACTTCCATATGTACCAACCCCCAGGTCTCTGTCATTGGGCCTGGTTTTAGCTTCGGAGCCAGCAGCACACACATTCTGCTAAGGGCAGCAGCTGAAGGGTGACCTTGCTTCTGCGAGCATCCCATTGGCTACTCTAAGTTACCTAGGTGATGTAGTCTATAGGTGGCTATGTTTCCCACTACATCTTCAACCACAGCAGAGAACAGACATCAGGGAGTAATTAGCAACCTGCCCATGGCATTTCGATTTGATGAAAACTCATTTTTCCCCTCTCATGCTAAGTCCCAGCCCTCAAGACACCGAAGGAAGAAAGATCGTGAGCTGGAGGCCAGCCTGGGCGACACAGCAAGACTGTGTCTCAAAAAGATGAAAAATATTTATAGAAGAGAAATTTTTTTCTAAAGACTATGCCTATAGTCCATATTGATGTCCAACTGGGGACAAGGCAGGGGGAGAGCTGTCAGGACACACTTCCTCCCTAGGATCCCTGTCCTTTTAAAATGGTATGTGGCATCTCCTGCTGAGGGAGGAAAGCACATCAATTTCTCTGAGTGTTGTTGAGGGGTGGGTGATGGCTGTAGCCATGCTGCAGCCAGGAAGAAAAGAGAGACCATTCCCTCACATCCTTAGTGCTGGGGTGTCAGGACTATGGGGCAGTGGTGAGGGGGTTCTCCACGCCAGCATCCAGACACAGGTGCCGAGGGGCCTCACAGGACACAGGTGGCTTGGAGTGCTACCTGCCCACATAAGTAAGTCTGGCTGGTAGATCTGTCTCCATGAGTTCCGTCTTACAGTGTCTGTCTTGCAGGCATATGCTTCTCTGCTGCGGTGAGGTTTGGGCTTCCTCATGGAGAAAGGTTGTGACACTGTGTCCCTGAGATTCACACTCCAAGCTGGTTGGTTGGCAATGCCATTTGGGTTGATTAAGGTAGAAGAGGCTAGTGAGTGAGCAGGGAAAAACCACTAAATGCCTCGGGGTGCATTTACAGCATTTTCAGACACATTAGCTCTCAGGCTGACTGGGGTGGGTGTGTCTCGTGTGTTTCTCCTATCTTCTTCTTGGGGTGAGTGCTCTCTTCTCTGCTGAAGCATGCCTTCTTTTCTTGTTCTTTTTCTTTTGCTCTTGATAATGCCAGAATTTTATGAGGGCAGGCTCAACAGAACTTCTAAGATTGTGCTTTCTCTGTACACACTACAGGGGCTTAATCAGGCCACTCTGCCTTGTGGGAACAGCCTACAGGGCAGGATGGAGCCCAGGAGCCCAGGAGCCCAGACTGTGTGTGGAGCTGAGGGGAAAGAGTCAAATGAACCCAGTTGAAATTCTAGGTCCACCACTGACGTACTAGTTTTTCTGAGTTCTGGTGTTTCTTCCTCTGGCTGATGGGTGTGAGCACAGGGCTGTGACTCCATGTCGTGGCAAGGATGAAGCTAAAAGCTGCACAGAGGATAGTTGGCAGAGCTGCTGTCGCAGAGCGCATGCTGCTGGGAACAAAGGCTGGAGCAGTAGAGGAAATTCTCCAGAGGCGACTTGGGCTGTAGTCTCTCTCTATCCCCTCTCTTCTTCCTTCCCTCTCGTGAATTCCTGTATGTGGACCAGAGGTTGACACTGGGTGGCTTTTGCAGTAGCTTTCTGTGAGGCATGATCTCTCATGGGACATAGCTAGTAAGCTCTAGGGATGCTCCTGCCTCAAGCTGCCCAGTGCTGGGATTATTAGGCACATATCTGGATTTTTATATAGATGCTGGGGATTTGAACTCAGGTCATCATGCTTGCCTGACAAGCCCTTTATCAACCGAGACAGACTACCCAGCACTGCTTAGACATTCTTGACATTATCCACCACGAGGAGTCCTGCTCCGTCCCTCTTCCCAGAGCTTCAGTGGCCTGGAGGAGGCTTTGAATCCCAGCCTGTGCCTTTTGTGAGATGTGGTATGAGACCTTCAAGGATCTGACCCTCAGGATGGAGAGAAGTTAAGCTTTAAAGGGTGCGTAAGGTGGCAAATGGTGGCTGTTGGGCAGGACAGCAATATCTCAGGGAAACAAACAGACCGGAGGCCAGATTGTGACTAAACAACACGCCAAGGAAGAGATAAGGTGACTGGAATGTATAACCGTTCAATATTTTAAACTCACCGGGCTGACGAATGGAAGCGAAGCAGTATCCTGTTGTAGAGTAATGGGGGAAGCATGCTCAGTGCCTTTGCCGTGGACAGGGAAAGACCGGTAATGGATTCTTCATCTTGTGGGGTCTGCCTGCTTCTGTTTCTCGGGAAGAGCAGTTAATCCCCACAGTGATTCCATTTGAGATGGGACCGCATTCAGGGTTGTAATCCGGAGTTCCTGGTGACCCGATGAAATGAAGACGATAAGGCAGCTGGGAAGAGGAGCGCGTGACATCGCGGCTCCAGGCTTTATTGTCTCTCTTATTCATTTGAGTTCCATTAACAAGGTGGGGTTCTGTGATGTGGAATTGAAATAGATTTTTAAGAAGATTTATTTTATTTTCAAGTGTGTGTGTGTGCACGCGTGCGTGCGTGCACCCTTGGAAGCCAGAAGAGGACACTGAATCCCCTGAAGTTATAGGCAGTTGTGAGATATGGGTCCCCTGCAGGAACAGCAAGTGCTCCTAACCACTGAATCATCTCTCTAGCCCAGAAACAGATTTTAAATAGTTTTCATTTTCTCTCTCTGTTCCTCCCTGCCCCCTTCCTCTCTCTCCTTTTAAGATAAAGCCTATCTCCACCCACGCTAATCAGGTGGTGGATGTCATGAGGGCATTGTGAGGGGTGAGAGCCAGGGCATGGGAAGATGGTTCTATTGGTGAAGTGCTTGCCACAAAAGACTTAGTTGGAATCCAGTCATGTCAGCCTTGAGGGCCCTGGGTGGCTATGTGAATTGCCTGAGTGTTTGATGGCCCATGCGTGGCCCTAGAACCCAGAAGTGCCAGCATTTGGGATGGCTAGACATTTTGCCAAAGCACTGGATGGTGGAAGTGATAACACGCCTCGGTGGTTAAAATGACATGTTGCTCTTCCAGTGGATGCTCGTTCAATTCCCCACATCCACACGTCGGCCCACAACTACCTGTCCCAGGGTGCTCCCCTATACCCTTCTCTGACCTCAGTGGACACCAGGCATATCCGTAGTGTACATACATACATTCAGGCAAAACACAAAATAATAAAATAATTAAAAAACAAGCAAGAGAGTGCTAGAGGAATATGTTGAACATTGATCTCTTACACCCATGTACATATACACTGTGCATATGCACACCTCCACAAACACACATATCACACACACACACACACATCATACGATGATTATAAAACATATCAACTGAAGAAGAAATCACCAGTGGAGCCATTTTGTCATTCAGACTCACCATCAAAGCCCCTGGACACGGCCTACCTTCAGTGGAAGGGAGAGAGTTCTGGCGGGCCACCAACGTCCGTTGCAGGCTCTGGGCTCCGAGCCCAGCAATTTGCCCACTGTCGTGGACTGCTACTACCCTTGTGGGGACTGGCTGAGCAGGGCAGGAGTCACTGTGTGAATATGAAATTGTCTGAGTTTTGCTGTTTGAAAAATAATGACCTGGAGCCCATGCCTCTCCGCAGGTGCCTCCTCTGCAGGAGCCTGGGCCTGAGCTGGCTGTCTTCGGGGATGCTGAGCACTGCGGATGCAGGATGATGAAGACTTTCACTCTTCGGGGGCATGTGTGTGAAGCTCTGAGTTTTACAGTTCATTTCATTTTATGGTATGTATGAATCAGAGATGGAGGAAGGAGGGAGAGTGAGAGAGGAAGAGTTGGGGGAGGGAACACAAGCAGATTGTCACCCAACCATCGTTTTGGAGACTCCAAGCACACACATTTCACAGTCAGATAATGATGGTCATTTCACCTATTCGCCAATGAGTACTGAAAAACTGTCAATCAAATGAAAATACACATGGCCCATTCTGCCGCCTTTGAGCTTCCATACCTGTCCAACTCTCTGTTCTGCCAGTGTTTAAAGTGTTCTGGGTGCCTAATCTCTTTAGAAACGGGGAGTGGGGAGAGAGTCCTTCATTCTTTTTGTATTCCAGTCTCTCTGCTGAGGAGGAAGCACGGAGACCTGGCTTTTCTCTGGTCCCTGTGTCCTCTGCTACCCTCCTCCTTTCTTATTCAACACTGGCAGATCCTAACGTCCTGTCAAACCCATTTCAGGGGATTTCTCTCCGGAAGGCTTTCTAATTAAGTCATCAGAATGATGACATTTAACTATAGAGAAAGGTTTTCTTTGGGGCCCAGGGAAAGCAAATATTTCAATCAAGTCGGTACGGCTTTGTGTTCCTCTGGAGCCCACTTTCTTCTTGCCCAGTCGGACAGCAGCAATGAGAAGAGAAAGTCCGGATAACAACGCTACTGTGTGCTGTGTCTGCTTGCGAGGTTTCCAACTGCTGCAAAAACTCTCAGGCTGGGGCTTAAACCAGATAAACACAAACCCCCCTGAATGACTGCCTTTACCGTGACCTTGCCTGGGGATGGAGCCTGAACAACAGCTTCTGGTACCATGGCCTTCAGAGCTGTAGACTGATCTGTGATCAGCGTACTTGACTTGTAGTAGCCCCCCCCCCCATGAATCCCTGTGAACGTGGAGTTCTGGGGAGCCAGGTAGCAATGGCCCTCATTGCTCCCGGGCCTGGCCCATCTCCTAAGACTCATTATGGGATGGAGGGTGGAGGCCTTAATTTTAACAAAGTTTAACCTCCCAGGTTCTGAGGCTCCCCCTTGGGCTTGCAGTGTACCCCTACCCCGATTCATCTTCAGAGGCCTGATCTGGGGTGTGGATGAGCACTGGTTCACTGTGGTTTGTGGAGGGTGTGCAGAGCTGACGTGTATGCTAACAGCCCCTGGCACTGAGCAGGGATGTTTTGGCAAGGTTATTAATCAGAGCTCTTGGGATCCTGAGGGAGGGGGGAGAGTGAGAACGGTCAAGGGTAAGTCTGGGAGCCTACTTTAGTTTATCTATAGGGAGACAGCAAGGGAGCCCTGGAAGGCTTAGGGGTTGGGCCAAGATGATCAGGACTGTGGACTGCACACTGGCCAGCCATGGTGGGGTCACCTGGTGATGTGTGTATGTGTGGGGTGAACCCAGGTGCTGTGGTTGGGTGGTATATCCATACTTGAGGTGACCTTGAAGCCCTTCTATTGGGTCAGACATTGGCTACTGCTGTGTCTCCTGGACCTGGATATAGAAAGCCTGGGCTGCTGGGAGCTGCCGTGAGCAGGAACAGACCCCTTATCACAGCCAGCATGATGCTGTTCACTTGGGCATGGGCTCTGGGTGCTACCGCAGGGGTCAAGTACTGTGTGCTTCCAAACCAGGCAACATTCTGAAGTCCTGGATGCCTATGCCTGGGAGGTACCACAGAGGGTAGGTGTTTTCAAGAAGCATGGCATGGTCTTGCCTGCTTCTCCTCTCTGCCATCTGAACTATACAAGGTGCAGAGCGGGTGGGCGAGAAATATCAGAAGAGTGAGCCATGGTATCATCCATATCTCTTCCAGCTCAGCGGGAGGAGCAGAGGACTCCCTGGGTGCCTTCCTGTTAAGGGGACCATGTCTCCCATGGTAGAGCAGGACAGCCAACTTCCCGCTCACACGGACGCACGTTAGCCTGTTTCCAAATGCTGACGGTTCGTTACAGGTCGCGTTGTCTCTGTGTCTGTGACCAAACGTGGGACTTATGGAGAAGGGTTTGTTCTAGCTAGCATTTCCAGGCATACAGTCCACGATGGTTGTGGGGAACCAGCTTGGTCAGTGACAGCTGGAAGTTGAGGTGGCTGTTCACATCATGGCAGCAGACAGGAACCAGAAGTGGATACAACTTTGAAGACCCTCCTTACAGCAACCTTCTTCCTTCAGTCAAGTCCCAGGATGAAAGGATTCTCAAGCTGTACCATCAGCTGGAAACCAAATTTTCAACCACGCACGCCTATGGGGGACTTTTCACGTCCAACTCACGGCACCTTCCAAGCCAATGGGTTCCTAAGAGATAAGCACACTGCACTGAGCGCTGCCTGGGTGCTCGGCTTCCTCTTTCCTTCCTAATGGATAACTGGCTTTCTAATGAAGGGAGAGTTGCTTCTAGCATGAGGCCAGAGCCTGGATTAAACAGGAAGGAGCAGCTAGAACCACAGGCTATGAGGACACCCAGGCTTCTTTCTTCAGTGTGAAGCTGTTTGTTGGTTGATTTGAACCTGTTTGCTTGACAACTGAGCAGGAGGTGGAGTGTGTATGTATGTGTGTGTGAGTGTGTGTGTGTGTATGTGTGTGTGTGAGTGTGTGTGTGTGAGAGTGTGTGTGTGTGTGTATAGATGCTCAGGGCAGCTTTGAAGACAGAGTCTTTTCTCCTCTGCTGAAGCTGTGTGACTCTCCACTGATTGTGTGAGTTGGATGAGAAGCTGTGGGTCATGCAAGGTTGTTGACCACAGAGGGAGGGAGCCATCTGGTTTTTGAACACCTGCATGAGCCAGGTGCTCATTAAAGCTTGAATCAGTGCAGATGTTAATTTCCAGCATGAGAGGGAAACTGAGGCTCAGAGAGATGGAGACATTTGCTTAAAGTCACATGAGCTGGCGTTGGAACTGAATGCATGTGAGCGGAGCCCAGTATCCATCCCTAACTGGGCACATTGGCAACTAACCTTGTTCTGTCTCTACCTGAGATGACAGGCAATTTCTTCTCCTTGAGGAAGTTTGGACCAGCCTGTTGTGTTCTTCAAGGGAAGCCATGTCCATGCCGAACCTGGGTTCAAACCTTGACTAAGCCACTTACTAGCTTACCTGGTCCTGGCCAGTGCGTATGTCTGCCCTGAACCTTACTGCAAAGGCTGTGTTTGCCCAGCTTCACAACAGCCGGCTCCCTGCTGAGCTTGGCCAATGGGAGCCAGAGATGTTAGCCTGGACTATGGGAGCAGAGGAACCAGGGAAAATATTCCTCCCCAGCACTGCCTCTGCCAACTTTCCAAGATCCAAAGGAAAGCTTCACCCTGGGACTCTGGGACTGTCTTCCATTCTCTACCCCCCTTGTCTATTCTTCTTCCTCCTTTTGTCTTTGCTTCCTCATCCTGTTGCCCCCTCTTCCCTCCATCTTTCTCCCTCCACATCTGTTCTCTCTGTCATTTCTCCCTCCTCTCTCCCTGCCTCTTCCCATCTCTCTCCTCCCTCTTCTCTTCTTCCATCATTCCTCCCTGTCTCCCTCCCTCTTTCCCGTACCTCTTTCTCCTCCCTCTCTTTCCCTTCCCCCTCTGTCTCATGGCTCCAGTCCAGGGAAGGACCAGCTTTCTCACCCCAGGATGCCCCCTCCTCTGCCGTTACCATCAGTTTCCTCCTCACCAGTGAAACCAGTTCCCTGTATTAAATTTTCCCTGTTGAAAATTCTTGAGATGGTTTCTGTTTGCTTCTTGCTGCTGTTTTGAGACAGGATTTCACTAAGTAGCCTATACTGACCTTGAACCTGGGATCCTACATCTGACCTCAGCTTCCCCAGTGCTGTGGCTACTGGTGTGGTCCACAGTGCCCAGCTCTTCCTGAGTTTTGATTGGATCCTATGACAATACCTGTGAAGTGACTTCCAGTCTTCCAGCCTTGACTTCCTTGTCTGTGAAGTAGGGTTAACTATTGGACACAAACTATTGGACACACCACTTACAGCAGGTAATACAAGGTTCAAATGTGGTAGCTCTTGTTTGGCCCTTGGTTTAGTTCCTGGCTCACAGTAATGATGGTTTTTCCTGCTAGGCCCTAGGCAGGAGCTGCAGGCAGTCATTTCAGGGTACAATTCTGTCTGTAGCTAGCTAGAGTGCCTCATCATTCACCCTCTGAAAAGCATTGGCCCTGTGTGTGCATACTAATCCCTGTCCTTAATAGGGAATGTGCTCCACAGACACAGCCAGGCTTCGCCTTGGCCTCCACTCTTCCCTCCATCATTTCCTCTCCCACCCTACAGAGCAGGGGAGCCAACACCTTTCCCAATGCCGTGCACAGCCTGGAGGACATAGAGAAACTGTGACCTTCTAGACTGTCCTGGGCCCCCTGCAAGCCTGAGTGCCATCGTGAGACTCAGATGCCTCTCAAGCCAGTCTTTCATACAAGCCACGGTGACTGTTACCTGTCATCAGCATATCAAGTTCTCAGCTAATTTTAGTCTGCACATGGACTGGCTGTCAGACATGCAATTAACACCACAGTGTGACCCTGAGTCCTTGAGTCACCAGTGCTGAGGTTCAAAACCCAGGAGAGCCACCTGCTTGTCTGTCCTGAGTATCTCAGTTCCTCCGAGCTTCCAGATCTACCTGCCCCACTGCAATAAAAACACAGACGGACATGCTTCCATCCCGGATATGCCAGAGGACCAACCTCTTCCCAGGTGCCCCTGGGAATCCATAGGGGCTTGTGTCTTCCAGGTCACACCCATAGCTTCTAGATGGCTCTGAGTCTTGTCCTCAAAAGCTACTGCCTGCTCCGTTGTTACTGTCCACAGTTACTGAGATGAGCCAACAGGATGAGGTGGACGTTTACTGAGGATCAGGGGCTGGCTGGGCTGGGTCAGGACTCGAGAGACAGGAATCTGGTGAACCTGACATGGCCCAATGGTAGTTTCCTTCACCACCCCTTCCAGAACATTCTCACTGTCTGCTTCCTCCCCCCTCCCCCCGGGGCTCTTGGCTGCTGCCGTGCCCCTAGTGTCCCTCTCACTTATCGAACCTGCCACCTCACCTCTTCCCACATCAGCTTGCTTCTTGGCTTTCCCTGGAGCCCCGCCCCCCCCAGCCTCCCCAAGCCCCGGACTCCACCTCCACATCATCCCTTCCAATGCCCGAAAGATGGCTGTCCTCTGGAGAGCTGTGGGCACCCAGCTGCCTGTGTAGCTCTGCTGTGTGTTTGGGGAGCGCGAGCAGCAGGGCAGGCAGGGAAGATGGCATCAGACCCAGGAACCTGATGACACCCCAGTGCGTATTTTGGGAAGACGATGTCCACAGTGGCTGCACATCAATGCTTGTGTTGCTGTGAGATCCAACCCTTTGTGGAGTGTCAGGCTGTGGTGGTCCATCTTCAAGGCCAATGTCTCAGTTATTTTTTCTATTGGGATGATAAGACACCATGGCCATGGTAGCTTATAGAGAAAAGAGTTTATTTGGGACTTAAAATCAGAGGGTTAGAGCCCATGGTGGCGGGGCAAAGGCATGGGGACAGGAACAGCTTTTTTTTTTTTTATTAATTTTAAAAATATTTTGTAAGATTTAATTAATTCTTTTGTATATATGAATGTTTTGCCTGCATGTATGTCAGTGCACCACATGCATGTGTGGTGCCCAATGAGTGAGCTACCGTGTGGGTGCTGGGAATTGAACCCAGGCTCTTTGCAAGAACCATGGAGCCAACTGTCTAGTCTGAGATCACACCTTGATCCACAAGCAGGAGGCAAAGAGCATACTGGGAATGGCGTGAGTCATTTTGAAACCTTAAAGCTCACCCTAAGTGACATGTGGCCTCCATCAAGGCTACATCTCCTAATCGTCCCCAAACAGTTTCACCAACTGGGGACCAAGCGTTCAAACTTCTGAACCTGTGGGGGCCGTTCTCATTCAAGTCATCACAGTCAACGCGGCAGGGTTAGAATCACCCGGGAGACACACCTGGGGTTACGTCTGTCACGGTGTTTCCAGAGAGGCTTGGCTAAGCATTCATTTCTCCCTGTTTCCCACTGTGGATGTGATGTCACCAGCCACCTCTGGTTCTGGCTGCCATGCCTTCCCCACCATGGTAGACTGTACCTTCCAACTGTGAGCCACTGCAAACCCTTCCATCTTTAAGTTGCTTTTGTTGGCCATTTTGTCACACGTATTTTAAGATAAATAATACATTTGACAAATTTTCTTTAAAATTTTAATTGTTTTAAAGATTATTGGGTGCGATGTGATGGCTCTGGGTGGCTGGGAAGTACTCACTGTGGGGAAAGCCTTGTGGTAAGTTGTTAAGAGTTGGTGGGGTATTTGGCTCAGTTAGCAGAATGCTTCCCTAGCAGGTGTAAACCCTGGGTTGGAATTAAGGAATATTCTGGAATGTTCTGAAATATTCTGGAATGTGTAGAAGTCTAAACCAATCTTTTGGCTTCCTCTAGTGGGGTTTACATTGATGAGTCAAGGGTTAGGATCTCAGCCAGAAACAGTTACTATTCTCTGACTGGGCTCTCTGAGAATATGAATATGGGGCTATCTCTAAGGTCACACTGCCCATGTCTAAAAGGGCCAGGGGGCTGGACTCTTGACTCTCGGGTGTTTAGAAGCTTCCTGCTTCTTTGTCTGGGGACTGGGTCCCAGGGAGTTATCAGTTGGCCTGGAGGATTCTGGGAACCCCATCTGACTCGGGACTCCCAGCCACTATGGTAGCATGGATCATCAGACTCTCAGTGGGAGGGAACATCCTGCCTTGAGCAGGCACTGACCCACTTTGTGTGCCAGATGCAAGGGAACCAAACTGTCCTTCCGGTGCCTGGACGGTGTTTGCTGAGACCAACAGAATCCCCACGAAGGGAAGGACGGAGCACAAGTGAACACGTGATTGCCCTATAGACAGGTTTTATCTGCTTTTTAGTTGTTTGGATCTGAAGTCACCTCCCACTCTGATACTGGGAAGCCCTTGAACCTGGGCCACATCAGTTCTGCTACGGAAGAGAACCAGATGACATAGGAGCTTGTGAAATAGGGGTAGTCACTTGGGGGGACATGCAACTTTCAAATTCTTTTTATTCATGATGATAACTTGACTGAATCATGCCTTGGGTTGTCCCACTTGGGAGAAGAACTAATTTATATCTCCCTGTAAAACACATTTGCCATGCATCCATTCTCACCAGGGTTTCCTTTTCTCGCGCCTTACAGTGTGCCACCTCGCCAATCTTTGTGACCTTCCTGTGCAGAAAGCCGTTCTTCGCGGCCCCGCTTGAATAATTCATTTTTATCTGTATGATTGTTTTGCCTGCACACACATGTGCACCCTATGCATGTGCCTGGGGCTTGAGGAGACCATAGAGAGTGAAGGATCCCCTGGAACAGTTCATAGAGTTTTGACCCACCATGTGGGTGCTGGGAATCGAACCCCAGTCCTCTGAGACAGCATCATGGTGCTCTTTACTGCTATGTCACATTTCCAGCCTTTTTTTTTTTTTTTAGTCCAGTTTTGGGTAAAGAAACTGAGGCTCAGAAAGGCAAGTGCCTTGCCCAAAGCCACATAGCCAGCAGGTTGCAAAGGTGGGATTTGAACACAGGTCCCAAATCCCAGGGACCAAATCTCACCCTCTGCTGTTGGGATCTTCTTTCCAGTCTGTTTATCTGGCTTTTCTTACATTCAGTGTGTGGAGGCCTGAGAGGTGACTCAGACAGCAAAGTGTGTGCTGTGCAAATGTGAGGACCCGAGTTCGAATCCCGACACCATGTTAAGAAAAGCACACACCTGTAATCTCAGTGCCTGGGAAGCAGAGACGGGTCTTGCTGGTCAGCAGGCTTAGCTGAATTGGTGAGTCCCAGGGTCAGTAAGAGACTGTGCTGCCCCCCCCCAAAAAGAAAAGAGTGGAGATGATCAAGGAGGACACTCAGTGTTGACCTCTGACCCTCACTCCCCACTGCTATCACCACCAACCTTGGCGTGTGTGTCCCTAGGAAAAAAGGCATCCTTGGCCACGGCCAGCTCAGTTTTCCAAACCAGGCAGCCTGTCATCTCTATTGCATTAGCCATGTCATCCTCAGCCCACTTCCAAATCTGTCTCCTGTCGGGCAATGTCCTCCTTCCCCGGAACGCACTGCAGGCAGCACTTTCAGGGGAGGGGTCATGTGCCATCACCCTGTCTTCTTTGTCTCTTTGACATTTTTGAATGCCCTCTTCATAGATGTCCCCTCAATTCAGGCTTTCTGGAATGGACCCAACGTATTGGATTTGGGGGAAGAGTAACCCACCTGAGACCCTGCACTGTCCAGCCTCATGCCCTCAGGCAACTCCACCATCCTCCGCTGCGGTGAAGTTAGCATCCCCCTCCCCGCCCTTTGTAAAGAAGAGGGGATCCACGTGAGACACTGAGACTAGTTAACGCTGAGGTACCCAGTAAACTCCCACCCTTTGGTTTTAGCATCCAGGGGAGGTTCTTCCCCCTCTCTACAGTTCCGCACATTATTGTTGGCATTTGCCCCGTCACACGCTAGGCCCCCCTTCCTTTCCCTCCTCCTCTCTTTACCTACCCCCCAGTCACTACACCATGAGAGAAAAAGACACCCTTGCCCACCTCCCGCAACCATTTACAGCCCTTAGCTCCTCAGGAAGGGGAGGCCTGGGGACGCCTCCTCCACCTGTGACGGGAAGGTGACTGCCCAGCCTCACGCAGGTATCTCTCCTGCACTGTGCCTCTGGGTGTCTGTGGTTGTGAGCCATGCCATAGCTGGATGGCAGCATTTTATGACACTCTTCCCCTCCTACGGCTCTTAAATTTTTATGTCCTCTTCTGCAATGTTCCCTGGGCCTTTGGGGAACCTCTCCCCTTCCTCCCCACTTAAAAACATCAAATCAACACCTCTGAACTCTCAACCATGAGTCAACAGACACGGCCATCTCTCTAGATCCCCGGAGACAAACACATCAGACACCTTCACCCTTCAGCACAGAATCACTTTTGGATCAGTTCTAGGACTGAAAAATGTCCAAGGAGGAAAGCAGGTGCTCATGTAACAGTTGAAGACATGGAGACCTCACGTCACCGGCGCTGGAGCCTCCAGTGCCTGGCCTGAGCCCCGGAGGTTAGAAGGAACAAAGTCTGGGTACCAGCTCCCTGAGTCAAGCACCAGGCTGCCTGCAGGCAACTTAACTGGGACCTGGAGGCAAGAAAATATTTACCCTTGGTGCCAAGTACCATGTGGGGGTGGGAACTCTTATCTTTGGTCTAGACCAGGAAGAGGGCATTGGCTGTGTGGTCCCTATCACTGTCTCCAGGGACCTTTCCGCTCTGCTACCTGGCTCTCTGTCTGCCTCTACAGCATCTCTCGCCCCCTCTTTCTGCTTCTGCAGTTTTTATTTCCCTGCTACCTCTCATCACCCCCCTCCTTCCCGCCATCTCCCACGCTCTGTTGCAGACAGGCTCAATCACTCAAGGCGCCTCTGACCCGCCACCTCCAGGCTTACTAGCCTCTATTCAGTGTTCCCTTCCTGCCAGTGGGGTAGGTCTGTGCCCACCTTACCGTTTGCAGTGCCTGAGGAGTTTTGAGTCTTTTCTTCATGACTTGCTCTGGTCTGAGCATTTGTGTCCCCTCCCTGTCCTAGGCTGGGATTCTGATTCCCTAGAGACAGTACTGAGAAGTAGGGTTTGGGGAGATAATCTCAGAGGCAGCGTTGGCCAGTGGGATCTTTACCGTTAGGATCCCCGTGTCTGTTAGTCACCCGAGACAAATAAACTTAACGCAGGAAAGGTTCATCCTGGCTCATGCTGCAAGGTCTCAGCTGGGAGTCAGGGGCCCCCACTGCCAGGGGCCTGTGATAGGAAAAGCAGAGCACTGTGTGAGGAGAGGGCAGGGTGGGGCAAGGCTGCTCATCTCCTGTGGCAGGGGAGGGGTGGGGAGAGGCTCAGGTGACTAACTCCTGTCTCCTAAAAACCTTTCCATCTCTGAGCTCAGTATGGGGAGTCCTGTGTCCCCAGAATCCCATTGCCTCTCAATACTGCCTTCAGTGTTTTCAACACTGGAGCCTTTGAGGGGGGACCCTTCATATCCTCACCACAGCAAAGTATTATTGAGAGCCCTGCTTGCCTCTTCCACTCTGAGCACATGGCCAGAGGCCTATGAACCAGGAAGTGTTCTCACAAGCCACTCACAGCTGTGACTTCATCTAAGACCTCAGACCATCCAGAAACGGCCATCCAGCTTAGGCATTCTGGCTATAGCAGCAGGAATGGCCGTGAGATGCCTACCATTGCATCCCCTAAGCCTTTTAATGTGACTGTTAGGATAATAATTCTCTTTTTTTTTCCTTTTGAGACAGGATCTCATGTCGCCCAGGTTGATGATCTCAGACTTGCTCTGTAGCCAGGGTTGACTTTTTTTTTTATTTTTGGTTTTTCGAGACAGGGTTTTTCTGTGGTTTTGGAGCCTGTCCTGGAACTAGCTCTTGTAGACCAGGCTGGTCTCGAACTCACAGATCCACCTGCCTCTGCCTCCCAAGTGCTGGGATTAAAGGTGTGTGCTACCACCGCCCGGCCAGGGTTGACTTTTAACTCCTTCTGGTGCTCTGTCTCCCGCGTGCTGGGATTAGAGGCGTACACCACAGTGCCTGGTTTGCATGGTGCCGAGGATGTAACCAGGAATTTCTGCAAGCAGATAATAAACTTTTACCTACGGGATTAATTACTTTTAGAAAAGTGTCCAGTGCGGCGTGAGTACTCAGTAAGCAATTGTTGAATGACTGAGTACATAGGACGCTGACTCTGATTTCCCCATAGCATCTGGACCTACTGTAGTGCTGTTGTCCTTACTTCCATCATCATTGCCTATCTAGTGTGCTAGTCATACTAGCTGCAAGGGAGGCTGGGAAATGTAGTCCTGAGTGTGCCTTGGACAATGCAGAGAACAGGTTTAGTGGACAGCTTTAGCCTGTGAACCCTGGTTCCCTGTTTGGGCCCAGTGAGATCCCAGGACACATCTGCCTGCCACCTGCATTTAGGGCCAGGCATCCAGCTTGACTCACTGTAGCAGTGGCTTCCAAACTCTGCCACACATGGTGATGTCTCAAGTATCCCATGCCCAATACTTGGGCATTCTGTGCCATTGCTACAGTGTGGGACCTGGATGCTGGAATTTTAAGGCTCATTACCCAGATAAATAAATACATGTATTCTTGAATGAGCACAATCAAAAGCCCATGCTCCATTGCACAAGTTATAGATGTATTCTGGGAAGGAAAAAATATATATGCTTGGAGGAGAGTTAAAGGTGTGTGTATGTGTGTGTGTGTGTGTGTGTTTTAACTGCATCAATTTCTCTGGCTGAGAAGAAGGCTCAGTGGTAAGAACATTTATTGCACAATCACGAGGACCTAAGTTTGGATCCCCAGCACCTGTGAAATTAAAAACAGGCATGGTCATGCATGCTGTAAATTCAGCACTGGTGGGGGTTGAGAGGGAGGCAAGTAGATCCCAGGGGTTCACTGGGCAGTTAACCTAGTCAAAACCATGAGCTCTATGTTAGTGAGAGACGCTATCTCAAGTGTAGAAAGTAGAACCCAGACTGATGGCCTCCAGGCAGGCATACATGACACCCACACGTGTGCATTCCTTCATATGTGCACACACACAATCAAAAAGAGAACTACACCAGACTCCAAGATTTAAGAGCAGGAAGACTGACCATGGTTTGCATTTTGCCTTCTCTTTAAAGAGGTTCTCTCGCAGCATGGACTTCTTGACCTTGTTCCCGTGTCCCACAGTCCCCACCGCTCCCTTATGCTCACCCCTCACAAGCGATTGTCTTTGATTCCCTCCATCTAACCGATCTCCTGCGCAGGATCCTACAGTGGCCCTTTTCCCAGGTAAGAGGGAAGGAAGGAAATGTTAGTCTCCAGTCTAGGCTGGCACTGTCCCTGCCTCTGCCTTTAATTTATCAGGTCTAAAAAAAAAAAAAAAAAAAAAAAAGTTCTTTCCCATTGACAAAGCCTTTTTGAGGTAGCTGGTTGCTTATCGGATGGCTGGGCCCCGAAATGAAACCGCTCTTATGTCTCTCTGATGGGAACCAGCACTTGCTGCTGATGCCGTGTCCCACTGGGCTGAGCTGCTTGGCAGTTAACTACACCAGCGAATAGATGATTGCTGTACAAACCCATTAGCAGGCAGAGGAGAGATTTCATCTTTAGAGGTGACTTAGGAATGTGTGCTCCCATCATCTGAGGAAACGTTTAGCCCTTTAGCCCTCACCCTGACGAATATGGCCAACCTCTCCAGAAAGACGTCTAAGAACCCTGATACACAGTGCCCAGCTGGCCTTTTGAGTTCCTGCTTGCTCATTTTTCCTGAATGAATGTCACCAAGAAGTCCAGATGTCAGGGTCTGCAGGGTGGCCTTGCGGTAGGGTGCTGAATAATGCATTTGGGTCTGGGCTCTGGAGGGACAGCTGAACCTGCAAAGTGGCTTTCAGAGGAGGGGGGGTGGGATGGGGGCATCTTTCTCTTTTAGGTAGAGGAGGAGGTTTTGAAAGTTAGGTGTTACCTTGCTTCAGGAGGAAGAATGGTTGCATGAGTATCGTTAGGGCTGGGGAGGGGCACAGTTGGCAGAGTGTTCGCCTAGCATGTGCAAAGCTCTGGGTTCAAATTCCACTCTTTGTAATCCCAGCATTCGATAGGGGGAGGTAGGAGGATTAGAAGTTCAAGGTCATTCTTAGAAGCACAGTGAGTTTAAATCCAGCCTGGGCAACATAAGATCCTGTTTCAAAACAAAACAAAAAGCCAAATAAAATAAACAAATGAGCACCACACACACACACACATACACACACACACACACACACACACACACTCACTCTGTCATCAGCCCTTTAACATTGTGAACTTATCTGTAGGGAGTGTCTATGTCAGATCAATGCCAGCATCAGTGAAAGAATGACTTCACAGGTGGATTTAATGTGCATTCCTCAGAAGGTTACCCCAAGTTAGAACACAGCTGTAAGAACTTCCTGTGTAACAAGGTCTCTGGGAACCCTGGAAGGGAAGGGATGGGAGGCATGGGAAGGAAGAGAAAAGCTGGTGGTACCCAGTGACTGATCCTGCTGCATGACTGGGTACCAGAGACTGGTCCTGCTGCACGACTGGGTACCAGTGACTGATCCTGCTGCACGACTGGGTACCAGTGACTGATCCTGCTGCACGACTGGGTACCATTGACTGATTTCTAGGATGCACAGGCTCTTGGAATCAGCACAGGGAGCTTCTGGGAATTTCTCCTCTTTGAACGTCAGATTTGTAAATGCTAAAGTTACATGTTTGGGGATTTTCTTTGCATCATTATTTACATGGCGGTAGAGAAAAGGGAAAAGAAAAAAAAAGGGCAATTTAACTACCTGTGGCCTCGCTGTAGATATAAGTTATTGGAGTCCTTAATGTGGTGCTGTATGTTTTAACGTTATTGACGTATGACTAAATCTTTCATGTATTAGACACAACTAGGATTTAAAGCCATGTATGAAGATGACCATTGTTTGTTTGTTTGTTTGCTTTGAGATAAGGTCTCACCAAGTATCCTTGGCTGGCCTGGAGCTTGCTGTGTAAACCAGACTGGCTTTGATTGATCTCAGAGACCCCTGTTTCCTGAACATTGGGGTTAAAGGTCCGTATTGCTACATCCAGCATGGGTAGTGTTTTTGTATAAAGGGCTCTGCACCCAATCCTTTCTTTCTGCTATGGAAAGCAGGTGTGTGTGTGTGTGTGTGTGTGTTTGTGTTTGTTTGTGTGTGTGTCGTGCTCACCTGTACAGGTAGGTGTAGAGCCCAGATGTCACATCAGATGTCTTCCTCAATCATTTCTCCATGTTTTTTGAGACAGGGTCTCACTGAACCTGCAGTTGCCTTTGGCTAGAGTAACTGGCTGGCAAACCCCAGGGAGCCTCCTGCCTCTGCCTCCCCCTCGCCCAGTGTTGGGGTTATAGGCATTCGCTGACTTTTTACCTGGGTTCTGGGGATCCAGACTCAAGAACTCATACTTTCACAGGAAGGACTTTACCAATGAATCATCTCCATGATCCAGAATGTTTTCTTTCTTTCTTTCTTTCTTTCTTTCTTTCTTTCTTTCTTTCTTTCTTTCTTTCTTTCTTTCTTTCCTTCCTTCCTTCCTTCCTTCCTTCCTTCCTTCCTTCCTTCCTTCCTTTCTTTCTTTTTCTTTTTCTTTTTTTCAGACAGGGTTTCTCTCTCCTGGTTGTCCTGGAACTCACTCTGTAGACCAGGCTGGTCTTGAACTCACAGAGATCTGCCTGCCTCTGCCTCCCAAGTGCTGGGATTAAAGGTGTGTGCCACCACTGCCAGATCAGAATGTGTTCTTAAGGGGAAGTTTCAATATTTACGACTCACATCATTTGAGTATTGATTATTATGCAATGACCACACTAGATCTGACAATCAGAACACAATACATTCCTTTTATTTTAAAGGCACAAATGAGACCCGGTTCTCCTGAGGAGCTCTATTGTCAAGAGCCTCTTATTTTTATGAATATAAAAATGAGTTTTTACTTTCTTACAAAAGCTCTGGACTCACAGAGATGAGTTTTGGAACCTTTTTATTTGTATCCTGTTATCAAAGTTAAAAAATTCAATTACAGAAATCTACACTTTCCCTGCTCTCAGGTTATTTCATTCCTAAAATTCAAAATGTTTTTATTTTTAGCTTTTGGATGCATGAACTTATCTCTGAGCTTATTTTCCAGGTGTGTGTTAAATTGAATCTTCTATGCAAAGTCCCAAAACATAAACACAGCCATCTATGAGAGGGAAGTCTTTGCTTCAAATGGAACACAAAGTGAAGCTCTTTGTTAAGATCAGAGAGCCAATTGAATGTGTATATTGTTGCGTGTGTGTATGCATGCATATGTGGGCATGTGTGTGTTCATATTAGTGTAGTGCCCATGGAGGCCAGAAGAAGGCCCCAGATTCTGAAATTATAGATGCCAGGTGGGTATTGGGAATTGAACCAGGGTCCCCTGAGTCATCTCTCATTCGCTGTTTTTCTTTATAAAAGACACGGACCCTGTGCAGAATCATCTGACAAATTTACACATTTATTTACTTAAACAGGAGACTATATTTTATAAAAAGCTTCCTGCCCCCTGCTTCTTTTCTTTTAGCAGTGTATCTTAGACACCCTTCCCCAGTACTGGTTGCTTCTCTGTTGCCATTCCCTATTGGAAGTCTCATTCTGGGTCCTAGAGAATAGAATGTACTGGTCCTTTAACTTCGCGTGGGGCAATGGGAGGTTGGGATATGAGGGCTGGTCTCATGGTTAGGACTTCCATGGGCCCTGTCCTGGAGCCTGGCTCTTGAATGAGACTCCTTCCTGCTGAATGCAGTCTCACTATCTACCCTGTCATTTCAGAGTGATTTGTTAGGCAGTGCTCTTTTGGAAACAGCAAATCCTCTGTGCCTGGCTATTAACCAGGGCACATGAAGTTTTCCCTCTCAACTATGCACCCTGCTTGATGACATTGTGTTGACCTTCAGACACCTGTCTCCTCTCCAGAGGCATCTGGGGAGATGGCTCAGCAGGTAAACACCCCTGGGAAAGTATGAGGACCAGAGATCAGGTCCTCAGAACCCAAGGAAATGACTGGCGGGTCTGGAGTCTGCCTGCGATCCCAGTACTGGGAAGATGCAGACCCAGGACCACTGGAGCAGGCTGGCTAGCTAGACTGGCCAGATTTCTAAGCCCCCCCTTAAGGTAACAGTGAGAGACGGAGAGACCCTGCCTCAGTGTGTAAGATGGTATCTTAGGGTTTCTTTTACTGTGACCAAACACCGTGGCAGGAAAGGGTTTATTTCAGTTCGCACTTCCACGTGACAGTTTATCACTGAGGGAACTCAAGGCAGGAATCTGGAGGCAGGAACTGAAGCAAAGGCCTCAGAGGAACCCTGCTTACTAGCTTGCTCCTCGTGACTTGCTCATCTTGCATTCTTATACCACCCACGACCGTTTGCCCAAGGGTGGCACCATCCACAGTGAGCTGGACCTCCTACATTTATCATCAATCCAAAAAGTACATCACAGGCTGCCTGATTTGGTGTGTGTGTGTGTGTGTGTGTGTGTGTGTTGGGGGATTTTCTCAATTGAGGTTCATTCCTCCAAAATGACACCAAGGTGACCTACAAACTAGCCAGCGGGTGGAGAAAGACTGAGGAAGACACTAGATGTCAACCTCAGGCTTCTGCTGCACACCTGTGCACATAGACATGCACACACATCCTGGTACATATGCACATGTGAGCACTCTCCACTCAGAGACGTGACTGCTCCTCAAATTCATCCCCTGGGTCTGCAGTGACCATCCCTGCTTGCATGTGATCTTAATCATCTTGTACAGCCTGAGCTTTCTGTGGGATGTGTTCCCAGGGAAGTCTCCTTTGCACACCTGGCCACAGAGCCACTGCTCCATAGAAAGACACCAGTAATGGCATGCCTTTCAGATAAGCGACTGCCTGGGTTTAGTGCTTGATTTTACCCTGGGTGAACCTTGCTGATGAAATAACTGTGGGCATCAGGGACGGGGATAGATAGGGTGGGGGCTTTCCAAACAGACATACCCACTGTGGCCACCAGAAATAGATCTCACGGTCCCTGCCTGACTCTAGTATCTTTCTGCAGTTCCACCTTGATCTCCTTGGATCTGGAGTATATGATCCTGTGATTAGCAGCCTGGCCTTGGACATTTGGAAGCATGTAAAAATAGAAGATGCAAACAAGCCATGATGGCTCTGAGGTGACCATCAAGGGTGTACAGTCTCCAACTGCATTGGAGCCATTTTTAATACTGATGACCCAGCGTGGTAGGATTAGTTGATAACAACGTATGGTTCATCCTGTCGAACATTTGCCCCACAAGTGGATTGTTGGATGAGAACAGAGCATGAAGGACTTGACCAAGGTTGTATAGCTTATGTGGGCAAAGCTAGGATTAGAACATGGGTCTCTAGACCCTTTTCTTGCATGGGGGCATGACTGCCTCAAGCTACAGGGCCCTTGAGGTCTACATTCCCAGAAGGGCAGTTTGGAAGGGTAAGGACTGGGGAAATGTGAACAGTGTCTGAGTCTGGGGGATGGTGGTCATGCAGCACCTGACTCTCCACCAGCAACCCTTCCCCAGTGGAGCCCTCAGTGAACCCCAAGATCTCTCTACCACAGATAAGACACCCATCAGTACACAAGCTATATAAAGAGCCACGCACTTCCAGTGCAAAGTCACTGTGAGCTGGACCCGAGGCTGGGCTGTGCAGATTTTTACGTACTGGACTATAGGCTGTCACTGCAGCCTGCCACAACCTCAGACCAGCCCCGAGATGCTCTGCTGTGGTTAACAAGACGAGGCGGAGTAACCTAGCATGCCACTTTATTACCATGGAAATCAATCAACCAACCATCACAGGACTTACATGAAATTTCAGCTCTGCTGCTGTGTGACCTTGGGGAAGTTGAACAACCTCAGTGCCGTCATTTGTAAACTGGGCTAAATAGCTACATTGTCCAGTATGGGAGAATGCAAATATGGCCATGTTTGGGAAGCCAATACCACACTCTGCAATATGTAGCAAGTAAACAACAGATAGAAACTGGAATTAATATGTGTGAGTCAAATGGGTGGAGCCCTGTGAGTTACATTTCCCAGGCTTCGCAGCCCTTTCTGGGAACAGCCAATGGGAATGCTTTCAGGCAGAATGAAGGAGAACATGGGTGCATTGCTGGGTCCCCCACTTTTCTCCCCTCCAACTTTCCTGTGCAGTGGCCTCCTCTTGCTAGCTCCAGCTTTGTCTTGTGACCTGGCCCTGTGTTCCTCTCTCTGTCCACACTTAGGAACAACTGTGTCTTCTTTGAGCATGTGTGCATTGGGGGAAATGTGTGCATTGTTCTTCAGGCACTGTCCACCTCTGTTTGGAGACAGGCTCTCTCGCTGAGATCTAGGGCTCACCACTTAGTTTGTTTGGCAAGAGATCCCAGAGACCCTCCTGCCTTCCCAGGGCATTGCTGGGATTACAAGTTTGCAACACTTAAAATAGGCTTTTAAGTGGATTACAGGATCACATTTGATCAACTAAGGCATCTCTCCAGTCCCCAAGTATGGCTTCTTTCCATGGCTGACCTCTCCCTGACCTCTCTCTCCTCTTGTGTCTTCTGGTCTTTTCCATTCCCCAATTTCCAGTCTCAAGTCTCACCTGTTTGGAAACCTCGAGTGGAAGAGTAGCGTTGCCCTGTCTGGTGTCCCTCTGAATGTCTTCCTATGAGTGTCGACTCGAGGGAGAGAGGTCGCCTTCTTTTGGACTCTGGATTCATTGGGCATTTTCTGTCCATCAAATATCCTGCTGCTCATCTTCCTGCTCCCAGCTGCTCTAAGAAGAATGAGTCTGTGGAGAGTCAGAAGACACTCGCTGTGCAAGTGGCTGGAGGAGCAAAGCCTCTGTGGGTGTGCATCTGAGCGAAGTCGCAATACACATTTTGAGTTTTACATAAGAAATTCATGTTTATATGAATTATGGTCCTAAGACTTTGGATGGCTGAAAAGTATTTGTGCTTTTGCCCAGCAAGTATGAGATTTAGCAAAGCAAAGACCCCAAAGCAGGACCAACTCTTGCTGCCTTCAGGAGTTTGCACAAAGGCTGCATCTTCCACTTAATTCAAAGGGAAATTTATGACCTGGCACTCACTACCCACACACCCAAGTGCTGTTCCCTGCTGTGGTCAGTACTTAGTTATGTGTGCATGTGCATCTCTGTGTGTGTGTGCATGTGTGTGTGTGTCTGTATGTGCATCTCCGTGTGTGCATGTGCATCTCTCTGTGTGTGCATGTCTGTGTGTATGTGCATATCTCTGTGTGCATGTGTGCATGTGTGTGTCTGTATGTGCATCTCCGTGTGTGCATGTGCATCTCTGTGTGTGTCTGTATGTGCATCTCTGTGTGTGTGCATGTCTGTGTGTGTATGTGCATATCTGTGTGCGTGTGTGCATGTGTGTGTGTCTGTATGTGCATCTCTGTGTATGCATGTGCATCTCTGTGTGTGCATGTGTGTGTCTGTATGTGCATCTCTGTGTGTGTGCATGTCTGTGTGTGTATGTGCATATCTCTGTGTGCATGTGTGCATGTCTGTGTGTGTATATGCATATCTATGTGTGTGTGTGTGCATGTGTGTGTGTCTGTATGTGCATCTCTGTGTGTGCATGTGCATCTCTGTGTGTGCATGTGTGTGTCTGTATGTGCATCTCTGTGTGTGTATGTGCATATCTGTGTGCGTGTGTGCATGTGTGTGTGTCTGTATGTGCATCTCCGTGTGTGCATGTGCATCTCTGTGTGTGTCTGTATGTGCATCTCTGTGTGTGTGCATGTCTGTGTGTGTATGTGCATATCTGTGTGCGTGTGTGCATGTGTGTGTGTCTGTATGTGCATCTCTGTGTATGCATGTGCATCTCTGTGTGTGCATGTGTGTGTCTGTATGTGCATCTCTGTGTGTGTGCATGTCTGTGTGTGTATGTGCATATCTCTGTGTGCATGTGTGCATGTCTGTGTGTGTATATGCATATCTATGTGTGTGTGTGTGCATGTGTGTGTGTCTGTATGTGCATCTCTGTGTGTGCATGTGCATCTCTGTGTGTGCATGTGTGTGTCTGTATGTGCATCTCTGTGTGTGTGCATGTGTATCTCTCTGTGTGTGCATGTATGTGTGTGCTTGTGCATCTCTGAGTGTGTGCATGTGTGTGCATGTGCATCTCTGTGAGCGTGTGTGTGTGCATGTGCATCTTTGTGTGTCTGCATATGTGCATGTGCGAATGTGTACATATATGTCTGTGCATGTGTGTGTCTGTGTGCACGAGTGCCTGTATATGTGTTTCTATGTGTGTGTACATACAGGGGTGCATGTATGTAGAGGTCAGAGGTCAACATCTGGTCTTCCTTGGTTGCTTTCTGCATTATCTTTTGAGAAAAAAAGCTCTCAGTGAACCTGTAGCTCATTGATTTGGAGACTCTGGCCAATGAGCTCCAGGGAGCCCCCCATCTCTGCCCCAGGACTAAGCTTATGAACTTGTGCTGATGTGCTGGCTCTTAACATGGATTTTGGGGGTTTGAACTCAGGTCCTCATGTGTGGTAGGCTCTTTACTAACTGAACCCTCTCCCAGTCCAAGGCCTAACCTGTTTTGTTGGAATAAATGCTTGAGTTTGCGACAAGACAACAGGTTCTAACCTCACTGTTTTCACGGGCGTCTCTTGCGGTCTTTAACCTGCCACCACTCTGAGGTTTCTCACTTCCTCCTGGCTTGTCCCTTGGCCGGGGACGGTGTGTGTGGGGGAGCATTATCCTTCTGATCTAATTAGGAAGCTGTTCTAGAAAACACTTCCATCTCGCTTTGAAGCAAACTTTCCTTTCTTTAAAGGACAGTAGAACCCCTGCTGGATTCTGTACTGCAGTGAAATTAGTTTTCCAAAGCAGATGTGGAAGCTAATTTGTGTATTGCTGTCAGCGGGAAGCTTTGAAATTAATTGTCTTTGCCAACCTCATTGAGTTCTAACACAGTGTGTTTAATGCACAGACCCACTCCTTCCCTACCAGTGTCTGGGGACAGAGAGACCGGCCTCCTTCTCCCTAAAGAAGAAGGAGGTTGGCATTGACTTCAAAATGAGGATGGGGAGGAGCCTGGCAGCAGAAAGAACTGTCGGAGTTGGAGTTGAAGGTGGGTTGTAGAGCTTGGCTCCTATAAGCAGCTCTGAGCCCACAGGCAGGGGGCTTTCTGTGTATTTGTGTGGTGGTGTATACGCTCACACATGTGTGCATGTTTGTAGGCCAGAGGCAGACGTCAAATGTCTTGCCTCAGTTACTCTCGACCCCATTTCTAAAGCAGGGTTTTCACTGAACCTGGAGCTCGCTGATTGGCTTATCTAGTCAGCCCACTTGCCCTAAAATTGCCCTGCCTCTGCCTTCCAAACTCTCCGGCCTTTGCGTGGGTACTGGGGATCTGAACTGTGTCCTCAGGCTTCTCTGGCAAGCCCTGTACCACCAAGGCACCTTCCCAGTCCTGGGAGGAGTATATTCTGGGGGAAAAAATTTACTCACGTAATATTGAAAAATATTTTGTTAAAAAGTTTTAAAATCTGTAAACAAGACTGGCATCCCATTTGGCCAGACTCCTCCAAATGCCTGATGTAGCTTGGTAGACTTTATATTTTTAGGTGATATTCTTATACATGCATACATTAATATAATCACTTGTCGTTAATGTCAGGGACACATTCTGAGAAATGTGCCTACAGTTAATTTTGTGTGACGTGCTTACGTTAAAATGGTGGCAATGTAGCCAGGCAATGAGATGGCTTTGTCACCAGGCATAGGTTCTTAAAGGGCCATGTAGCCCACTGTTGATTGCGTTTTCTATAAATGTGTAGTGTCCCAGTTTGAATGTAAAATGTCCCCAACAGGCCCACGAGTTTAAATATTTGGTTCCCCAGAGGGTTGCCCTGTTTGGGGAGATTGTGGAGTTTCTGGGGCAAGAGGCAGGTCTGGCAGAGGTCCGCTGGGGATGTGTCTTGGAGGCAGTGTCCACGGCTAGTGCGCTGAGCTCTCTGGTCCACGAGGTGTGAAGTAGCATGCGACCAGCTCCTGCCTCCATGGCTCCCGCTGCCCCAGCCTAGTCCCTTCCCCATCACGATACAATGTCCTTTAGTGCATGCAACGATACAATGTGGCTGCCATGTTTTGCTTCCCCAGCTCCAGGGCCCGTAGCTTCATGGTACCTGTATACTTGCATTTCCTATATTTCTGAGTATCATGGTTCCCTGTGATGCAAACACACTGTCTCCCTCCTGTTGGATATTCATACTTTTCTCAGTTTTCCTTTGTTCTACATCCTGGTAGACATCCTTGCTCGGCTGATCTCCTCTCTCAGATTCTGAGAACTAAAACAGCGGGCTCATGCCATTCTGCCCATCTTAACATCAGGGGATTTGACGTGTTAAATCTTACATCAGGTCCAGGATCAGCTAGGGTCCCAGGTGGCCCAGGCTTTGTGGCATCGCCATTCAAAGACACAAACAGTAGACAGCAATAATATAATTGAACTATGTCCCATTTGTCACTCAGTTGCTTGGGAAGCTCCCTGAAGGCAATGTGGGGTTAGCCAGGAATACTCTGTTTTCAGCCAATGGGCTTCTTGTTGTGTGTATGTATGGGGGAGGGCAGGCATTATATCTGTTGCTGTAACCAATACCCTAGGCTTAAGTTTCACCTCTTCCACTCTGAAGCTATGCTACCACTCTGGTCTTCAGCAACAGCACCCACTCTGCAGAGCTGTGTGAGCACTGAGTGGGTCTGCTCAGGGTCGTTAGAGTTTAGCTGGCAGATCTCCCACAGGCTCATGTGCCGGGGGCTTGGTCTCTGCTCATGGGACTTTGTTTCCTAGACTTGCGTGAAATCTGAAACAAAAGGAGAAACCCCTAAGGCATCCCATTGGGAATGGTATTTTGCAGACAGAGAAAGACATGTATTAATGGTGGGCTCAGCTTCCTGTTGCAAAAACTATCCTTTTTTTTCTTGTCCACTGTGAGGTCTTATCCCAGCTCTGAACTTGGGAATGCTGGTCTGATTGGATTTATGTATTTTCTCTCCCTTTCAGTCCTGTCATCTTTTTTTTCTCCTTAAAAAAGAGTCAACCTCATTTACAGGCTGATGGAATGTATTTGAAGGGGAGAGGAAGTGAGTTTTTTTCTTTCTCCCTACTTTTCAATGTCTTGGTGCTTTGAAGAGAAAGATTAAAGCTCTTTAGAGAAAGTAGGGGCTCATTTTCAAAAACAGTGTTTGTATTTGGTGTTTCACAGTCTCTTCCTGTTAATTCCAATGAACAAGAATAAAGACCATTACCCAAATTATTTGGTCAAATTAAGCAAGCTTTAATTTCTGTCAGACAGGGCTATCTATCTCCCTAAAGTGAGGTTTGAGAAAATAGCCTTGAACACAGGAGAAGGTGGGGTTTTTATTAGCTCTCAAAACTGAATGACTTGGGTTTTTTTTTTTTTAAGGGTTGGGGGTTTTCCAGAGGAATTTCTGTTATGCAGGAACTTGACTGAACATTTCAGTTATTTGGCAGAACATCTTAGTTTATCAGGGTGGAGGTTAGATATAGGGTGCAGAACATATCAAATTTCAGAAAATGTGTCAAGACATAGTTGAACCCAAGTTTTACAGAAAATAGGCATGAACTTATTTTGACCTTGTAATAAGATGGTTTTTAATCTCAAGATGGAGTCAGGGTGGTTCATCACTTCCTTCAGGTCCTGGTAGGGGATAGAGTCATACACCTCGACCCCTACCCCACTACACACACACACACCATGGGAGGAGGGGGTGGGGCAGGCAGAGGCTGCTGGGAAGGGAAAAATCAAGCAAGTAAAGATGCCAAGATGGACTGGGCATTCTTGGAAAAAGGAATAGCCACATCGTGGAAGAAAAAGGTAACTCCATAGATCAATATATGAATACTTAGGACTGGTTCCCCACCCTAGCCATTTACATGTGTGTGTTGATATATGTGTGTTCATATATGTGGATCCCTGATCACTGTTCTACCTTATTCACTGAGGCAGGCTCCCTCAGTCAAAATCAGAGTTTGCCTATGTGGCTAGTCCCATGGGGCAGCTTGCCCTGAGAATCTCCTATGCCTGTCTTCTGAGGCTGGAATTACAGGCAGGCTGCCACACCCACCTGGCATCTGAGTTCTCATGGTCATGTGACCAACATTTGATCATGGAGCCACCTTCCTAGCTTTTAGCGATAGCAAAGGGGTTGGAGTAAGTGCAGATCTTCTTTTTCCTGTTCTTTTTTCTTTCTTTCTTTTTCATCAGTGGGAAATTCTCAGATCGTCACTGTCAGATTGAAGGTTAGGCTGGCGGGATGTGAACTGTGACATTTACTGAGTGAGACAATTAAACTATATTCAGCTGCCAGGGTCCTGTGGGTGGCTGAGGAAGTAGTGAGTCCAGAGAACCAGACTGAGCTGTGGGAATCTCTCTCTGGTTTATGATGTTCCAAAGGCATTGAGCTTCTCAGTCCCATGTTCTCCCTGCAGCATCTAGACTGCCTAGCTTGCAAGGCTTGGTTCGGTGATGCTGAAAACAGTTGCAAAAACTCATTATTCATTAAAAACAAAGAATGGTGATATTCACCTTCAGTGCCAGTACGTGGGAGGCTGAGGCAAGAGGATTCTGAGTCCTAAGCCAACCTTGGCTATATAGAGAGAACCTGCTTAGAAAAGGAGAATGTATTTAAAGTATAATAGTAATATTTTTAAATAGTTTTGTTTTAAGTCCAGTAAGTGCCAGGTATTGTGTTAGGCCCTGAGGATACAGGACTAGCTACTCTGCAGGGTCTAGAAAATTAAGGATAAATTTTTTTTGGATGGGGGTAGAGGAATTGATTCATTTTAGATTATGACACATGAAAAATAACCACAAAAGAATTTTTGAAAGTTTAACTTCCAAGTTCACGGTGAAAAATGTAAAAGGCAGGAAAATGCTGAATAGGGGACCATGATAAAAGCAGAGTTGAAAAAACCCAAAATATGATGACAGAAAGAAATTCAAATGTAACCACAATGACAATAAATATAAATGGCCTAAACTCACCAGTTAAAAGATAGGGATCAAAGATGGGATGTGATGGTGGTGGGGAATTGATGGAGGAAGGTCATTTGTCAATAAACAAACTGCCTTGGCCCATTTGATAGGCCATCCCTTAGGTGGGTGGAGTAGACAGATTAGAATGCTGGGAGGAAGAGGAAGTGAGCTCAGACTCGACAGCTCTGCTCTCTGGAGCAGACACCATGCTCCCCTCTCCCTGGCAGACATGATGAAGCTCCGATCCAGGATGGACGTAGGCTAGAATCTTCCCGGTAAGCACACCTTGGGGTGCTACACACATGAATAGAAATGGGCCAAGCAGTGTTTAAAAGAATACAATGCGTGTGTTGTTATTTTGGGTATAAAGCTAACCATGCAGGAGCCGGGCTGTGGGAAGAGGCCCACAGCTCCCAACTACAGAGAATTTAGTTGTGTCCTTGTGGTAGTTTGAATGTAAGTGGCCCTCATAAACTTATAGGGAGTAGCATTATTAGGAGGTGTGGCCCTTTAGAGTGAGTATGGCCTTGTGGGAGGAAGTGTGTCATTGTAGGGGGTGGGCTTTAAGGTCTCTTATTCTCAAGCTACACCCAGTGTGGTCACAGACTCCTGCTGCCCGCAGATCAAGATGTAGGACTCTCAACTCCTTCTCTAGCACTATGTCTGCCTACATGCCACCATGTCTGCTATGATGATAATGGTCTAAACCTCTGAAACTGTAACTAACCCAATTAAATGTTTTCCTTTATAAGAGTTGTCAAGGTATCTCTTTACAGCCATAGAAATCCTAACTGAGACAGTCCTTTTTTTATATTTTTATTTTAATTACTTTCTGCTTGTGTATGATAGATATTTGCTACATTAACCCTCCGTCAACATCTAATCATTATAACATAAAACAGAGGTTTGTTTTCAGGAATGGATTATATTTATGTCAAACATCTTTTCTCACTATTTAACATTTCTCCCTTTCCTGAGGGACTTCATAATAAAGCAGGGATTGAGTTACATTAACAGACTAAAGATAAAGGATGCAAGAGAAAAGAAAGGGAGAGGTATTTATTAAATTAGGTACTGAGTGATTTTCTAAATATTTATTATTTTATTTATTGTGTGTGCACATTGATGCTATAGTGCCAATGGAGGTCCTGTGGGAGTCAGTTCTCTCCTTCCACCATGTGGATCTCCAGGATCAAATTCATATTGTCTAGCTTAGTGGCAACCCCTTTTATCTGCTGAGCCATCTTGCCAGTCCCTGAAGGGATATAAAAACAGAAATAAAGTGGCCTAATGCAGAAAGGCATATTCTGGTATAGCCTATTGATCAAATACACTGTGGTGTCAGATAGATATAGTTTATTTAGCACTTCTTGGATACCTGATGTGGAATAGGCTATTAGCAAGTCACTTCCTCATTGTATCAGTTACCAACTGCTACAATAGTGCTGTGTAAGAAACAAAACCCCAGTGGCTCTATAGATACGCGTGCATGTAGTCTAGCAATACTTATGATGATCTGCTTGGCTGATCTTACTGGGTCTGCTGTGACTCTGGGCACTAGCTGGTCTAAGATGGCCTTGGCTTGAGGATTCTTGTCTTCTGCAAGACCAGCATGGACCATGGTAGAGGCAAGAATTGAAGATAAAGAGGGCAGGTGTCAGATGCTGTGGAGCCTTGAACAGTCCAGGAATATTTACTGGCTAGAGCAAAGTGCAGGCTGAACCCAATTCAAGGAGTGGAGAAACTGACCTCACCTCCATGGACAGATCTGCAAGGTCACACGGCAAGAAACATGTACAGGGAAAGAAAACCTTAGGCCTTTTATTTTTGTGGTCAACCTATCATGCTCCCATAGTTGTGTGAGGCTATAAGAAGCCCCATCAATGAGGTGACATAGTGCACACACAGCCGAGGCTTAGAGCCAGGTCTGCAGGAGTCTTTCAGAAGATGCAACCACTGTCAGGGCTATATCATTGTTATCACAGTCACTGGTCTGCATTGTCCTGTCCTAAGGTCTGCAGTTGAGGATTCTAGTCCCCATGTGGACATTACTGCTGCCTGCCTGCTGTTCTCCTTGTTCACAGAGGAGCAGGAAGTTGACCGAGCTTCCTTGCTGTCGCTGTACGTTAGTGTCCTTTAGCCATTAGCTGTCCAGACAGCCAGGGTGGCAATCTATTTAAAGAATGTTTATGTGTCTTTTCCCATGGCTACCAAAGCTGTGCCAGAGACAGAGACATATCTGAACTAGGGACACAAGGGCCCTGGAATGTAATAGAGCCACCTGTCCTGGAGAGGGATTGCCCCAGATGTTTGCTTTCCTCCTGTTCATTGTGGACCATGAATGAGTTATGTATCTTTATTTCCAAGGGAGAGAGATCGATCCTGAAACAGGCTACAGTTTGGACCTGCCTAGGACACCTTGATGGATTACCTGTTCATAAACGCTCTTTAAGGTGAAGTGGGACAAGCCCTCATCCTGGCTTGGCCATGCTGGGCCTTTGTTTATTGCTAAGCCAACGTCACCAGGGTCCCCCTCCACCATACAGGATGAAACTAAAATGTAACTGATCTGACAGATGTGACGTCAATTTCCCTTCCATATGGGAAGCTCCAGCATTCCCCCAGAAAGCCTACACTCAGGGAGACGAGCTGAACGAACGAATGTATCAATAGACACCCCGCAGCTCTCAGCATTTTAAGGAAACCCCCTCTCTCCAGAAATGCCAGAGAGCAAATGTGTTACTGAGTCATCAGAAAACAGACAGATTCCCGTCCCCTCTTATTTTTAAACGTTGCTGTCTAGGTACTGGGAGCTGTCGACCGGGAGAGATTATATTTGGAAGTCCTAATTTGGGAGAGGCTAACTTTAAAAAGCCGACAAGCTCCATGGAAGCTGCTTGGCTCCTTCCCTTTGCTCTGTCATCCTGAAGCCCTGTAAGTAGATCGTGTGCTGAATCAAACGAATCCATCTTGCCCACCCTTGGTGTTTGTTTGATGCTGTGGTTTCTCTCCCGAAGCCGTCTCAACTTTGAGTTGTCATTGGAAAGAAATGGTGCCAAGGAGTTTAAGTTTTAAAAAAGTTTGGAATGCTTGACTTAAGGAGACTAGAGTGAAATGGAGGAGGTAAAGGAGGAGGAGGAGAGTGAGGGAGATGAGGAGGCAGAAGATGAGGAGAAAGAGGAACAAGAGGAGGAGGAAGAATTGATGTGTGTTATGGGAAAGTACAGGGGCTTCAGGCAAGGCTGGATCCAGCTGTTCACTTCACATCAGTACTCATTGTTCCTTTGCAGAGATGTCAGTCTTAGGTCACAGGATGCAAAGCCTTCAGCCCTCAAAGGCTTACATTCTAGCCACTTAGTGACTGCAATAAAAAGATGATTCTTGTTGGACATGCCAGTGCCTTCCTGTAATTCCAGTGCTCAGAAGGCAGAGGCAGGCAGATCTCTGTGAGTTCAAGGCCAACCTGGGGTATTTAATGAGACCCTATCATAAAAACTAAACCAAAAATGATGTCTCTCCTCATTTCCTCTCCCTGCCCCTCTTTGTTTTATGTTCTATGTAGCCCAGGAAGACTTTGGACTCATGCGATGTACCGTGTATCTGCCACTCTGCTGTTGGGATTCCAGGCATGTGCCACCACACCTGATTTCCTCCAATCCTACCCTCTTACTGAAGATGGAACTCAGGGCCTTAAGCTTGCTAGATGAATGCTCTATTACCAAGATCCCCTCAACCAAAGACATACTAAGAAATAAGAAACATTCCCTAAGAAATCAACAGAAATTTCAGATCAGAATCCTATTAGCTTCCCGCGGCTCTCTTAAGCCCTTTCCATATCAGTTGCTGTGTTCATGGAGTAGATGAGTGGGTCAGGCTTGGGTGGATGCTGGTGCCTGGACCACAGAGAGAACTTCTGAAATCTTCCAGGACTGGTTGAGAGGGAGGGGCTGTCTACTGGAAGGACAGGGCTGCTGGGAACTGGGTGAGAGCTTAGCCGGCAAAGGTGGCTTCTGGGACAAGGTGCTGGCCTGGGTCCTCCTGGAAGGTGCCACAAGACAAGAACCAGGGTGCCAGAATCCAATTAGAGGAAAGCCTGTGGGAGGCAGGGGAGGCTCCAGAGTTGCAAAGAGGGGAGAGGGAAGGAAAGGTAGGTGTCTTAGACTCCCTTCAGGCTAGAGATGGTTCAGGAATGTACGCTAAGTCCTCTAGTCCCATCCCTGTCAGGAGAGTCCTCCCCCCACCTCCCAGGAAGAGACCTGTTTTAAAATCCTGCCTGTAGGCAGCCATCAGCCAGAAACTGCCCAGAGAGGCATGGCCTCATTCGCACCAATGGGTTTGAGAGTCAGGCAGCTGGAGTCCTGGGTCCATGAAGCTTCCAGTGCTGGGTGTCTATCTGGAGGGTGTTTCCTGATGGTGGTCATAGATAATAATCTGGTGTGTGTGTGTGTGTGAAATGTCTCTTGGGTTCAGAGCAGTGTATATAGCTGTTAGCTCAGCAACTGTGGGATGGAAAAGCTGAAGCAGCTTCCTTATTCCCCACTGTTGGCTCTCTACCCTCTCCAGTCAAATCCATGCCCATATGTAACCTTTGGATGTGACCTTATTTGAAATAGGGTCTCTGTAGACGGAATTCTATGGGCTAAAATGAGGTCATCCTGGATCAGGGTGGACCCTTACCCCCCAAATGATTAGTGCCCTTACATGAAGAAGAGAAGAATATTCCCAGGTACAGGCAGAGGAGAAGAAGCCATGCAATGATGGAGACAGGACACAGTGACAACAGAAGCCTCTGCTCAAAGCCAGGACACAGGTATGGAATGGCGTCCCTCAATCAAATCAAGTTGACAGTCAAAACTAACTACCATGGGCTGGGGGTGGCTCAGTGGGTAAAGTACTTGCTGTACAAGCGTGAGGACCTGGGTTTGATCCCCAGAGCCCACATAAGCCAGCTGTGGATGCATGGGCTCACAATCCCACTGCTGGGGAGGTAGAGGCTGGAGGACCCTAGGGCTCAGTGACCAGTCAGCCTGGCCTGCTTTGGGAATTTCTTAAGCAGATTCAAAACAGAACATGATTCTGGAAACTGTAACATGGAGATTAAACTGTCTTTGGAATCAGAAAAGGAACAGGATGGCACAGGACCGTATGTCCTCCCCACGTATGAGTAAGACAATCTCCTACAGGTGGACATTCAGGCTGTTTCCAGTTTGCCGTTACGAGTGATGTGATCTTTCTCAGATGGGCATCTGATTACGTCCTTGGGTTAAATTCCTGGGCAGGTTCTAAGGGTTACATGCAGGTGCACGCAACTGTCAAGGTTCTGACCACAGTCCTCCACTGCCTTTGGAGAGGCTGCACCAAGATGCCTTGCCAGGCCCAGGTCAATGTGTCTGCCTGCTTAGCCATCTCACCCTCTCACCCAGCCCTCCTCACTTGGCCAAGTAGGGATCTTGGTACTAGTTCAGCTCGTCTCTGCCTTTCCCAAGCTTGCTGCTTATCTGTCATGTTGTACCAAGATTACATAACTGTGGTGTTGAGGAAGCTCCTGGGAGGGGAGGAGATGCTCCTGGGAGGGGAGATGCTCCTGGGATGGGAGATGCTCCCCAGATGAGCAGGGGATGCTGGTGTAGGGACAGAGAAGCACTCAGGGCAGCAAGGGGCTGGTCACAAGGCTTCCACACTCCCTGCCCTGCTTCCCTGGTCTCTGAGGATGTAACCTTATTCATTATCTTCCTTCCTAACTCAACAGAAATAAGCCTCCCACAGCTCTCTGTGGGTTCTCTCACACTGCACTGTGATTTGGGAACTTTGCTTCTCTTCTGAGGCCTGTGTCAATGGGGCCTCAGTCTTCCGTATCTGTGATTTCTGCATTAACATAGCAGTTTTGAAAACTGGAACTCAGTGAGTAAGGTGTTTGCTGTACAGGTCAAAGGACTCAAGTTCAGATACCCAGGACCCATATAAAAGCTGGGTATGGCACTGAAACATGTCCATCACCCCAGTGCCATGGAGGAAGAAGCAGTGGATCCCAGGGACTCACTGGCCAGCTGGTTTTGCTGAAATGGCGCCAGGTACAGTGAGAGATATTGTCTCAAAAAAATACAGGGAGAGTGGCTGAGGAAGATACAAAATTGATCTCTGGCCTCTACCCAGGCATGCACAGGCACGCACACACACACATACACACTCATACTCTCACACACACTTATATATATTCATATACACTTATGCACACTAAATAACTATAATAAAGAAACATGTAGCCTGGTGGTGGTGGTGCATGCCTTTAATCCCAACACTCGGGAGGCAGAGGCAGGCGGATCTCTGTGAGTTCAAGGCCAGTTCTGGTCTACAAGAGCTAGTTCCAGGACAGGCTACAAAGCTACAGAGAAACCCTGTCTTGAAAAACAAAACAAAACAAAAAAAAAGAAAGAAAGAAAAGAAACATGTAGATACAGTAAAGCTGGGGAAGAGGGTTAGAGGGATGGCTGAGCAGTTAAGAGCATGGCAGTTCTTTCAGAGAACCTGGGTTCAATTCCTTGCATCTGGTGGTTCATAACTCCAGTCCCAGGGGATCCCTTGCCCCCTTCTGACCTCCACAGGCACCAGGCATGCACATTCAGGCAGGCAGAACATCCACACACATAATAAAATAAATACATCCCTTTTTTAGAGCTGGGGGAGAAATTGGAATTTTCCAGCAAATGTCAGCCCATCCATTCTCCATGCCTCGGTAGGCGTGGGGACATCTGAGCTCATCTCTCGAGTTGCTGGCCTTCTGTGCTCTCCTTGCTTTCTGCTTGTTCATGACATCCAACCCACCTCCATTCTTACTTCATGCAAGGGACCCTCTCCTGCCTCACTGCCTGCCTTGACGACTCAGCCCAGAGCCTCTTGCATTGCCCCAAGATAGCAAGCAGCATCTTTAAGACTTGGGGTTCCTGCCAGTGCTCCCCCTCCACCCCTGATAGATCCCAGCTCTGGTTGGGGCTCTGTGGAGGGGCTCGGTGAGGTGCAGCACAGGCTTTGGTGGCCATAATTGGGTATTGACAAGTCGGCAAGAGAAAGGAAAGGACAGCAGGGGCTTCCTTCATCCTCCTAGCATAGATGGTCCTTCTGACTTCGCAGGCTTAAGTGGGGGGAGGTTCAGTCACTACATGAAGGGTCAAGGGGTAAGAAAAACCCAGCACACCTTAGAGGTTGATTCCAAGGCAATCAACTGCCGAGATACTGGAGATAAAAGGAACTGTGACCTGGTGTGTGACATACAACAAGAAGCTGCTGTAGAGTCCTGCAAACCGAGTATAGCACAGCTCTCTGTGACCTTTACCAGAGCCATTCAACTCTTATGTGGGATTTGAAACTTTGTAACTTTGCCCTGAAACTTGGCCGTCTGACTATTTGATTATTCTTACACTGTTACAGATGCCTGGCTTTTCCTACCTGCTGTTGATTTGGTGCCACCTACTTAGCTACAGTCCTCAGGGATGAAAGAGGTACACAGTAGGTGCTTAATGACAGCTGCTGTTTGCTGTTTGGTGAAGAAGGCCCTCATTCACAGTGGTTAGCTCAGATGAACATCCCCCGGCATAATGGAGGCAGGCAGGGGAGGAGGTCTACTCCCCATTCTTGGGTGAGAATCTGAGGCCACGGGGCCAAGGTCAAACCACCAGCAGGAAGATGAACCAAGAATTGAAACGCCACTTCCAAGTCCCCAGGGGTGCGCGGCGCCTTGCCTGATAACTCCAAACTTGGCTGATTAATAAGTCATACTGGCTCATCTGTCTCCCTGAACCCTGCTGCAGCGCCTCTGTAATTACCTGTCTGGGGGTGCAATGAGCTTCCAGGACAAACCCCTTTGACTGGTGAGAAGAATCTGTCTGATCATACAGGCTGAACCCAGGGGTCCCACCTGCCCTTCTTTCACTCCCCTCTCCCCCATGCATCTCTTCCCCTCCTCTGTACTTGCATCTCTCTGCTTCTTCTTCTTGTTCTGTCTCTGATCCTCGGAAAGGAGCCTGTGGTTGGCGCTTCATTTCCTCCCTGTCCTGCTGAAAGCGGCTCCCTGGAGTGGGGAGGCTGTGGTGAGGGATGCACACAGCTTGCATGGGGGGGGGGGCTTCCTGGTGTAGGGTCTCTTGCCTGCACATCCCCATGCACCCAGGCTGTATCCTTCAGGACAGTTTGAAGTGATTGGATCAGCGGGTAAAAAGCTTGGTGTACAAGCATGAGGACCTGAGTTCAGATCCCCAGCACCCACATAAAATGTCTGTAACCATATCACGTGAAGGGAGGAGACAAGAGGCTCACAGCTTGCTTCCTAGCTTCACCTCCACTGCTGTGTTAAAACACTCTGACCAAAGCGATTTGAAAGGGGAGAGGCTGAATAGATGGGGACCCGCTGAGCCATCTCCCCAGCTCCCCTCACCCTCAAGAAGCTGGAAAGGCAAGACACCTCCAGTCCTCCGTGGAAGTGCGGCCCAGTGGGTATCTTCACGGAAAGACCCCTGACCCTGAACTGCAAGCTCTCACAGCTGTGGTGGTTTTTTTAAACCACTAATCACGTGATCTTTTCTCACAGCAGACACAAGCAACCAATACAGCGATAGCGCTGGAGGCCTGACCTGGCCTGGGAGTTAACATTGAGTGCCCTCTTGATTGAAGAGCACGCTGATCCGATCACTTCAAACTGTCCTGAAGGATACAGCCTGGGTGCATGGGGACGTGCAGGCAAGAGACCCTATACCAGCCCCCCCCCCCCAGTTGTGTGTACCCTCCATTTCCCACAAAGGCAGAGAATGATAGAGCAAGTCACCAACACTGTCCTTTGGCCTCTGGTGCAGAGGAGCTGAAACATACATGTACATATATACCACACATACATTTACACGTTTAGTGTGAATCTAGAGTCACCAGAGAGAAAGAGTTTCCGCTGAGTAATTGTTGTTATCGGATTGGCCTGTGGGGCATTTTTTGATTGTTAATTGATGTAGGAGGGGCCAGCCCTCTGTGGGCGGCATCATTCTCTGGGCAGGTAGGCTTGGGTTGTATAAAGAAACTAGCTGAGATGGCCTGCCACTAAATTGGTTAGCAGCATTCCCAAAGTCTCCGGCACCAGTTCCTGCCCTGACTTCCCTCAATGATGGATTGACTGTAAGTTGGAACCAGTCCATTTCTTCTAAGTTGCCATCTTTAAAAAAAAAGCATTTATTTTTATGCATGTATGTTAAGTGTCTGCATATATGTCTGTGTACCATATGTGTGCCTGGTGCCAGAAGAGGCAGTGGATGCTTTGAAGCCGGGGTTGCAGACAGTTGTGAGCTTGCATGTGGGTGCTGGGAGTCAAACCCTGGTCCTTTGCCGGAGTAGTGAGCGCTCTTAACTGCCGAGCTGGCTCTCTAGCCTCTTCCCCCTCAAACTGCTTTTGGTCAGACTGTTTTATCACAGCAGCAGAGAAAAAGCTGGAAAGCACTCGCACATGCTTGCTTGCGGGCGTGGGCGTGCACCCCCACCCCCACATACCAGTATGGAGCCCGGGAAGAGCCTGGGGTGCTAGAGAGTTCCCTTGGAGCCATCATGGTCCATCCTGCTGGCGGTGGCTGAGTGTCCTAACCAGCTATGCACCCGAAGAAGAGCAGGACCAGACAGCTGGTGGCTGCACCCAGCCCCTCAGGGTGCTCTTTGCAAGCTCTGTCTTGAATGAAGCCTCAGGGAGCAGCCTCAAGGAATCTGGTTTCCAGGCAGTTCCCTACTGCAGTGGCTGCCAGAGCTTCTAGCAACTGCTAGCTCTGAATGGCTTCTCAGCGCACTTGGGGCAGAAGAGCAGGTTGGATACTGAACAGGGAGCTGGGAAGGTGGGTGAGTCCCCCGAGAAGATGATGCATATTCCTAGAGGGTGCATGGCTGATGTTTAACCATGTTACTTTTAAAATTCTGTGACAGAACCCTGCTTCAGGGAAGCTTGGGCAGGAGCCCAGCATATAGAAACAGCTAGAAACATCCAGTTAAAACCAGGCTCTTGAGGGTTTTTGTGTGGGGTTATCAGTCCAGGCCTCCTTTACCTTTGCCTGGGAGGTTTAGAGGTCCTGACAGGAGAGAGGGTGATAAAGACACAGATGTCGACAGACAGGTATCCTCTCACGTCAGCTGCTCCCTGACTGTGTGAGTTTGGGGCTTCATCCCTCCCCCGCCCCCGGTTTCTCATCTGTAGCTGGACAGCCTAAGCCACCTCATGTCATTATGAAGACACAAGACAGTAACTGGCTGGATTGGACACACAGTAGGTGTCTTGGCATTTGTATTAGCTGGGTTTGTTTCTTCCCAAAGACAGCGCTGACTCTGAGACAGGTCCTCACAGGATGCAGGCCTCATGGCCAATGAAGCCATATTGGGGTAGAATTCAGGATCTAGGACCTAAGACTCCTGGGAAATAATTGGGTTCTGTTGCATCATCTTTTGTCATTCTGTGAGTTTCTTGAGCGGCTGTTGAAGTGTTTGTTGAGGGCTTACTCTGTGCTGGGCTTGTCTAGGATGAGAACACAGGCTCCGGCATCTAAAGTCTTGCAGTTCTGCCTTCCATTCTGCTTGCAAGGTCTTTGACTAAAAAGATTTTCTCACCTCCTGGATCCTCAGTTTCTCCATCTGTGAACTGAGAGGAATGGATTTATTCCATGTTTAGGAAAATACTCAGTGAGGTCTTGCCCCCAAATTGAAGGGTACCCACAGGACAGATGTCACAGTGGGCATGCTTTGGGAACACATCCTGAGTCTGATTCTTGTGGCTGTCATTGTGTAGCCTTGGGCCGGGAGCTGAATTTCTTGAGTGAGAATGACAAGAGCCTCGGGGAGGGGTGGCACAGAAGACCCCAGAAGTCACATGATGAGCTCCTGGAACACAGCAGGTTCCCTCTTTCTTTTATTTGTTTTTTTGAGACAGAGTTTCTCTGTGTAGTCTTAACTCTCATGGAACTCACTCTGTAGACCAGGCTGACCCCTGAACTCAGAGATATGCCGGCTTCTGCCTCCCAAGTGCTGGGATTAAAGGTGTACAACACCTTTAATAGCAAGCCATAGCAAGTTCTTAATAGTGGACATGAGCATAACTATCACAATCAATGTAATCATTATCACCATCATCACCACCACCACCACTGTCACTGCCACCGCTGTTAACACCATGAGTATCACCACCATCACTACTGTAATCATTGTCAACATACATTACCATTATCATCAGCACCATCACAGTTATCGTCATCATCTTCATGCGGTCATCACCATCACAACATTACCATTATCATCAGCACCATCACAATTATCGTCATCATCACCATGGTGACCACTACCACTGTCAACGCACTGCTGTCATCACCCAGATCACCGCCACTGTCATCAACACCACCATAATGATCGTCTATAGAGCTGAGCTCCAGATGGTCCCTCAGATCCCAACAGTCTGAATCCTAGTTCTGAAAGGGAGAATTTAGTGGCAAATGTAGTGACTCACCCTGGGCCATTGATGGGAAATTACATGTGTCTCCAATGGAGAGAAGGACTTCCCTTGCTTTGCTGGGAGGTTCTAAGTGACTCTTGGCTTGTCTGAGTTCTCCCGTTCCTTCTCCAGCATGAGCACTTTCTCACAGTTGGCAGGAATAGAACCCTTGGGAGCTGGGATGCTGGTGCCATAGGAACTCATTCCCATTGTATATACTCCCCCCAGTGATTTATTTCCTTTGTGTAGTGACTTTACCTCAGAAAGCCAGTCTGGTTTGGGGAGATGGGTCTTTGGCAGAGGATCATGTCTGCTCTGGAACTCCCAGAATTCTCAGCTCCATCCCACTCAAACCACATGCTGCAGGTTGGCATGTGCCATCCTGGTTGGCTGTCAACTCCTTTATCTCCATCAAAACATTTGAATCATAGGATGGGTTAGAAATTTTAGAATTGTAGCAGCCCCTAGAATGGGCATTCCTACTGCTGTCTTTTTAGCCTCGTTCTTCTTGTGGTTAGGAAAATGAAGTAGTCATGCCTTCATTTTGCAAACAGGCCTGGAAACATTAAGTGACGTTCCCAAGGTTTCATGGGGACTGTTTAACCAAATCACTGTCCCCTTAAAGCACCCTTGCTTTCCTAGCCTTGTTCTTCCTGCTGTCTTCTGAGCCTGAGGTGCAGACTTCAGCAACAATGTGAATGATTTTGGAAGCTACAGGGAGACATTTACACAGAGACCAGTGAAGGCCAGAGGTTGTTGAGGGGAGAGGGGCTGTGAAGTTACAGTTCACTTGGCAATATTAGCATAAGTGTGCAGTGAGGTGGCCCATATGCAGTCTGACAGACCGGTCCCTGTGCCTCTACTCTGGCCTCCCCCTTTCCCTAGTCATCCAATAACTTCCCGTCTTCTGTCTGGGGTTGGCGGCCGCCCTTCCCCTCTGCTTGCGTCCTGGTGCTGTCCGTGGTGCTGACTGCCAATCCGGATCCTTCTGGGGCGCCCAGCCTCCCCTCCTGGCCTCCCACCTCTCCTCCTGCAAGCAACGCGGCACAATGCATCGCGGTGGGAGGCAGGCTCGGCTCCCCTACGCGGCGGGGAAGCGGCTGCCCCTCCCTCCGGATCACACAGGGTTTTTGCGGTAGTGGTGACAGCCGGATTGGGCACTGGGGAAGCAATTGATTTGTCTACTGCCCGCAGTCCATAGTTGCCTACGCTGCCCGGAGAGGAAGAGAGAAAAGAGAAGAGGAGAGAGAGAGAGAGAGAGAGAGAGAGAGAGAGAGAGAGAGAGAGAGAGAGAGAGAGAGAGAGACTTACAAAACCTTCCATCCATGTGGAGTAGTCTGAGTGAATCACTGCCCACCGTCTGCAGACTCCAATTGTACTTAGTTTTCGCCTCTGCTGGGGGTATTTCTTTTTGTCTCGCTTTTGCATGATTTAGGGGCATGTGTGTGTGCTGATGCCTTGATTTTATTTTGGAAAGACCAGGAGAATCAAATGCACAATTTTCTTTCAGGCACTACTGCTGATCTTTCAAGCCAAGTCTCCAGTACTTAACATCTCTCTGCCGGCAGGGAAGGCAAGGAGTTGGCAAGAATTTGACTCACCCATTCTGCTGCAATCCTCTACTGTCCCGGTGAGTGACATTCTTCCTGGTTGTGCAAATGAACTAGGAGACCTCATTACCCTAACTGAGATGTGTGTGCATGAGCTGGAAGAGAGGGTAGTGGGGAAGGTATGGCTGTTGAGAAATGGTCATAGTTCTCTGCCTGCATTCTGCAGGGTTTTATCAGTATAGACACACTCTAGAGACAAATGAGATTTTAGCTCAGTGCCCAGGGAGGGGGCAAATGTGTGCTTGCTCAGGCAACATGAGCGAGACAGTGGCTTTGCCCATCTTGCCCTCTTTGCAGCAGAAGCTGGGGAAAGTGATTGGCAGCTCCCGAAGTTAACCCTTCATGGCTAGTCAGGTACAGGGGGCCTCTGGGTGCTCTGATTTGGTGGGTGGGCACCTTGGCCCTGGTTGGGAGAGAGTCACCTGAGACTGGAAGGTTAACCCTTGCCTGGGACTCCCGGGCCAGTGCTTGTCTAGGACTGGGCTCCGATGGGGCTGTCTGCCAGGGCCCGCTGAGTAATTGAATTGTGGTGGGTTCTGCAAACTCAGCTGTCCTGAGATGGGAGAGCAGGGATCCATGAAAGCACCACCTTTTATCTTGGCATGAATGACCAAGCAGTCGGCTGCCCAACAAGCTAAGGGTGCTTTTACAGGTGGTGTCACCTGTAAGAGACTGGAAGGATGTGTGTGTGTGGCTGTGACACAGGAACCCTGTCACTGAGTCCATCTCATCATTGAGAAGGAGGACAGGAATTCCATTCCTAGGCCCCCAGTTCCAGGACCAGCTGAACCCCACCCCACACCCAGTTTCTTTCTCTGACATCCCAATGGGGCAACCCCACACTAACCTTTAGCTAGTGGGAAGCAGAGGCCCCTCACCACTCAATCCCAAAGCTCGTCTTTAATTTTAAAATGCTTTTGCCAGTAATCTGGGATATATGGGAAGAGATTCCACTTTGCTTTCTGCCTTAATTCTTCTACTTTTTTTTTGGAAAAGGAAAGTCTTTATTTTTAGCACTGTGATCTACTCAGAGGCTACTTCAGTCTCTCTATCCACTGGAATTGCTTCAGGAAGTTGGTCTTAGGAGGTAGAAAGAAGACAAGGTTAGCCCCAGGGACTGGCAAGATGGAAATGTCATGAGGGTCACCCAGCCTCAGGTCCTAGAGGGATCAAAGAGCTCAGGGTCAGGACACAGAAGAGCATAGGTGGCCTGGTGGTTAGTGCCAAGGTCCTGAGTCCTGGCTTCCCATCTGGGTGACCTTGAGGAAATTGCCTCCCTAGGAGGTTGTAAGTATGTATAGAAAGTGAAGAAACTGCAGGCTTGCCCATGGATGATATTTTAAATACTGGACCTTTACATTCTTTGGTCAGATGGACTGTGGCTGGACATTGGAGAATGCACCATTGAGGCCGGCTGATGTATTGAGGGTAAACCGTTCAACTGCTGGGCTGTGGGAGGCTGCAGGGCTTGGAGGATTATCAAGGAAGCCCCGAAGGGCCCCAGGAAAGTGTCACAGCCACCATGGAACACTCCCCTAGTCGGCTTCTAGTTCCCAACCCTGCAGTGCAGGACAGCCCCTTGGAGCAGTCCAGGCCTGGGATGGCCAGACAGCTCCCCAGCTATCTCCCTGCCCCCTCACCTCCCTGGGGGTGGCCGAGAGCCAGGAGCCTGCCTTCTCCTGTCACACCAGAAGTGGTGCATTGGGGTGCACCAGTGAGAGGAACAGGCAGAACCTTCCGGAAAGACTCTTGGAGTCTCAGGGCTTCTCTGCCCCTTCTGGGCCTCAGTTTCCCCAGCTGTGCAATGAGTCAGCTGCTCTGGGTGACTAAGGCTTCATTCAGATCCCCTTATCTTCATGACGGCTGCTGCTGCTGTAGCAGAGGGTGGCCATACTTTAGGGAGAACTAGTATCTTTCTCTAATCTCAACTTTCAGAGGGGCTCAGAGAGGGCAACACCTTGTCCTTAAATCACACAGCAAGTCGTGGTCTTGCCCTGCTGGAATCTACCTTCACGGGAGAGCAATGCATCCTCTTACCCCTATGCCCTATAGCAGCCCCCACTTCCCATCCCTACCCTGGTGTGTTGAAGGGACACCATCATCAGTCCTTCAAACCTGTACTGGTTTGGGAAACTGAGCCCTGGAGGCAGATATGTGTAGTTTTTGTAGAAGGGGCTTTCACGGGTCCACAGGGTGGAGGAGAGTAGGTCTCAGCTGCCCCTGCTGCCCTGTTCACTTTGCCACCGTGTCTGTGTTCGGGGTGGGTAGCTGCTGGGGGTGGGTGGTAGTGGCTTGTAGGACGTGGGATATGTAGGCCGTGACAGTCTTTATTAACCCTTTCCTTTTCTGTATTGCTCACAGACAGTGGCTTTCTGTCACCCTCTCCCCAATCCCCCCCAGCCAACATATGGTTCTGTCTTTTTCTTGCAAGGGCCTGGTAGCAGGGTCCTGTAAGCAGACAAGCTGGAGTTTTGAGGTAGTGGGGTTTATTTCTGTTAAAAGCTGTGGCTTAACTTGGATAAAAATAAACCCAGGACCCAGGAGTGGTGGGCTGGAGTAGAAGCATCTAAATTTTTCTGCCACCACCCAGGATGGGAGAGGCTCATGTGTTTGGAGGAGGAGATGGTGCAGATACAGCCCATCATCTCTGCTGCCTGTCTGCTCGCCAGTCTGCCTCCCAGTCTGGGAACGCAGTGTGGGTGCTGGGGCTGTGTGACTTCAGGCAGGCCCTTAACCTCTCTGAGCGTCGGTTTCCTCTGTTAGGTGTGTTAAGGTAAAGCAGTATTGTGGTTAAGACCACAGGCTCTGGCGATGGATCCCCTGACCTGAGATCTTGGTTTTAGCACTTACTGTGGGTACAGTTGCATGTCCCTGGGCCTCACTTACCCCATCTGAAGAATGGGGGTGGTGACAGTATTAAGGACAGTTAAGAGTTAATGAATGCCAGGTGCTTAGTTCTGAGGCTGACAAGGAATAAGCATGGCGGTAAATAACCCTGGCTGGGGGGGGCTGGGGGTAGGGGAACTGAGGGGGATGTGTTAAAAGCAACATTGCTCACACTGAGGCAAGCCTGGGTAAGGGGGAGCCTAGAAGGACCCCTGGGTCCAGGACACAGCTGTGAGACCCAGAAGGGAGCAAGACAGACTTGCTGGGGGATCTGAGGCCTCAGTTTCCCCATCTGTAAAGTGGACCCAACGACCTTCTTCTACCAGGCTCGAGACATTCCAAGCAAGTCCCAGGTCATTGTTCAGGGTGTCCATAGGGAGGGTTAGAGAAAATCCGCTCCCTACAAGGTTTATGCTTCCCATAGCTCCAGGTCCCCTGGAGATTTTGCCGAGTCATCCCATTTTATAAGCTCAAGGTGTGGACTTTTGCTTTTCTTCCACCTAGGTGTCCTTACCTCATCTGGTGTTTCTTCCTCAAGGGCTTAAGATGCTACATGGTAGAGCCCTTAAGGGGGCTAGACTGTCAAGATGAACCCAGCAGGGTCTCATTATCAACTGGCTGAATGCAGCTGATGGGTGAGATGTTAATTGATTGACTAATGGATGGGTCAGTCTGAGAGCTGCCTTTAAGTCTAGTCAAAGGCATGTATGCAGTGGGTGATCCAGAGGCATGTATGCAGTAGGCGATCCACTAGTGTTCACTGATTGTGATGAGTCATTGACAGGGCTGTTGGGATTTTGCTCTCGTCTCAGATCTGTTGCAGGCAGCTCCCTCTTTTGTCTGAAACCCACTGCTGTGGATTCCCTTGTTGAGTCCCCATGGTGTACCCAGACCCAGGCTGAGTACTGGGACAAGGTCTCATTTCCTTTGGGAAATATGTACTTTTGGGTTGGGGGAGGGCACAGAAGGGGTCTCTGGGCACCTTGAAGCACAGTGAGCATGGATGGATGAAATTCTGTGCAGAAGTTTAACTCCTTGTCCTAAAGCATTGACTGATGTCGGAGGCTTCTGGGGTGGGGTGGGCGGAGGGTCGGTACAGCGGTGGTTGTCATCTACACTACAGAAATGAGATCTATGCCTCCCTACCTGTGAGGCAGGCTTGGGTTTTGCAGCAGAGAAGGACTTGGTATCAATCAGATCTACAGGGGTGGCAGAGAACTGAGAAAGGTCAAAGGTGCTGTCTGGCCAGCTGGGCAGAGTGGCGGGTACCAGCCTTCCCTCGCTTGCACCTGGGAGGCTGGGTAGCCTGGATTAATGGCTGGTTTGCTATGTGATCCACAAAATCCCCTAGTAACTTGTTATCAGGCGTCTTTTGATTCCCAAACTCTTGAGTGTGGGCTCTTGCATGTTCACAGTGCCCAGGGCTCTAAGTGAAGGCATTTGTAAGACTACAGAGTCCTTGTGTAGATGACACTCAGACAGTTCTAGTGTGTAATGAGTCTTGCTTGAGCTGCTCCCCGAGGCCAGGCCTCTGCACCAAAGAGACTGCACAGAACTCAAGTCTGGACCCGGTTCCCACACACACTCTGATTTCTGTCCCCATTCCTGCTAACCTTGGGGGACTCTGGGTTCTAACACGGCACCTAACATGGCCTGCGATGCCACCAGTTTTCCTTGAGACCGTTGCCCTACTGTCATTAGCTTTAATGATATAATGCAGTCTGGAATCTTATTGCACTGGAGCCGTGGCCGACTCTGCCTCAGTGAGCCAGCCAGAGAGCAGGAGACCGTGGTTCAGGAAGCTGGGGTGTGCCCACCCCCCACAATTGACCACCAACAGGGGCTCTTCTCATAGCATCGAGCCGTGTCTGGTTTGGGAAGAGAGATGGAAAGAGGAATTCTCTTCCGCTTCAGCTCCTGCCTGAGGCTTCCAGCTGTCCTGTTCTTTCCTCTTTTCCCTTCACTGCGTCTCCACAGTGACAGGCAGGGACTTGTGAATGAAGCCACTTTCAGCAGCGCGCACCTTACATAAGTGGCTTTTCTGTGCCAACCACTGATGGCAGGTGGCGGGCGTTTGGGGGCTGCTTGGAGCAGAGATAGCCTGAAGTCAGTTAGGAGGCAATTCAGGCCAACCATGGGAAGCACCTGTGTGGTAGGCCCTGGCAGCGTCCCCACCTCCCCTTCGCCTGCCTGCCCTCCCTGTGCCACTGTGGTATGCTTTGGAGATTCTGCATTTGTCTGTCTGCTCTGCACCCCATCTTTTCTTCCCTGTAAAACTCCCCTTCACCTTCATAGGTTTTATATTCTCCCCATCTTTCTCCTGTCCCCTCCCTTGTCCCTTCCCTCTAGTCCCCCTCTCCTGACCCACTGTCGGTCTCCAGTGAGCGATGGGTCAGGGGAGGGGGTTAGAGAATGAAGGGATCATGGGTAAGGTCCTGGGGCTCAACCAAACAACTTGCCTGGGGTTGTCTATACTGAAATCAGTTCCCAGACCAGTCAGGGACAAGCCGGACATCTTATCTCCAAGCCACATATGTCTGGAGCTCACGGAGGCTACCAGAGTCTGAGCTCTCAGTGAGTCGCCCTCCTACTAAGGGACCCACGGACTTCTGAAGCCCTGCCCAGCTTTGCAATCCTGCTGCTTAGGCAGTCAGAGCACAGTGACCCATCTAGGGCGTGAGCTGACTTCTCCACCATCCGGCCAGTCACCAGGGGCAACAAGGGCATGACTGCAGATTCAGCTCCAGCTACTGTGTCAGATTCCCCCGCGGGACTCTCAGTTTGGGGATCTGTGAGGCTGGGATGGGACTCACAGATCCATGCGTCTGATGTGTCCCCACATGGTACTAAGGTGACTGATGCAGGATCCACACATAGAGGGTCACTGTCATTTATGGAGCTGCCTCTGTTCCACACTCCCAAGTATGGGTGGTGTCTACCATGGGTTAAGACCCTTCTTAGGCACTAGGGACCCCAGCAGAAGGTGAAGTGCAGTATTCGCCCCCTAATGCCCCAGTAGCAGGTCTTTTGTGAAGCAGTGAAGACAAAAGAAAGAGTTGCATATGAAGGATCCAGATAGATCCAGCTCAGTGCTGGGGAGGAGACGGATGGGAGGGGCCAGAGGTAGCAGGAGGACTGCTTTTGAACAGGGAGTCCTGTACACAACCCTAGGAAGAGTGACAGGGAAATGGCTGATTTGCTGGGCATGGGGATGACCTTAACCAGGGGAATCCATGACTGCCACTCATGACACTATCAGTGATTGCTGCTCTGGTGTCTCAGTGGAGGCGGACAGTGAGAAGTGAGGTAGAAGCCGGGGGACGGAGCAGAGCCAAGCTGGGGCTGGGCCAGGTGGAGGTACTGGAGCAGGTAGTGGGGCCTGAGTAAGCCATGCAGCTGTGTGGACAGGAGGAGCTCAGGGCCCATTCCAGGGCTACGGACTGTCCTTGGCAGACGTCCCGTGACTGTGATCTTGGGGACCCTGACTCTGGTGGAGAGGGATCTCATTGTGTACAGGGACTAGTGGGGTGTAGCAAGGCCAGCAGAAAGCACTGAGTGAGAGACTGTCTGGGGGTGGCAGGTGCCATTGCATGCACCCCAAGGAATGGTCCCCTTTCTACAGAAGATGCAGTGACTGGGAACAGTCATGCTCATCAGTCACCAGATGTAGGACAAGGCACCTCAACAGGGGCAGTGAGGCTCCTGGAGGTGGTTGGCTGAAGCCCTGGGAGGCTTGGCGTGTCCCTTCAAGCCACCTTCTCAAAAGTCTGGAGGTGAGGACTCATGGCATAGACCTGGGGACCCCTCAGTTTAGTCTGGGTCTGCTTGTGGCTCCCAGAGTCAGCTAGACCAATTCTCAAGGGAACTAACAACTATGGTCAAAAGCAAGACCAGGGCCAACCAGGAGGCTGAGACAGATCGGCAGGTCCTGTCTTTAAACTTGCCTGTCTGAGGGGACCATTGCTGTTTCCTTCCACCAGACTGTATGGTGTGTGTGTGTTAATCGAGGTTCTCTAGAGGAATAGAACTGATGTAGGATGTACACACACACACACACACACACACACACACACACACAGGATTTATTAGAACGACCTATAAGGTGTGGTCCAATTAGTGCAACAATGGCTGTCTACTGACAGGACAACCAAGAATCCTGTAGTTGTTCAGCCCATGAGGCTGGATGCAGCAGCTGGACTTCAGTATACTCTGGACTCCAGAATTCCAAGGAAGTAAGTTCTAATGCCAGTGGAGGAGTGGACTTGCCAGCTTCCTTCTTCCAAGCCCTTTATGCAGCCACCAGCAGAAGGCGTGGCCCCAATTGATGGTGTGTCTTCCTTTCTCAAAGTTCTGGATTAGAAGTGGCTCTCCCTGCTCCAAATGATTTACTTAAAAAAGTCCCTCACAGGTGTGCCCAGTCATTTGGGTTTTAGTTAATTCCAGATATAGTCAAGTTGACAACCAAGAGTAGCCATCACCGTGTCCATCCATCCATCTGCTGAGGACGCCTGAACTTTGTCTTAGTCCTGGGCTAATATCTGTCTGGGAGAGTGGCCAGGGGAAGGGCATGAGTGGGAATTCACTTTCGGTAACTCTGCCAGTCTTGTCCACCACCTCTCAGTTATCCACGGAAGATGCTGAGGCTTTGGAGATTAGCAGGATTTTGTTGTATTTTTGAGACAGGGTCTCGTGTAGCCTAGTCAGGCCTTGAACTCACTATGTAGCTGAGGATGACCTTGAACTCCTGTTCCTTCAGCTTCTCTGTCTCACAGGCCAGGTTTACAGCAGAGTGATGGGAGGCACAGAAGTCCACTTACTTCTTGCCTTCATTTCCTAAGACACACCTTCCTCCCGCGTGAACCTCTCTCCCGGTGTTCAATCAGTTAGTCTCTTTTATCCCCAGACAGCACTTTCCTCCGGCCCTACTCCTTTCCCTTCATAGGCAATGCTGTTCTGTGCTGTTAGTAGTCGCCCTTCGGATGACAGGTAGACGTTTCGAGCACGCTTTTAAACTTATGTAACCAACGGGCAGCCTGTGGTTTCTCACTTTCCATACTCGTCTCTGCTACTTTATTGCTCTGCTCCAAGGTGTGAAGTGCCCAATTTCTTATGTTTTATCCATGTGTGCATGTGTATGTGCTCGTACCTGCATGGTGCTAAAGATTGTGCCCTGAGCCTCATATGCACTATGCAAGTGTCCTACTTCCCATTCCTCACGAGTCCATAGTGTTCCCAAGAGTTCTTCATACTGACTGCACTTCCTTCAGGACACGGAGCTCACTGGTTTGATTTTAGTTATTTTTCTTAACAAACAACTTGTGATTCTACAGGCCCAGGGCATGTAGGAGAGGCAGAAGATTGCCTGGGGTCTGGGGTCTGAAACTGGGCTGGGCTTCTCTCTCTCCCTCTCTCTCTCTCTGAAACAAAGTTTCTCTGTGTAGTTCTGGCTGTCCCATAGATCCACCTGTGCCACCACTGGTGGCTGGGGCTGGTTTTGAACCCCAGCTCTGCTACCCAATGACTGTGTGATTTTGGTGAAGTGAATTTCTCGGAGCCTCAATTTCTTCTTCTGCAGCATGGGATAAAGATGATAATATTCATTTGATAAAGTTGATCGTGAGGGAAGAGGATGTGTAACATGCTCTGGGTGATGAAGTCTTTGTAGGGGGCGGTCTTGGGAGCAGACAAACAGATGCTGATCGTCTGTGTTAGCCACTTTCCCATCGCGGCATTAAAATACCCAAGACGATAAGCTTAGAGAGAAGTAAGTGTGCTGTAGCTCACAGTTCTGGAGCTCTCAACCGCTGGCTGGCCTCCTTGCTTTTGGTTACAACCCGATCAGAGCTCAGTTGAGCAAGCTGATATACGTCTGGGAAACAAAGAGAGAAAGAGGCAAGAGTCCCCAAATCCAACTACCAAGGCAGGCTGGGGCTTCAGTGGCAGGTCGGTCACCAACATCTCAGGGGCCCTAAGAGCATCTCATTACCTCCCACCCCCCTATAAAGAGTAGGGAGCTGAGAGCCAGCTCTCCTGGGTCAACCACCCACTGGTCCCAGGAGGGGACACCTCTCACAGCTGAAGCTTTGGGGTTGACAGAAAATTACCCGGGAATCCATGGTGTCCTGGGGTCTCTCCCCAACCAGGGCTTTCTACTTAGCTGCTCTTAGTTCTAGGAGGAACCTTGGACCGCAGGTGTACAGTTGCTGCCTCTATTGTGCAAATGACACGGAGGCAGCTATGCTCAGGGACTCTCAGTCTCCAGAGTCCTACTGTGAAGGAGCAGTGGGTGCAGACCCTCAAACCAGACCCTTGCTGACACCCAACTTAAACCCTGAATTCTCATAGTCAGGAAGTGGACGCCCTTGAGCCCTCCTGTGCTCCTTGCCAGGGGCTCTTCCCCAGTTCTTCTGACTTCCTGGAGGAGTTCTGAGCATAAGGGAACTGCAGAAGTGTCTTTGTAGTAAGAGTTCTTAGGCTGTAGCTCCATGCTGTCCTGGGCAGAGGCAAAGCACAGATGCCATTGCAATTAGACCATCTGACCAGTAGGGGGCAGTGTCACCAGTGACGGGAGGCACCTGCTGTTTTCTGATAGTCCAGTGAATATGCCAGGGATCCTACTTCTCCACCTGTGACATGGATCAGAGACCTGGCCTTGTAGCCTCAGTTTACCACCTGTACAGTATAGCATCTTCCTAACATACCCTAGAGAGATTCTTGGAACAGGGGTCAGTATGTGACACACTCTATAGGTTAGCTGATGGCAGAGGAATTTCTAGTTCTATAAAGATTGCTTTGGGATCTGAGGACAGAGGAGGAGGAATGGACATCACGCAGGGGGGGGTCGATTGTCTGTGCTCACAGGTAGGTACGAACTAGAGAGGGCTCAGCCTTCAAGGAGAACAGCATCTAAACTCCAAAGCATGGCAGGTACACCAGGCCACTGGCACACACATCAGGCTGGAAGAAGTTGGCAGGCACTTGGTGGCCTCGGGATCTTTCCTGATGGGCTCCCAGGTGGGCTCTGACTCCCAGTGGGGTTCAGGCAGGTGACACAGCTGCTCCGTGCCATTGAGCACAAGGCCCCCAAGCAGCTTGCTCTCTCCAGAGAGTCTGAAGCTGAACCTCTTTCCCACTCCTAGGCCTTGTCTCCTGCACGCACCATCAGCAGAAACCTGGGAAACTTTGCTGGTGATGGTATACCACAAAGCATCACATGGCCTGGGTTCAAATCTGCTTTGGTCAAAACCAGCTTTTGCTGTTCTCACCTTGACAAATGCCCAAGCCCCCTGTGCCTCAGTTTCTCCCACTGTAGAATGAGGATCCGGTTCATAAAAGGTGGACTTCAGAAGTTCCTATAAACAAACAAACAACCAAACAACCAATAGGTCCCTATGAGAAGGACTCTCAAGACACTTACGTCATCACCGCTATCACCACCATCATCACCATCACCATCATCACCATCATCGTCATCATCACCATCACCATCACCATCATCATCATCACCATCATCACCATCATCATCATCACCACCATCACCACATCACCATCATCATCATCATCACCATCACCATCATCATCATCATCACCATCATCATTATCATCACCACATCACCAGTACCATTATCACCATCACTACCAAATCACCATCATTACCATTATCATCTCCATCATCACCACATCACCAGTACCATCATCACCAGCATCATCATCACCATCACCATGATTACCATTATTACCACATCACCATCATTACCATTATCATCATCCTCATCACCACATCACAGTACCATCATCATCATCACCATCACCATCATCATCATTACCATTATCATCACCATCATTACTATTATCATTACCATCACCACATCACCAGCACCATCATCACCAGCATCATCATCACCATCACCACCAACACCACCAACATCATCACCATCACCACCATCACCACCAACATCACCAACATCGTTACCATCATCACCATCACCACCATCACCACCAACACCATCACCGTCATCTTCATCACTATCACTAATATTTCTTAACAGTCATCACAGATACTCAGATCTTTGAGTCCCCCTAATTTAAGAACCTGCTGGAAGTTCTCTTGTACTGATGGTTTCCAAACTTGGACCAGCCTGTGATTTTTCTGCTGGTCACAGTGAAGTGAGACAAATAGGTGCTTACAGATGGGTGTGATGTTGCTGGCTCTGTTTCCTCTATCCTGCCACTATCATTTTTTCTTCAATATTAAAATGTAGCTATAAAAATGAAACTGTGGCTGTAGTTGATCACAACTTCTTTTGCAATGCTATTTTTAAGTGTTCTTTGAAAGTAAAACTGGCAACAGTGACAGACAATGGAGGGAGCTAAACTCCTCGGAGAAATCCAGTATCCAGTCCCCCCTCCTGCCACCCCACACCTCGCTACTGCTCCACCTCACTGGTTATAGGATCAGTGTGTGAAGGAGCCCCTCCCATTCTGGGCAGGACCTCAAGGACCTTCCGTCTGATCTCAGCTTTCCAGAGGTGCTGGGAAGCTGCGTGTTAGTTTCCCGAGTGTTCCGGTTGCAGCTGGTCATGGGAGTGGAGCTGGACTTCCTAGCTGGCATGCCTCCTTATCTCTCCCAACACAGAGAGGCTCAAATGGCTCTGAAGAATGAGAGCCAGTACCTGACGAGTGGCCTTGTACATGGTTGGCCAATCCTGATAAGCTGGCTTGGTCTTTTCTTCTCCCTTTGTGTGTGTTCATACATGTGCAGTTACACATGTGTGCATATGCACTTGTATGTGGAGGTCAGAGGTCAACCTTGGGTGTCACCTCAGGAACACCTCCTGCCACCTTTGTGATAGGGTTTCTCATTGGCTTGGAACTTACCTATTGGGCTAGACTGGCAACTAGTGAGCCCCCAGGATGTGTCTGTCTCTACTCCTCAGCACTGGGCTACAAGGGTGAGTAATCATGGCCCCTCATATTTCTATATGGGCTCCAGGAGATCAAACGTGGGTCCTTGTGCCTGCCTTTTGTCAACCACTAAGCCTCTCTGTTCACCTCTGTTTCCTCTTCCAGGAAATGGGGACGAGAGCACGGGCCTCACTGCCTTGTCATTACTGTAAGTCTTGGTTTCGAGTGGACTTTGCCATGGTTCTGCACTCAGCAAACCTTAGGTGTTTCTCCCTTAATGAGGCTGACACAGCCTGTGGGCTGGGGCTTCTAGAAGTGGAGCTGTTAGCCCTTCCCACCTCCGATCATTCCTACCACCTTCCCAGTGAATCTTTTCCTAACCCCCTTGTTTAAAATGGCATCCTTAGAACCTGGCACCACGTGCACACTCTCTAGCAATGTGATTTGTCATTGTCTGTTTCTAGAATGGGACCATCTGAGTGTGGTATTTCCCTCTGTGCCCCTCACAGGCTGTGTCCCACAGTGCTTAGCATGCAGTAGGTGCCCAATATTTGTTGGCTAAACGGAGCTGGCAGTGTCAGCGCAAAGCTTCAGGCTCTAATTGGAAACCTTTCCCCTTCTTCAGGCTGCTCAAACTCACTTGACAGGTCATTACACTGAACAGAAGCAAACGGGAGACAGAAAAATCCCAGCTGAGTCTCCGCAGGCCTGGAGGCTGTGCAGGGGACGTGGGGACACGGGGCAGAGGGTGATGGGAACGAAGTCAAGGCGTTTTCATGAGACTCATTCCTTGGCCAGGTTGTTAGAAGCTAGTAAGTCACGCTGAGCCTTTGTAATATCCACACCCTCCCCACCACCCTGCAGTTGATGGGTGGCAGATCTATTTGGGTTTTCAGGAGACCTGCATTGTGTGAGGATGGGGCCTGTGTGAGAGCAGGCAGCCAATGCGCGCAGATAATCCCAAAAGCGGTGGATTATTTTGAAAAGGAGAGAAACCGAAGAAGGAGGGTAAAAATGAACACTTGGCAGACCCTGCCTTTCCACAGAGTCTGTTTCTCGGCCTGGACTGTATACTCCTAAGCTCCTCTAGATTCCTTCTCTAATTAGGGATTGTTTATGGTGGGGGTCTGGGGTCAGTAGCTCAGGCTGGCCTCGAACTAGCTGGGTAACCCAGGATGACCTTGAGGCCTGCTTTAACCTCCTGAGTGCTGAGATTGGGGGTGTGTGCCTCTGTGCCCTGTCTATGCAGTGCTGGGGGATGCTTACATGCTAAATGAGCCCTCTGTCAACCGAGCTACACCCCCAGACAGAGCTCACAATGCTGTTTGTCATAATTTTCTTAATTGCCACATAAACATGAGAGATTTGAGGGGAGTGGCCTTGACAGTTTAAAGGTCACCAGGTAGTTTTAGTGCACAGCTAAACTATGACATTCTCTTCACCACCTATGTGTCTTTTGGGGTCCCTCACCTTGGGGACCCATAAAATGGACCCCAAATCTCTCATATTTGTGTGGCAATTAAGAAAATCATAACAAACACCATTGTGAGCTCCGTCTGGTGTCCAGGTAGCAATGGGGAAGTGGACGAAGCTTTCTTGGAGTGGACAGCAGTTTTTGGGTATCCCTGGTTATTTCTTGACACCTTCCTAAGGTACCGGTTCACATTCTTTTGGGGAGCCAGGACCACAAGGATGTTCTCAGGAGAGCCTCTGGGTACCCGAGTGTGCTGATGACCATCCTGGGAGGGGAAAGGCTGATGGCAGCTGGTGACGGCAGAAGAGGAGATGGGTATCTGTTGAATCCTTGCAGGCTGAGCTTGGCTTAGGAACTCCACACTAGAGTGATTGCTATTCTCAGAGGTGAGCAGGCAGGGAATGAGTGGGTCTCACGGGCCGGCACATCCCTTGCTAGGTGCTCTGCACCCCTTACTTCACCCCATCCTAACTTCAGTGCGAGGAAGTTGTTCCGTTATAATCCCCATTTTTTTCCAGACAAGGAAAATGAGGTACAAAGGGGCTTGAGAGCCTGCTCTAGGTCCCAGGCTAGAAAGAGACTGAGCCGAGACTAGCCCTGCTACGGCATCTTGCGGTGGATACTTCATGCCAAATAAGCACCTGGTCTACTCTCTCTGGGCTTCCCAGGATAGGCAATTACCAGGAGAACCGCTGTGGATGTCAGAAGAAGCACAGGAAAGGTAACCTGCAGGAGCGCCCATCCTCAGCCCCTGCTGTTCCTCCTAGATTCTGGGGTGCCCTGCCTCCTCCTGCTGCTTTCAACAAGAGCTCGGTTTGGTGTGCTCTCCTAGAAGAGCAAGAACCAACCGAGTGAGGAAGGAAGACTTGCCTGGGGCCACTTGCATTTTCCTGTCTTGTTTCTTGTGGCGGTGCAGTCACAAGAGACCAGAGCAGCGCTCAGGAAGCCCTGTAAGCTTAAGTGACTCCCGAGTTCTCATTAAGGAACAGATACAGTTAGCGTAGAAGGGATTCACTCTTCGCTGTCCTCAGCTCTAAAAGATGGAGGCCTCCATGCCCTCCCTCCTGAGTAACGTTTTGCCCTAGAAACTGAGCCAGCAAGCTTAGGCTGGGGTGAGCCTTTTGCAGCCTCCGTTAGCATGCCCTCAGCTCCCTGCAAGGTTTTCACTTCTGAGCCTCTCTGCAGACACCAGAAGATAGAAGACACTTAGAAACCCACTGCAGCCCAGCTCCACTGTTACCTCTTCAGGCCCCAGGGCATCTGCTTGCTAGCTGGTGGGTCTCCAAGCCCACAGGTTCACTCGGCAAGCTTCCCTCCTCCTGCCTCCACAGGGATGAGATAAACCTGCATCTTCAGGTTCCTGTAGGACAAAGCTTCTCAACCTGTGCATAGAAACCCCTGAAGGGGCCGAACGACTCTTTCCCAGGGGTCACATATAAGACGTCCTGCATGCCAGATATTTACATTATATTCATAAAAGTCATAAAATTACAGTTATTAAGTAGCAATGAAATAATTTTATGGCTGGGGGTCACCGCAACATGGGGAACTGTATTAAAGGGTGCAAGCATTAGGAAGGTTGAGGACCACTGCTGTAAGAGATGGCAGCCAGGAAACAGTCCCCAGGACAGGACTTCTCCTCTCCTCCTGGCACTTCACCTCTTAAATGGCCTCATTTGGACAATCATGTTATCAAGAGCCCTTTGCCTCTGCCACACTCAGAAAATAAGACATAAAACAGGCCTGATCCGCGTGTCCCGGTGAGAGGAAGCGAGTGTGAGGAGAGCTCGCTGATCGCTCCTGTTATATTTAATATGTTCCGGATCAGACCGTGAGACGAGTCTGCACATCAAAGCCCGAGTTTAATCACAGGGACTCTCACAGGTTGTGACTTCCACTCGCTCCCCTTCGTGCGTCTCCCAAAATAAGTTTTAAGAAGTAATTAAAACCAAATAAGTATATCAAATAACATTAATACTCATATTATATCACAATATAATTATTTATTATACGTGTTTAAATTTCATCATTATATGTCATTATTGACAAGTACATCTTTATTTATAAATATGTCATAGACATTTTATTACAATGAACTATATATTTTAAAACATGTATTTATTTTTATTTTATGTATATGAGTGTTTGCCTACGTGCATGTATGTATACTACATGCATCTGGTGCTTGAAGAGGGCATCAGAGCCTCTGGAACCAGAGGTTATAAATGGTTGTGGGCCATCACGTGGCTGCTGGGAACTGAACCCAGGACTTCCGGAAGAGCAGGCAGTGCTCTTAACTGCTGAGCCATCTCTCCATCCCCTTATAATCTTGCTTTACGTATTTCACTTAATATGTATTGCTAAGGAGTTGAACTCATGACCTATAGAACTGTACCTTGTGCCTGAACAAGGTTTATCTAACTCCTATTTTCTACAAAGCATGTCACAGTCCCTTTTCACACAGGGGCTAATTTGAAAGCCGCAGAAGCCTCAGTAAAAAGCATAGAAACTCAGGACTGGGGTGCTAAGAGGACCTTGGACGGGAGCTTTCCTGCAGGATGGGGAGGGGTAGGAACAAGAAGGCAGGTGCAGATTCAAGTGAGGTCAGCTGGGGATGAGCATGTTGGATGGCTCCCTTGATCTGGTTCTTTCTGTGCATGTGGTGTATGAACACAAAAGTACCCTGAGGATTGATTTGGGTTTTTTGTGTAAATTTTGACCAGGAGACAAATTTGTAAATAAGGAATTTATAGATGGCTAGTTCTCTCTCTCTCTCTCTCTCTCTCTCTCTCTCTCTGTGTGTGTGTGTGTGTGTGTGTGTGTGTGTGCGCGTGCATGTGTGCATTCAGTGCTAACTGAATCCAAGTTTGTTTAGGTAGCATGAAAGGGTGTCTATTGGCTGAGATGATTTGTAGGCCCTGTGTGGCAGAGGTGTGTGGATCCTTGAGGCTCAGCAGCAACAGATTGGGATGGGGTCACCAGTGTCTTTCAGTTTTGCTTTCCTCCTAAGAGTCCAGAAAATGCTGAATTATAGAATTAATTGAGCTTTGAATCAATTACCTGTAGTTGGAAAAGGGGTCTATGGTGATTGGTCATCTCAGGGTCTTATGATCACCCCAGGCTGAACTGTGGAGTCAGCTTCAGCAGCACACCAAGGCTGAACCTGGGAAAGGCTTTTTCCTTAGAAGAAGGCTGAAGTTGGTAGCAGGAGAAAGAGGAACAAATGTCCACTGTCTGTATTCCCCTGGGACTCCCAGCTTGTGGACGACAGAGGCCGCATCCTAAGGTTGTGGTAACAAAAACCTAGGAGAAAATTAGGAGGCCAGAGAAGGTCATGATGGGACAGGTAAAAGCCAAACTGGGAGTTGAGGAGCTAAGCACAGAGTTAAGGGTATTTCAGGAGGCAAAACCCAACCAAACAAAAAACCCTTGACACCACCCAGGGCAACCCTGGTGGCCGCAGAGAGGGAAGCCAGGCCATTACATTACAGTGGTTGGACTCTGTCTCTGTTTCTGTCTCTCTCTCTCCTTCCCCTCTTTCCTCTCCCATCTCCACCTATCTTTCTCCTTCCCCACCCCCCAGCACCCTCCTTGCTACTGTTCAAGACGCTGAACTCAAGCCCAGACCTTAAGCTCACTCCTAAACCTGTTCCTCAAGCCCAGGCACCGGATGCTGCCTAGTTTGTTATGCTGTGTTTTGACACAAGGCCTCACTTTCTATCCCTGGTTGGCCAGAACCTACTATGTAGACCAGGCTGGCCTTGAACTAACAACACACAGCACCACACTTGACCTGTGCCTTTTTTCTCTTCTCATGGAAATCATACACTATTAAGGCACATGAATCAGGGTTCCAGTAGAAAACGGATCATTCCATTGTGTAATTTGAGGTGAGTTTTGCGAAGGAAGTAAGCTGTAAATGGGGTTAAGGAAAACCAACAAGAGGGGTGACACACCCAGGGCTGGCAATGACAGGGCACTCTTAGTCCCTAGCCAAGAATAGGACAGGCATTCCATGACCAGCACCTGCTGCAAGAGAAGCCATTGGACTTGAGCTATGGAGGAAAGGAGCCCAAGCTCCCTGGCAGCCTATCCACCCTTTCCACCATGGTTTCCATTGACTGAACCCAAGAACAGCCAATGAGCACAGGGTCACGTGAGGTCACACGTACAGGTCAACTCCTATGGATGAGAATAGGGAAACAGGGCTAAGAAGAGTGCATGGGCAGACAGAAAGCATGGTGTGCTGCTTGTAGCAGTCAGTTACTCCGTGTAACAACCGCCATGAAAATGTGTAGCTTCTGTGATTTGAATGTGAAATGTCCCACATAGCCTCATGCATTTGAGCACTTGGTCTTCTGTTGGTGATGTTATTTAAGAGGCTTATGGAACCTTCAGGAGGCAGAGCCTTGCTGGCAGAAGTAAGTTATAGGAAACCAACATTGAATGTTTATAGCCCACCCCCACTTCCTGCCCACTCTCCTCTTCCTGACCACAGGCACAATGTGACCAAATGCCTCTGTTCCCACCACCATGCCTTCTCCACCATGGTAGACTGTATCCTCTCAGACTATAAGGAAAAATAAAACCCTTCCTCTTTAAGCAACAAGATTCAGTCTTAAGAAGCCAACCAACACACTGACTGTGCCTGAGGACCACTCATACTGTCTGGAGACTCTAGGATCCAGCTGTAACCAGTTGGTTGGTATGTCTTCTGGTCTTGGCTGGTCACTTTAATGATATTCTACACTGAAGATTCACAGCTGTGTAGCACAAGATAGTCTCCAGTGTCTGGGGTTGCTTAACTTCTTGGCTGGGGCCTTAGTTCTCCATGTGGTCCCTTGGGTGGGAGTAGGGAAGACTGGATTTCTAACATGATGTAGGGGGGCAAGTCCCAGTGGGTGAGCGTGTGTGAGCTTCTGATGGCCGCAGTGGGTGAGCGTAGGTGAGCTTCTGATGGCCACAGTGGGTGAGCGTAGGTGAGCTTCTGATGGCCACAGTGGGTGAGCATGTGTGAGCTTCTGATGGCCACAGTGGGTGAGTGTGGGTGAGCTTCTGATGACCACACTCACCAACTTCTCGTTGCCTAGTGAGTTACCTGTAAGGCCAGGGTTGCTATGAGGAGAAGCGGCAGATGTAGAAGGCACATTCACTGGGGTCCTTCATCCGGACAGTCAACCCCGCTATCCTGTGCAGAGATTCATGGCCTGTACCGTGGTGGTTGTCATATCCTCTATGTGCTATGTACTCTATGTACTATATAGTCTATGTCATATACTCTGCCTGTCTCTATCCTTCCTTCCTACTGCCAAACTATGATGCCCAACAGGGAGACTCAGGGACACCCCAGCCTCTCCCTCCTCCTGCTCTCTCTCCTCCCAGCCTTTGCCAGTGTCTTCTGTTGGAGCCCAACCACAAACCAGACTCAAGAGTGCAGTGGATGCAGTCACTACAGAGGCCTCTGCGCCCTGGCAGGGTGGACGGTGACATCCTGGTGGGCAGACTAGAGTGTGCCCGGCAAGCTGCACAGTCATAAGTCCATCTACCGTGCTGCCTATGCGGCTAGTTCTTCTTCCTAAGAGCATCAAGTTAATAACTGAATCCAATTTTTTAAAATTGTTTTCTCAATAGAAAATAGTGCTTCAGGGTGAAGGGGCTACAGATTGAGGAGGAGACCCAATGATGACCAAAATGCTCCTCCCAGGAGGGGACCAGGACTGCTGGGGGTGTAAGGCGGTGGATGCCTCTCTCCATTCAGCATCCTATCCTAAGGCAAAGAAGGTCAGGGGACTTGTGTTCTCCCATAATGCAATATGATTAGGGCTTAGATGAGCCAGTGCCTGCCCAGTCCTTTCGTAGCAAGACAAGCGTCACTAAGCTAAGTGTCTGATTCTGATGCGCAGTCCCCTCTAATCGTGTTTTCCTGTTTGGGTAGATGTTTGTGAGTGCATGCGTAAGTGTGGTAATCAAGCCTGAGCTTTGCCTCAGGAGGGAGGGTAAATCCTGCCTGCATGAGCAACCTGGACGTGGGCTGCACCGTCAGGGCAGCTGAACACAGCAGCCCACCCTTGTCTACACATGTTCAGATGTGTAATACATGTTCAGATGTGTAGACTGGAGGCTTGGAGGGACTCCATGACCCAGGAGGGGACAGAATAGAGGCTCTCTTGGTTTGTTCCTGGGATCCTCTGCCCTGCCTTCAGTGAGCCAGTACGTGGGCACGTGGCCTCAATTCAAATACACAAGCTGTTTGTGTGGGGTGATGGCTGTGTATCTTGGGATAAGTGACTCTACCTGTCTGGGCTTCAGTTTCCCAATCCACTAAATGGATGTTTAAAAAGCAGGACATGGTGGCACATGCTGCTACTTAACATTGGGAGGTGGAGCCAAGCAGTTCCTTGTGCCGGGCATCTTTCCTACTTGCTGAGCTGAAGGCCAGGGAGAAATACTGTCTTAAGGAAATAAGGTGGGACCAGAGAGAAGTCAGTAAATAAAGTACTTGTCACACAACTGTGTGGATCAGATATCGGGTCCCTGGACACAGGTAAGAGTGGGCAGATCTGTGGCTGCCCATAATCCAGCAATTGAGAGGCAGTTAGGACATCCTCAGGGCAAGCTGGGATGAGATTCTCCAGCATCAGCAAGCTCTGGGTTCAATAAGAGACCCCGCCTCAATGACTAAAGTGGTGGGTGAGGAAGGCAAGGCATCTAGTGTCAGCTTTGGGACTCCACAGGCACAAGTACCCACCCATGCACACATATGTGCGCGCACACACAAACACACATGAGTGCAAATGCACACACCATACGTACACACAAGAAAAAGAATAAGATGGATGGTGCACATGAGACACAACAGTCAGGATCATATGCTGGCATCTGCACACATGTGCACACACATACACACCACATGCATGTGCGCACACTCGCACACACACACAGAGTGGCGAACAGTCCCACTTTCTAGGACCTTTGTAGTAGTGAAATGTGGCATTGCCTGGGATGTGTCAGTGTGGTCTCCAGCCTGAGGTAAGTCCAGGCAGGATGCACATCAGGCACTAGGCTAATGAACACGGTGTTGTGTTTACCATTATTAGGGGTTCCAGGGTGTGCCAGGTGTGTTAGGGACCCTTGCTTGAACACTGCATGAGAGGGAAGGTTTATCTTGGCTCACGGTTTTGGTCCATCATGACAGAAGCACAATCCTAGCAGCAGGAGGGTGTGAGGGAGACTGTTCACATCCTGGTGGTCCAGGAAACAGAGAGTCAAAGACCTGTCCCTGGAGATCTACTTCCTCCAGCCAGGCACCACCTCTGATAGTTGACACAGTCTCCACAAACAGCACTGCCAACTGGGGAACAAATGTTCAGATATGAGCCTGTGAGGGCCATTTCATAGTCAGAGCATAATGTGGGTTTGAAGGGGACATCTGCTCTGAATTCCTGATCTGTTGGGACCAGATACAGGGAAGCCTATGACCGTCCACATAGAGGACGGGGAAATCTAGTGTGTGCCACTGCATCTGGGGTTCTTCCTGGAGAGTCTGTGGGTCCTGGCATTTCCTGTGGCCACTGGAAGCTTTCCTCAGGGGAATAAAGAGCTTCTACCACACAGTGAAGGGCTAGGGACACCCAACCATCAGCCACAGTGATAATCCCTCAGTATTACAATGCTGTCATTGCTACTGTGTGGATGTTGCTGACCATCCTCCCTTGGTTACCATCATCTCCGTGTCCTCCTCCAGAGCTCAGGAAGCCGGGGACATGCCATTCTTAAGCCAAAGTAGAACCCCCATCTCTTTAGGAAAACACAGCCAACTTCGGCAGTAATAAATTAGTGATGCTTCCACTCTACAAGGGACTATTGGATGCCTGGTCTTGATCTCACGTGTATTATCTCATTTAACTCTTATGGTTCCATGTTGAGATGGGTTCTACTTTTGTTTCTAGCCTTTATGTGAGGAAATAGGGGCATATGATGAAAGGAGTGTGCCCAAGGTTGCTTAGAAAAGGTAGACCAGCCTTCAATACTGCATTCTTCCCACCCAGGATCCATATTCACCAAACCTCCCACTGCCCAACATCCCCATCCCTTGTGGCTCTGGGCCTTTGTTTACTCAGTCCCTCCCCTCCCACACCCTGCTCTTCCTTTCCCTTTCTGGGGAGACCTCCCACCCTCAAGCCTCACTCATTTGTCCTAGCATGTCTGCTCCCATCATCTAGTGTGTCAGCACAATTTAAACTTTTTCTAGGAATGCACACACACACACGCATGCACGCACACACACACACACACACATGGCTTTTAAAGGGGGAAGACATTTGTCTTTGGTTTTAATTAATGCCAGCTTGTTCATCCCTAGTTTTAATACTGTTACTTCATTTGTCTTATTAAGTACTTAGTTTTGCTTTTAATTAGTGTTCTTTATTGTCGCTGAGTTTTAATTGCCAGTGCAGGGTCCCTCTGGAGAGGATGCATCTGACGGCAGAGCCTAGTGGCCAGCCAGAGGACCTACTATGGTTCCAGTGGGGACTGGTGTTAATTTTTCAGGTCCCACCAGCTCTGATTGCCTTTGGAACCCCTGCTTGTTCCAAGCTGACATGGGACCCCAAGGATACAAATGCAGGAATATTACAGTGGCAAAAATTCAATTCAAATTTGACTTCATTGGCTTATAACCGAAATAACAAATATGGGTTCAGACATGGTGGGATCCAGCACCCCCACACCTGTGAACCGTGGAGCAGCAGTGTTTCTCCATCCCCCTGCAGCAGGCTTTCCTTGCAAGGTGGATTCTGTCCCTACCAGCTCACCACTGGAGACAGAAAGAAAATCATCTATAGAATTCCATCAAAGCTTTCATTGCTCCAGATCAGGTCATATGCTGATCCACAAGCCAGTCACAGCGGACCAACCTCTGATTGACCAGAAGTGGGTCATAGGCCCATCGTAAGGATAGAACTAGGTGAACCCCACCTGAGTCTCAATGGTGAATACTGAGAAAGAACCATCTGGAAGGAAAGTTGGGATGCTTTTATCCTCCCCCTCAATACTAAATTGGAGATGTATATGGACTGGAAAGATGGCTCAGTTGGTAAAGTGCTTGCCACACAAGCATGAGGACCTGAGTTCAATCCCCAGAACCCACATAGAATGATAGGCATGGTGGTGCCTGCCTTAACCCAAACAATGGAGAGAGGGTGGCAGGCAGATCTCTGGGGTTTGCTAGCCAGCCAGCCTAGCTGAACTGACAACCAGTGGACAGCTCCTGAGAAATGACACCTGACTTACACACACACACACACTCACAGACACGCACGCGTACACACATGCACAGACACGCACCCGTACACACATACAGATGCACACACACAGACACACACGCACACACAGACACACACACACAGACACATACACGTATGTGCGCACACACATGCACAGACACATACACGCATGCGTGCACACACACAGGGAGACACACAGACACATGCACACACGCACACACACAGACACACACATGCACACACGCGCACTCGCACACACACACGCACTCACACACACGCACTCACACACACGCACACACACAGACACACACGCACTCACACATGCACACACACGCACACACGGTGCATCCCAGGTGTCTTTGCACCTTCACTCAGACCTTATTTTCTCACCTCTCCCAGGTGCACCGGGAACACTGACAGAGTGCTGCCTGGGTGGAGCCTGGAAGGCAAGTCGGCTGACAGGCCCTTCAAGGACAGTCACTCAGTGCCTGGGAGGTGAGCGCCCTGGAGTGGGTTAGCTTTCCAGGGTCACTCAGAGAAGGATTGAGGGTTGCATGTGGGAGTCGAGTCTAAGCCAGCAACTTCTATCTGTCTGTGCCATCAGGCCTCTAGGGATGCCATCAGGCTGGGTTCAGCTGGCCAGATACATCCAAGATGTTGGGTTCAGGTCTACCATGATTTAGTGCAGGGCTGTGGGACACAGAGGCTGGCTAGAGTTTTGAACCCACCCCCACATCCACAGGTGACACAGACCCCTGCAGCTCTCCAAAGTACTACATGAGACCCCTGGCAGCCCAGTGCAGCCCACCAGGTCACTTCAGACACTGCTAGGGCTCTTAAGTGAGCTTTGGTTTTTCCCCCCACTTATCTTTAAGCAGCAGAAGACCAAGAAGATTCTGGGATGCTGACAGGGAGAAGTAGGGACAAGGTGCGAAGGGGAGGGATTCTATAATGGGTCTTTCTGGAATTTGGACAGTGGCTTTTGTGGCAGTCCAAGATGCAGGGTGGCCTAGGGATTCACAACACTATGACAGCAGGCTGGCTCTAATGTTTCATGTATCTGTGTACTCAGCAACCTCTATAATCTATATGGGCACTTATTGAGCACCAACTGTATACCGCATGTAGGGCTGATTGCAAAATAAACATTTCTGCATCTCTCATGCAGAACTTACGAAGAATCCCAGGAAATGAGCCCAGGGATTAGTGGTATGGGTTACCTGCAGAGGTTCGTGTGAGGGTGTGGGATCCTTCCATGCACAGTCCGTACAGCTGCTTGGCTCACAGATCCATGCGCTGGCCCCTTGTTCACTGAGGAGCTGCAGTTGAGCAAACACAGCCCTGAGACTGGAACTCATGGCTCTTACTGACTAGGTGGAGAGACAAATGCAGCTGGCAAGAAGACAAATCACATGTCATGCTTAGCTGTAGGATGACGAAGAACGGGCCTGGGAGGGGCTTAGAATGGCCAGGAAAGGTGTCTTCTTAGAAGAGGAGGCATTTGAGCAGAGACTGTTTTCTGGTTTCCTTCTTTCAGGCACTGCCCTCAAGGGAGGGCCCCCCACAATAAGCAAGCATATCCAGTCATTCTTTCCTGATTTCAAGCGCTTGCCCGTGGTGTGGTGACTTGGGGTCATGGATGTCAGGTTCCTATAGTGAAGGGAGTTTTCACTCCTCCTAGGAGACGCCTAGAGGTGGGATCATCGGGCCAGTGGGCTCCCTGTGTCTGACTGTGGAGATGTTTAACAAACTGTGATAAGTTTTTTGGGTTCTCCCAGACTGATGTGTGAAGGGTAAACTGATCCTGGGCAAGGCAGATATAGAAAGGCATAAGCCACTATGACAAGAAGTCAACCATAGGCTGTATGTGAGGTGGAGAAAGGTTGATTTCATGAGTCTGGAGGCTCAAATCAAAGACTGTGTGACCCCATATCTGTTCCCTTTGGCATGCCTGGCAATGTATGTGCAAACCACTCACACCACAGCCAAGACACAGAGAGAATACAGAACTGAGGTCCCTCATTCTCCTTCAAGGACAAGTTCTCAGTGACGTCAACATCTCCTTAAAAGTCCACAGCTGTGCCCCCAACAGCACCACAGTGGGGACCTGTGTTAATAATAAACAGAAAACATGCTGGCCCATCTCTTATCACTAGGTAGCTGTGTCTCCCAGGGGTCACTTCCCCTTAGGGGTACAAGGTTCTGCTCCTGGGCAGTGGAACAACCGGATCAAGTTCCCTCCCTTTTCTGTGTCCCCACATGTGTGGCATAGAGTAGGGACTCATGAGCTAAGAATGACCAGATGATTGGGTAACCATCTTGGGTTTTCCAGGTGTGCCAGCCTTCCGCCATGACTGATACTGTGGTGAACCGATGGATGTACCCTGGTGATGGCCCGCTTCAGTCAAAGTAAGTCTGCGGTGACCCTGAAAGTAGTTCATTTGAGCTGGGCATTCCTTAGTGTTTATATCAGAAAGAAGGAGAAGAGGTGTGAGTTTCCTTCCCTGGGCTAGGGGTGTGTGTGTGTATGTGTGTGTGTGTGTGCATGCTTATGAGGAACAAAGTTGACACTGGAAATCTCCCTCTATCATTCCCAGCTCCATTGATTGGAGCAGGGTCTCTCAGTGTAGGCCTAGCTCCCTAGCTTCCCAGGCCCATGGTGGGTTTTATGATAGAAGCTTCTCAATTTTCCATACCCCCACTATTTCCTATTGTGTATCTAATAGGAAACCTACCTTGGGTATCTGTGTTACTCACCCAGCCCCATGGGCATGGGTAAGAGATGGCCTCTCTGTCCTCTATGCCTCAGTGTGGTGGCTCTGTTGGACAGAATTTTAAGACATCATAAGGTTGAAGTTCCTAGTTGGGAACATGATTATTTTAATGACAAGCATATGTGTCATGGGGGTGGAGGATGGGGCTGTTTGGTGATGACTATTGCTGGCCCAAAGAATGCAGAAAGGTTTTCTGTAGTGCTTTATGTCTGTTATAAGATGAAACTTCTTTGATGAAGGGTGAAGACTGCACTTACCTGTGGGTACAGGACAAATGTTTATAGAGTGCTGTTCTGGGTTATACTGGTTTAATAAATCAGTGACTGGACAGTTTCTTTCAAAAACTATAGTTTCACTAGCACTGAGTAATTTGCCAGATTTTCAGTACTGGGTGTGGTTTCCCTCTTATTTGAGGCCTGGTGGACTTTTCTCCTCCCACCCCCATCAAGTTTGGCATGTTCATTGGTGTCGTCCTTGTTCTGTTCATGTTTGGGCAGCTATGTTGGTGAGACTTTATGGGTGTAGCTTCTGACATTGCTAGGAGACACAATCTCACAGCAAATTCCCTGTTCCTCTGGCTCTTATAATCTTTCAGCTCCCTCTTCTGCAATGTTCCCTGAGCCTGAGATATGGGAATGTTTGCCGATGTATCTATAGGGACCCAGCTCTACAATGCTGTAGTTTGATTGGTTGCAATTTTCTACACATTCCAGATTGGACAGGGAAATCCCATGAGGCCTCAACCCTACACAAAGAACTGCAGACAACTGAGGAATGTCAGGAGTGGGAGGGGTGGTTCTCCCTAGGACAAGCACAGCAGTTGGTTCAGTACCAACAGCCCTGAAAACATAGCATACAACATTACATGGATTCAACAGGTTATATTTATGGCTGTGTGTGTGTGTGCTCCCATACGTGCATTAACACTTGATGAAAAAAGACATCTTGAATTTAAAAGAAAGCAGGGAGCATATATGGGAGGGTTTAAGGGAAGAAAGGGAAGTGAGGATTGTTGTAATTAAAATATAACCTCAAAAACAACAACAAAGACTGGGCAATGGTAGTGCACGCCTTTAATCTCAACACTTGGGAGGCAGAGGCAGGCAGATCTCTGTGAGTTTGAGGCCAGCCTGGTCTACAAGAGCTAGGTCCAGGACAGGCTCCAAAGCTACAGAGAAACCCTGTCTCGAAAAAAAAACCATAAACAAACAAACAAACAAACAATAAATAAAACATCCCCCCCCCAAAAAAAAAAGAAATTTAAAAGAAAGCAGAAGAAATTTTCAACCAAGATCCCTTCTCATTGGGTGGAAAAGTGTGCCCATCCTTGGTCACATGACCATATCTTCACAGTTTCCCCTTGTCTATGAAACACTCCCATTGTTAGCTTTTTAAATGTGACTCATAAACTCCCACTTCTATTAAAGAAGAAATTGTCTTTCACAAGAGGATGTAAGTAGATATTACATACTTTCTGGGAAAGCAAAAGGTAATTATTAAAATAAATAATACTTACTAATTCTTTTTGAGACAATGTCATTATCATCTCCCTTATACTGTAGGGAAAGTGGGCCAGTGAAAGAAACAGTTTTCAAAAGAAATGTTAAATCTGGTTATAAACTCCAGTAAAAACAGACAACTAAAAGAAACACTGTGGGGATTTTATCAAACACTCTAGATTGTATCAAAAAGAGATAATGAAAAGAAACAGTTTGTATGTAGAGGGAGAATCTAGCAAAAAGAGATAATTAGATGAAACAATGTAAATAGGCCTTGCTCTGTCTGAGCCTCCCAGAGAGGACAGCTTGAGGTACTTTAGGTCATACTACATTTTCATTAAGCCACTCTATTATATTTTAAGAATTTTATGTTTTCATTATTTTTAGTCTTTTTCTGGTTCTTTAAGTCTCCTGCTCTTTGATCAGTTTTTGTTTATTAGTTGTGTTTCTTTTGTTTTTGTTTTGTTTTAAGACAGGAACTCACTATGTAGCCCAGGTTAGCCTTGGACTCACAATCCTCCTGCCTCAGTGCCTTAAGTGCTGATGTTTTAGGTGTGTTATGAATGTAAACTGGTTCTTGGAGTGGGCTACATATTTGGACACTGCATGCTCTTTGGAACTGGACTTCCGGAGACTGTTTACTTGACTCAGCACTAGAAGCTGCTTAGGGCATTTATGACAAAGACTCAGTGCTTCAGAAAACCCTGCATGACTGTTCACATTGATTTTACACATGCTGGAAAGACTGGAATTGTGATATTCCCAGAGCTTTGGTTTACATTTTTCACTGAGGGAAGAACAATGGCAAGAAGACTGGACATTTATACTCTTTCTAGCTAGTCAGCCCAGCTAACTCAGTCAGTAGCACATGGGACTCTTAATCCCAGGGTTTGAGTCCCACATTGAGTGCCATAATGTTGTGTAATTAAAGGAGGTCCACAAGAGCCCACAATAAAAGATAACAAATGTTTATTGGGGATCATTCACAATAGAAAGTCACTCCATTCTCCACTCTGTGGGTGTGGGGTTGCGAACCAAACTTTGACTACCAACCAAGCAGAAAGAGGGAAAGCATGCTTCTTATATGTGTTACAGTACCTCAGATCATGTCCTAATGGGCTGGTATCTAAAAGGCTATTGGCTGAATAAATCCTCATAGCACTCTTTGATGAGCTTTGAGTGTGCATTTCATGTCTTTGACCACGTGGTAATGTCACTCATGAATGACCACTTTTGACTCAGTGGTATGCCAATCACCCATAGGACTTCTTCACAATCAACATGAAAATTTCAGGATCTTTGCAAGCTACTTACTGACCATGGCCATAACTGAAAATTAATTGATATAAATTTACAATCACACTTTATTACACACGAGGTGATGAGTACTTGAAGTTAATTACATTTAAATGACCTAATGACAGGTTGATACTCCCTGCTATTGATTTATTACCCCTGAGTACTGTGAGCACTATATAGAGGGATGTCTTGTCAATTCCCGCTCTGAATGTTGTGATGTCATTCTAGTCAGTCATGATGACTGAGAACATTGCTAAACATCTGCCACACACAACCACCTAAAGTCCTTGTCTGTCCAAATATGCTGCCTGATGTGGGATTCCACTTTGTATGCTGTATATATTTTATTACCATTGGTTAATAAAGAAGCTTCTTTGGTCTATGGCAGGGCAGAATAGAACTATGCAGGAAAACTAAACTGAATCCAGGGAGAAAGAAGGCAGAGTCTGAGAGATGCCATGTAGCCACCCAAAAAGCAAAAGGTAACAAACCATGAGCTTCGTGGCAAAATATAAAATAATAGAAATGGGTTAATTTAAGATGTAAGAGCTAGCTAAAAATATGCCTGAGCCATTGGCAAGCTGTGTTGTAATTAATACAGTTTGTGTGATTATTTGGATTTGGGCAGTCAGGAAACCAAAGTACAGTCTTCATTTACATTGCCCCCTCAGTGACATCATTATCATCAATATAAATTATTATTATTCTTGTTGTTAGACAAGGTCTCATTCCCTAGTGCTGGCTGACCTGCATGTGTCTGTGTAAGTGTGTGGTGGTTGCATACACACGTGTTCATACTCATGGATTCCAGAAAAGGGCATAAGAGCCCCTGGAAATGGAGTTATAGATGGGTATGAGTCGCCATTTGGAATCTGGTCCCCTGCTCTTGATCATCCTGTGCTCCTAATTGTGGGGCTGTCTCTCCAGCCCCATCTTTGTGTGTTTTTAAGAGCAGGTCCATTATTTTCTTGTCATTAAATTGTTATTCAAGTTAAATTCCTTTGTTACATAATTTTATAATTTCCCACTGTCTGTGACTTAGGTTTTCTTTTTCATAACAAACTCTTCAGGAGGAAAACCATTTTATGTTTTGTTGAAACCTGTTTTGTCTGTTTTGAATTAAAGAGTTGAAGAAAAATCCCTTTCTATCTAACAATCCTTGAGCAGCAATTGAAAGCATGGCTTGGGGGATATGGCTCACAGCCCACCATGCATAAGGCTTTGAGAAATACTCTGCATTGACTATAATCCCATAACTTGGGAGGTGGAGGCAGGAGGATCATAAATTCAGTTCATCTCCAGCTACCTCTAGAGTTTGGAGCCGGCTAGGCTACATGAAACCTTATCTAAAAATTCGCCTTAATTCATTTGTCTAGGGCCTAGTTAAATGCTGGGAAAGAGGTTTTGTTGTTTTCTTTTGTTTGTTTGTTTGTTTGTTTTTTGACTCGCCCATATGTTCCAAAACAAAACTTCTCCATCTGGGACCTGGGTTTGAATCCCAGCACCCAAATGATGACTCACAACCATCTTTAACTCTAGTTCCAGGGGGTCTGATGTCTCATCTGGCTGCCTTATGCACCAGACATGTGTGTGGTACACAGACATAAGTGCAGACAAAACATCTAGACATCCAAAATTAAAATAATAATAAAAATTTAAAGTCCTTCATCTGTTGCCTGGGTCTACCTACAGACTTCCCCTGTTCCCTGAGTTGTGCCCTCTGGAAGACACCACAGAAATGTGGGTGCCCCTCTCAGCAGGACACCTTCTCAGACATTTTCTTCAGTGTCATCTTGGACAAATTTACTTTGCAGATAATATTCTACCCATGAAAAAGTGTGTCTCTTCGAGGTAAACAGTTGCCCAGAGGGTGGACAAGGTACAATATTTAAGAAACATGACTTAATTAAAATCCCATCCATCAGAATTTACTTTCGTTGATAGGAAGCCAAGCAATTTGCCTGGCAATTAAATTAGAATTATTCTAATGGTCTAGATGCAGCTTCATTAACCACTCCTGTGCTCCCATGATGCATTCTGGCGCTCTGAACACACACGCTGCCTTGCTTGCTGCTCGACTCCCTTCAGACATCAAATGATGGCTGAACTGCAGCTATCACACACGCTGTCAAGCCTGGTACCACAGCTTGACACGGGAGGAACATGATGTTCACATCTTCCTCTGGGCGATGAAGACTAGAATCTTCATCAGCTGCTGCCTAACCAAAGAGACTGCCTGCTTTTATAATTTTCAGAAACCTTCTAGCTCAGCCTCCCGGAACCTAGGAATCGTCTCTGCAGGCACCAGTGCAGGGTGGAAAAGAATGTATGCATCTTTCCCGTCCATGTGGGAGCAGAGTGAGGATGCTCAGAGAGATGCTGCCAGCAGGCAGTGCCAGGGATGCGAGGTGGAAACTGAGGTACCTGCCTGTGGTGGCAAAACGCTCACCTCCTTCCTGAAGTAGACAGGCTTGTACCTCCACATGTACCCCGCTGCTCAGCAGTCCTGAACAGGGCCTCCCACTGTCTGAAACAGCACAGCCCACGATGGGGAAATCAGACTTTCCCTGAATGAACTCCTTCATGTTACATGTAAATGTTATTCAGACATATAAACGGGCGCCAGGGATGGCTCAGTAGGTAGTGCTTGTCTATCAGGCCCTGGGTTCGATCCTCAGGGCTGTATAAACATGGCGTATGGACACTGTGATCCCAGCATTGAGTAGTAGAGGCAGGAAGATCAGGGGCTCACGACATCCTTGATTGTATTCAGTGTAGTCAAGGCCAGCCTGGGCCACACAGCCCTCTATCTCAGCAAAGGGAACCAGGAGGAGAGGAAAGGAGGGCTTATCAGTGTGGTTTATTAATTGACTTAATGGGCCTCTACTTACAGGCAGGATTTTCTAGCTCTAACCAGAGGCAGCCATGGTTTAGATGTGACACTAAATAAATCCAATGTACAGAGGAATAGCTCTGTAATACCAGCATTTGGGAAGCTGATGCAGGAAGATTGCTGTGAAATCAAGGCCTCAAAGCAAAGAAATGAAAGATGTACAAGCGTGCACACACTACACACACACCACACACCACAAAAACTGAAATGATCCATCAGAATTCAAACTGTGACAATATATCTGAACAATGTGGGCATGGTGATGAATTTTTAAAAAGATTCATTTTATTTTTAATTATGTATATATGCTTGTGTCTCTGAATGTATGTGCACGTGTGAGTGCAGTACCCACAGAGGCCAGAAGAGGGCAGAACTTCTCCTGGAGCTGGAGATAGGTGGCTCTCAGCTGGATGACAGAGATGCTGGGAACTGAACTCAGGTCCCCTTTAAGAGCAAGTACATACTCTTAACTGACACCTTGTGGTCCTAAGAATTCCTAGTTAACCTCTCTTGTTTTCTCTTTCTCTCTTGCTTGGCATGCCTGCAGTGACAAAGAACAGTAAGTATTCCACTCCATTTTCATTTTTCTACGAGTTGAATTTTGATGCTTTCTCTGATCAGTGTATTGAGCTGGTAAAGAAAGGAACAAGTCAAGTTTACACACACACACATGCACACACACACCATACACCCCCACACCTACACCCCCACACAACCCACCCACCATCTCCCCCCCACATACAACCCCCACATGCATACACACCCACGCCCCCACGCAACCCACGCACACACACCCACGCTCACGTGCGCACACAAATACACACGCACCCCCCCACACACACACACTGTATATTTCCAGGAAGAAAATATGAAATTTCAAAAGAAAATTCTGTCTTGGTGGAAAGATGGAATGTGTTCCTGAGGTGAGCTCCCAATTGATATTCTGGGTAGTGTTTGGGACTTTGGGCAACAGTCCTGTCTGTGTCTGCCCCTGCAAAGATTTTCTAGGACCATAACTCTGGTTGGTGCTGTTCTGAATCAAAGTCTTAGCGACTGGGGCAGTGCTGGCAGGCTGTCTAGGCCATGCCTCCCGGCTGTCTCTTTCTGGAGGTCACCCTGACTGCCGTGAGCTGCGCCATCAGCTCCCAGTGTCTGGCTTTGCTCACCGCATTTGTGTTTTGAATTAGATTCATGTACTAACTGTGCGTGACAAATTGGATGTCAGAAACAAAGGGGCTGCCAGGCGGCTCCATCTCAGTGACAAACACATTCAGACACTATAGGATGTCATTGTCACCCTAGAATGATGGAACACTAAGACTCATCATCACTGAAGGTCTCCACCATTTCTGGGTCCCCAGACTATCCTGTCTGTAAAATGGGTTTGACAATTTGCCCTTCCATACAGTGGGTAGAGGAGCCTTCCCATGTAAACTGTAAGGCACCAGCAATCAAATGGAGCTGTGAATCACCACCTTGTCTTCCCATTGACAGTTGTGGTGAGAAGAGAACAGGCTTGAATGTTGGGTTTGATCCAAATAATCTTACCCTCAGTCCTCCAGGGAATGGCTGGACCCTGATAACACCTACCCATGTGACTCTCTGCTCTGAGTCTCACTTTCCCCAGATGCCCTATGGGAGAATTTGGGCTCTTAGTGATCTCAGTGGTTGGCCTATGGGACCATGGTCAGGCAAACTTGGCTTTTTATAAAACCATGGATGGCTGTGTTACTCAGATGTGTCAGGGACTGGGACTGAGTTGCTGTTAGATTAGTGATGGATGAGATGATGTCTTAAAGGGACAGATGCTGTATGTCGCCTCTCACATGTGGGCTGAAGTGTGTGTGCATGTGTGTCATGAAGTGGAAAGGGAACCATGAGAGGGAGGAAGAATATTCTGGGATGGGCAGGGGAGGAAGGAAGGGTGATGGAGGGCACATGACATGATAGCAGAAGGGAGGACTAGAGAGAGGGTAGCAGGAGGGAGGAGGGGTGGGGAGGGGAGCGGGGAAAGAGGGGAAAGAGATTGAGTGTAATCACATGTGTGCGTGAAAACTCCATAGTAAAACCCACTACTTTGTATGCTAACTTTGTGTTTATTTATTGCGTGTCTGTGCACCATGTGCATGTAGGAACATGTGGAGGCCACAGGAGGGCACTGGGTCCCCTGAAACTAGAGTTATGGTGGTTGTGAGTCGAGTTGCCATGTGGTTGCTGGAAACTGAACCTTGGTCCTCTGCAAGAGCGGCCAGTGATCTTCACTGCTGAGTCACTTCCCAGCCCCTTAAACAATTAAAAACAAAACCAAAACTATAAATAGGACATTGCAGGGCCATGACCACAGGGTCTCAAAGCTCATACAGGCTTCCAGGTGCTGAAGGCTGAGAGACTTTGCTCCCCTTCCCTCCCTCCTACTCTTCCTCCTTTCGCCTTCTCTTTTCCTCACTCATCCGATTCCTTCCATTTTTCCTTCCTTTATTAAAAAATATTGCCAGGAATGGTGACATGCCTTTAATCCGCAGAGGTAGGTGAATCTCTGAATTCAAGGCCAGCCTGGTCTACAGAGTGAGTTCTAGGACAGCCAGGGATACACAGAGAAACCCTGTCTCAAGAAAAAAAAAATGACCAAGTGCCTACTGTATACCAACTGCCTTTTTAAGCACCAGAGACACATGCATAGCCCAAGTATGAGTGACATCTAGCGAGGTCTACACCAAGCAACTTGTAGTCAACAAACCCACTCTCTCATATAAGAAAAATATAGTTGTGGGACCCTGAAGAATATTATGCAGCCCAGACTTGGGGACCATGACGGGAGAGTTTTCCAGAGAAACAGTGGTATAAAGGCAAGCCAGATAAGGGCTGGGCACCCTGTCAGAGAGACATAGATTCACGTGGTAAGTGTCTTAAGGCAGTATCTTCATGCATGAGTGCAGAATTTCAGAGCGGCTTGCATTTGAGGGCAGTGGCGACCCCAGTGTCCCTCTGTATCCCCTTTGGCGTCACCAAGATGAAATCTGTGCAGAAGGTCCTTGCAGACCATGGATGAAAATGTCAGCACAGCCTTCCTGGTTCCTTCATTAACATCTCCCCACTGAGCTGCAAAGATGCCCTCCTGATGCCTGCACTGTGGGCATCGCCAGGGTTGGAGAGTGGGACAGAGGGACACAAAAGGGTTCATTTCTGCTGCTGTGGAGAACGCTTTAGAGCCTGGGACCCCAACAGCACTTCCGTCATGCCATTCCTCTGGGGAGCAGGCACGTAGTAACAGAGACATCTGGCAGTCACGTGACGATTGCGTGTGTGAAATAAATGCAGGTGGGTGGTGGGAAGGGGGTGAGGTGTCCTCTGTGTGTTTCAGGGACTTCCAGGAGGGTCACCCATCTCCTGTTGTCTGGAGTCTTCTGATGCAGGCTTTGGTGGCAGTGACCTTCCACTTTCTTTAGGTGCAGGGACAGATGCAGCAGGGGCTGTTTCTGTGAGTTCCTGGCCATGCTGTCTCTAGCCTACATCAGTTCCTGCCCCCCAAGGGTTAGGGTTAGACATCCAGGAAATGAACATTCAATAGTGGCGATCTTTCTGCTTCCATTAGCAGTGGAATTTTCCTTGAATAATATTTTATTCAAAAGCTAAATATTGCCGAGCGATGGGAATATAGTTGGGCAAAGACCTTCCGTGAATGAGCATATTATACAGCTGTGAACTTTATACAGCTGCGATTTAAAATGATGCTACCCTGTAAAGTGAGTGGAGGTGGGTGGCGGTTTCCGCTTCTCTCTCTTGGCTGTCATGTATTGGCTAGTGTTTGCTGTGTGACAAACCATCTTAAAGCACCTTACTCAGTGATCCCCAGATACCCCAGCTATCGAACTTGTAAATAAACCCACAGAAAGAAACACCCTATCTCAGGCTGGGTTATCTGTGAACCTGCTTTCTCAGAGGATTGAGCCAGCAGATATAGGGTGGGCCCTCCAGGCACACGATCCTTGGTATAACTTGTCCTGTGGCTAACAGAGCTCTGGCTCCAGCACTGGCTTTTAGCAGGATCCTTGGTACAGTGCTTGTCTGACATCATAAGGCCCTAGATTTGAGCCCCAGCAGTGGGCATGATGGACCATACTGTAATCTCAGCACTCAGGAGGTAGATGCAGGAGGATCAAGAGTTCAAGGTCATCCTCAGCTACGTAAAAGGTTCAAGACCAGCTGGGATGCCTGAGACTCTGTCAGAAAGATCAACAACAGCAAAACAAAAACCCAACACCAAGATCTTGGTGTTAGACTCTATCTTAATGACACTCAAGTGGCTTCTGTCCTAGTTAGGCTGTCTGCTGTCGTGAAGAGACACCATGGCCATGGCAACTCTTAGAAAGGAGAGTATTAACTGAGTGCTGGCTTACAGTTTCAGTGGTTTACTCCATTATCATCGTGGTGGGGAACATGGTGGTGTGCAGGTGCAGGCAGATGTGCTGCTGGAGAAGGAGCTGCTACAAGTTAATATGCGGGCAACAGGAAGTAGACAGAGACACTGGGTGCTATCTTGAGCATATATGAGACCCCAAAGCCCATCTCAATAGTGTTAGTCTCCCTCCACCTAGACCACACCTACTCCAACAAGGCCAATCCTCCTGATAGTGCCACTTCCTATGAGATTTTGGGGTCAAATTACATTCAAACTACCATAGCATCCTATATTCAAAGACCTCACTGTCTTGTCCCAAGGTCCCCGTGTCCACAAGGCTTCACAACCCAGGGGGCTCCTTCTGTTCCCAGAGAGTAAAAGATCTTGGTATTTCCCTCTGTTTGCTTTGGGAATGAAAGCATGGAATCGACAGGAGGCATGTAGGCTCCCACTGAGACCCATGAGGACATTTTCAAACACCAGCTGAGCTGGGCCAACTGCACATTCTAGGTCGCAGATAGGAGGAGGATTCAGAGGGAGCAGCAGCTTCCAGTCACTCTTCTGTTCTCTACAGTCTACAGAGGGAGGCGGTCTTTCTATAAGGGACCTTAGGGACATATCCACTCTGCCCATTTGCATTTCTGAAGTCACACTTGTGCAGCAACTTAAGCTCCTGGTGTGCACAGAGCCCAGCACGTTGTAAGATGATGGGTGGGAGGGAGGTGCTGGCTACGGTGCCTGGGACCACACTGAACCATAAAACATGTCCTTAGGGGTCTGTGCTGGGGCAGGAGGTCTGGAATGTTCCCTGAGTTCAGAATGGAATTGCTATATAAAGGCAGGAATGAAGTGGAGGGGGAGCATGGTGGTTCATATTGATGGTCAAATTGACAACAGGATCTAGAATCATTCTGAAAACCCGCTGAGATTAGGTCTGAGCTGGGAAGACAAATGTGGTCAGTTCCATCCCATGGGCGGGGGTCTTGCAAAGAGTACAAAGGGAACCGCGAGCTGACACCAGGTTCATCTCTCTGTGCTTCCTTACTGCGATGTCACGTGACCGGCTGCCTCACTCTCCTGCCACCTGCCATGCCTTTCCTGGCATGAGGGGCCATACCTGCACACCGCGAGTTAAGATGAGCCCTTACGCTGCTCTTCTTCAACTATTAGAGCAAAAAGAAAAGCGACTAAAATCAGGACCTGAGGAGCAAGCAAGAAAGAGAGGTGGAGTTGAGAAAAGGGAGAATGGGGCAGGAGGAGGAGACCACCATCCCCACAGTGAACCACAGGCCTGGGGATCTGACTGGGCTCTGTGGGAAAGGTCAGGCACCATTGTGTCCCTCCCAAGTAGTGGGAGGAGACCCCAGGCTGTCCTCTCTTCCCTTACTCCCCCAGCTCACCTCTGAGTTCTCCACATAGCCTAAAGGGGCCTGAAGTTTTCTTAATTCAGGAGTCCTTCCTCCAGAGGTGGGAGACAGGTCCAACTTCTGCAAAAATTCCTAAAGAATTTGACCAATACCAGGACACAGCCCAAAGCCTGAAGGGGGCTAGCTGAGCATGGACTCTGAACTCCCAGCGTCCCAAGAATCCTAGGGGTCTTTCACCATCAGGGACAGCGCCCTGTGTTGCCTAGACTGAGGGGGAGGGGTATACCTTGCTTTCACCCTCCTGTGGACCACTAATGGAAGACTTTAACAGCCCTCTGTTCACAAGAGCCTGGGTTCTAGTCAAGGTGACTGTGTGCCCCTGTCCTCAGATATTGATCTGAGTGCCAGGGCACAATAGTGATTAGGTCCCTGAAGCTCAGTGGGGGTGGGGGATGGGATGACTTCAGCTGGAGAGGGATGTGGTAGAGAATTTGAACTTGGTGTGCTGGTGGAGGAGGGAAGGGCTTCTGGTGTGGCAGGGAGGGGTGGGCCAAGGCAAATGTCCTGAGGCAGAAACCAGGTTTGGGTGATCAAGTTGAGCAAAGATGCCAGTGTGGCTGGGACTCGGTGGTTGCAGAGCGGAGGGTGGGAGGGAGGTCAGCAGTGGGGTAGGGAAAACAGATTGAAGGGACTTGTCAAAGTGGGAAAGAGCAATGGGCTTTTATTATGGACATTATGGTAAAATCCACAGACATTAACATCAAGCATCTTAAAGAGCTGAACTGGGCAACATCTGGCATGTTCACAATGTGGGTGACTGTTACTGCTACCTGGCTCTGGGCTTCCCTGTTAGTGAGGCACTGTTCTAGGGCCCTCTTGAGGCACCTGCTCTGGGCCACACCCGTGTTTCCATCAGGGGAGTGGGGTGGGGTGAGGGGTATCTCAGCTCTGTGTTGTGGAGCACAGGCAATGCTCTCCATGAACATAGCATGAAGTGCTCCTAGCAGATGCTCCTGCACACCAGGAAAGGGGAACCAGGGCAGGGTGCTGTGAGGACTGAAGCCATTGGCCTGGACATGTCTGTTATCTCTGTGTTTGCTTTTTAAAGGAGGTAGAAGGAGGCTGGGTGCATAGCTCAGCTGAAATAGTGCTTGTCCGGCATGGGTAAAGTCCTGGGTTTGAGCCCCAGTGCCACACAAATTACAGGTAGTAGTGCACACCATAATCCCAGCACTTGGGAGATGGAGGCAGGAGAATTGGAAGTTCAAAGTTGGGCTTTGATATATAGCTAGTTCAAGGCCAGCTTCGGCTACATAAGACCAGTCTCAAAAGGAGTGGGGCAGGGGAAAATACACAGAGCCTTTAATGGTTGAAAACTTGGTTATTCGTCCTTATAAAGATATGCTTACAACCCTATTCAACTTGTTTAAGTTTGAAGAGAACTGTTCCCCCTACCAGGTATGACAGCACATAGCAGCCACCCCATGCTTGGAAGGTAGAGGGAGGAGAACCAGGGATTCAAGGTCATCCTCAGCTATAGAGGAAGCTCCAGGACAGTTTGGGCTCCATGAGATCATGTTATAAATAAATAAACAAACATGTATCCAAACAAAACATCTTTGGGTCAGGCCATCCATGGGGTCCACCTGGCCTGACTCTGTGTTCTGTATATTCTGTGTGTGTGTGGTGGGGGGTCTGGTTTAGGCTCTTTCTGAAAATGTCTTGCTTTCTAACTTTTCTTCATGCATGTGATCTAGAACACTTCCTAAAATAGATGCATCAGAGTGGGATGAAGGAATGATGCATGTTGCATTGTTCAGACAGTCAAGCCAAGGCTCAGAGGCACCATTCTGCCCAGGGTCCCTAGACCAGTGAGACTTCCTGCAGAAGCTTCAGCCCTGATTTTGCAGATCCCTGGGTCTCTGTCCTGACCCATCTCATGCCTTCCCCTCAGTCTTTCCCAGCCTACCTCACATCTTTCCCTTGACCTCACAGGCTGCAGGCAGGATGGTCCGTCCATCCCGGAGGGAAGACTGACAGGCAGAGGAACCAGGAAGAGCTGACAGACGAGGAGAAGGAGATCATCAACAGGGTGATTGCTCGGGCAGAGAAGATGGAGGCGATGGAACAGGAGCGCATTGGGTGAGGCTGCCTTCACCTCCCCGCAGGCTGCATGATGACACTGGGGCGGGAGCCCTTGACCACGTGAGTCAGAATCCTTGTTGCATGAGGTGGCAATCTAATGCAGAAGATGAGCAGGAGGGAGAGAGGACAGAAAGGTCTGGGGTCAGTGTGCATGGAAGCAGCAAAGTCTGGAGACAGGGTAGAGGGAGGTTGACGGGGAGGCTGTGCTGTAGGTGTGAACACTGGCTGTCTTAGCTGATGAGAGCTTCATAGAGAGTTCTGGAAGCATCGACTGCCTCACTGAGGGTGGAGTTAGTGGAGATGACGAACAGAAGACACTGCATTTGACATTATAGACGAAGGCTCAGAGGTGGAGCAGGGGGCAGGAGAAGTGTCTGGTACCCTACAGTGCAGCCCAGTGACCATGGATGACAATGACTCAAGAATTTCAAGACAGCTGGCAGAGAAGTGCTGAGTATTCCCAATGATCAGATGGACACACCAAGGACACCCACCCGATCACAACAGCTCATATGTATGTAGTAAAGCACCACTGTGCATCCCATAAATATGTTAAAGAGAACATACAAGAACACACTTCAGAGCGAGCTATAGAGCCACACTGGCAATATATGGCAGTGTAACCGGTAGTATATGGCAGGCAGGCATTGTGTGGAGGAGGCAGCTGAGGTGGACCCAGTATGGACGCACACACTCTGGGCTTGGAGAACCCGGAGTCCATGGTGGAACTGGAACACACGGATTTATCTCCCTGAGCCCCATCTGCTGAAGGGAGGAAGGGCATGATGACACCACCGGATTCTAAAGAGGATAGAGTGAGTGATGGGCGTGCCCCAGTTGTGACTGTGTCTAATGGATGGGAGGAATGAGGGCAAAGCGGGTCTCAGAGAGCAGGGCTAATGACTTGTGGATGGGAGGGAGGCGGGGCTTGCAGGAAGCAGATGCAGAAGAGAACAGAGCAAGTGAGTACTGAAGGGCATCTGGGAGCTGAGTGGCTGATCAGGGTCAGGGTGACTGAGGAAAGGGGAGACTCTAGGCATGGCTACAGAGGGACCCACAGAACAGTCCCTTACACTCCAGTCTCCGTGGTAACCAGGGAGCAGCTGAGAAGCTACCTTGCCTCTTGCCCTCAGGAAATCCCTTACTGTCCCAATGCAAAGTGAAACAGACGCGTCCTGCTTTTGTGTGTTTGCATGCACGCGCGTGCAGATTCCTGGTGTCTTTTTCAGCATAGTCTACCTTTCGTTGAGAAGGACTCCTACCTACAGTGTATCCATTCAGCTAAACTGGGTGGTCAATGGTCCAGGGACCCCCCTTTCCCTCACCTCTACGTGCTGGCACTTACTGCCATGCCTGACTTACATGGCTGTTGGGGATCACAGCTATCTTCCAGCCCTGCAGATGTGTGTGGTACTATTCCACAGCCTGGCATCCTGGGATATTGCATAAGGAAAAGCTGAGCGCCAACAATTCTTCGCACCTTGCAGGGAACCTGACCCAGCCACACTTTTATCTATGCCTTCCTTGTCCTCGGCTTTAAGGGCACTCCCTCCCGCTTCTAGCACAGGGTCAGTGAGTCCCTGTCTTCCTTCTGTAGAGCTCCCCAGATCAAGGAGACCTAGGTTCAAATCCTGATTCCGCTGCTTATTTTCTCTGTGATCTCACGCTAGTCTCTTTGCTCCTGTGCCTCAGTTTCCGCAAAATGGCGATGACACTCCTTGGTGAATAAATATGCCAAGGACGGTGGTGAAGTACACACGCAGTAAACGGTAGCTATCCGAGGGCCGATTTGGTTTTCACAGCAAGAGGCTTTTTGTTTTGTTTTGGTGCTTGCTGACGCTTTTGGTCTGCACCTGTGCTGGAATGCTCCAGTTTGGCAAGCCCTGGAGTCCCAGCATCCCCCGGCTTCCCCGGAAGGAGACTTGAGAGGCTTCCAGGGATCCTGGGACAAATCTGGGCTGGCAGGGTGTACCTCAGCTGAGCTGGTGTATTTTCTCCCTGGCTTCCCGGAGTGGGGAGGGCAGCCCCGGAAGCCCTGGCAATCCGTATCTCCTCCATTGCAGCCCTCAGCCCTCTCTGGCAACATCGCCAGAGGCAAGCCCGATGCTATTTGTGTCTTCTAAGCTCCACACCATGCTTTCATTCCGGTTCCTCCTACACCTCCCGGAAGAGAATCAAATGAAAGCCGGGTGGGAGTGAGGCTGAGGTGGGGTTCTGCTCTCCGGGGCAACCACTGCGAAACCTAAGGCTCTCAGTGAGCAAAGGTTCTGCCCCCATTACCCAGTTGACTCTCAGGTGCGTTCCTGCTCACTCAGCTGCTACAGTGATTGCGTGTGGTGAGGACATCACCCTTCATGGTTGACTGTGTCTCTGAGGAAGGGGAATCTTTTTAACTGGGTTAGGATTTCAGGTGCTCTTGTCCCCATCTGAGTCCTGTTGCTGAGTTTTCTTTTTGGTTACCCTAGTGAAGCCATCTGGGACAGTATGAGGTCACTTGGAATGAACATCCACAAAAATCCCCACAAGGGACACTACTTAATGTACCAAGTTTTGCATTTTGCTTTATTTATTTTTTTGAGACAGGTTCTTATGTGGCCCAGGCTAGCCTTGAGCTCACTATGTAGCTGAGGATGACCTTGAATTTCTGATCATCTTGCCTCTACTTCTTGAGTTCTGGGGTTACAAACGTGCACCACCATACCCAGTTTCTACAGTGCTGGCCATGGTACCTAGGGCTTCGTGCTTTATAGGCAAGCTCTCTACCCACTGAGCCCTCAGCTCTGAGTCCTGTGGTTTAAAACTTCACTTGAGCCGGGCCGTGGTGGCTCATGCCTTTAATCCCAGCACTCGGGAGGCAGAGGCAGGCGGATCTCTGTGAGTTTGAGACCAGCCTGGTCTACAAGAGCTAGTTCCAGGACAGGCTCCAAAACCACAGAGAAACCCTGTCTCGAAAAACCAAAAAAAAAAAAAACTTCACCTGACCCAACACTGTCACTGCTCCTCTTCACCCTATGGAGTGGGTACTATAGGAGTTCCACTGTACAGATGGAGAAACTGAGGCTGGGAGAGAAAAGGTCATAGACAAGCTAGGTTTACTCCCCTTCTGGTTGGCTCCAGAATGATGTCCTTAACTCTATATGTTTTCTTCCCCAGACCTGTCCGCAGACTTTCTCTCTCCGTCTGTGGACCTAAACTTCTAAACATATATGTTCCATCTTATTGCTTTTCATGCGCATATGCATGCCATGGCACATGCGTGGAGGTCAGGAGCAATTCTTGGGGGTCATCAGGTCATCAGTCTTGGCGGCAAGCCCCTTTACCTGCAGAGCCACCTTGCCAGCCCAAACTTCTACTGAAGAGTTCAAGCTTAGCAGGTGGCCTCTCTGGCAGACTTCTTCCTGCCTTGTTAATCTGCTTCCTCTGCTGGCAATGTTGGTAGTGTCGGGCTCTGATTTCTGGTGGGAAAGGTATCAGGCCTCCCAGGAGGCTTTGATTCTTCCATGGGACAATTTTGCTGGAAGTAAGATCCCAGGAGAGCCCCAGGCTGTGCAGAGTCCCCAACTGCCTTCCTGCAGCTCCATCCCAGAGCCTCAGTGCTCACGTGCCCTCCACCCTCTCCCCAGCTCAGCCCTGCTCAGTATATGAGGAGAGAGACATGATGACCAGGAGAGAATCCTGTCCAACTGCCTCCTTTGCATACGTTCCCTTTCCGGGCACAGGTGATTTGTTCTCCATGGTTAACTGGCACAGACTTGAAGGGGTTAAGAATTCAGGCGTGGCTCTGCTGGATGGTTTCTGTCCTGTGGGGCACTGTGTGCCGCTGGCAGTGGGATTACACTACACTGGAGGGTCCTTCCTTGTTCAGTAGCCCACCCCTAGCCTGCCCCTTCACAGCGAGGTCTCAGGAGTGCAAAGGTGGAAGTCACCAAACGTCCTTATGGCCAGGCCTGGGACTGAGGCCATGGTCGAAGGTTCCATCTCCTTAAGAGGATAGCTGGTGTGTGCAGGGGAAGATGTGACTGACCGTCATCTTTCCCTCTGAGCTGTGCACATTGGCAGACCTAACGGGAGGCTCAGGGTTGTCCCACGGAATTTGGGATCAGGCATATAGCCTCAGGAAAAAAAAAAATCTCTCACCCCATGTGTTAGCAAACACAGCCATGCCACATCTCCATGGAAACAAGGCTGCTGGAGGCTTCCTCTGAGTGGGAACGGGCTCCAACTGAGCAAGACACACTGATTGTCGCTGGACTTTTAGATGCGCTAAGTCTTTTGCCTAGAAAGTTCATTTGCACCCCCACTCCCTCTACGTGACAGAGCCTCCATCCATGAGGCTGTCCTTCTTTGTCCCCATTGCACTTCCTTCTGTCTGGATCTCCTCCAAGGCATTTGCACGTATCCTGCCTGCAAAGAGGCAGCAGCTGGGTGGCTCAGTTCGAGGTCAGCTTCCTGAAACAGACGGGCTCAAAAAAAGTAATTAGAGTTATCATTAACCTTGGCTCCCAACTCGATGATGGAGGAAGGAGTCAGAGAGATGAAGAAAGACCTGTTGTGTCCTGGCCACTTCCCTATCGGGGTTCACATCCCCCATCCCAACTGTTTGATACAGAATTTTTCCACAGTGTTTGTCCTTAAGAGATGTCTTTCCCATGGCTGGGCAAGGACACAGACAGCAAGGTCAGTCCTGCCCCGTCTACACGGTAGTCTGCAGCCCAGGCCTTCCAGAGTGGAGTGTGAGTCAGGGTCCGGATAGAGTTACACACATGTTCATCTTTTCACAAGAAGCAACTGTCCATGGACCCCATCAGCTTTAATAGGTTCTCTGTAACCTCCCAAAGCTAAAAACTGCTAAGTAGCGCTTCAGTTTCCCCAGCTGTTAGATAAAAGCTTTCTTCCACTATCCGTTCAACCTTAGCCGTATTTGGTGTGTGTGCCTGTAATCCTAGCACTCGGGAGGCTGAGGCAGAATATCAAGTTCAAGGTCATTCTGAGCATTGAGTGAGATCTTGTCTCAAACAAAACAGAACAAAAAAAACCTCAATAGCAACAACAACACAAGCAAGTAAATAAACCTTGAAGCTGAAGGCTGGCTCAGTTAGTAAAAATAGCTACCAAGAAAATGTGAGGACCTGAGTTGGGATCTCAACCCTCATCTAAAAGCCAGCAGGAGCTAGGGACAGAGGATGGATGTCAGGGGCTCATTGGCCGGCAGGCTAGCAGAATCAGTGAGCAACAGCCTGGGTCAATGAGAGACTTGGTCTCCAAAGGTAAGAAGGAGAGCGATAAAGACTTCTGATCTCCACACATGGCTGCATGCACGTGCACACACACTCAAACACACATATGCACGCACACACTCCATCTTTGAAGCTTCGTGGAACCTGTTGGTACCAAAGCAAATGGCAGTTTTAAAATTTCCCTAATTGCCCCAGTGTCTGCCATCAAAGGACTGTAAATGGCCATGCTGTACAAATAGCACGGGTGGGTGGGCTGTCACTGAGGCTGTTGAACCTCGAGACATCCCATAACCCATCTGCAATGCCAGAAGTCCAGTTGGGTGGCTCCCAAGTCCCCCTCAGGCCGTGCTTTTCAGCCTCAATACCCACCTGCGTGTGGACCTGGGAAATTCTTCATATCGAGGCTTGTGCTGTGCATCGTATGATGTCTCAGCAGCATCTCTGGGTCCACCTCTCAGCTGCCTGTAGATAACACCACCAGCTATGAAAACCAAAAATGTCTCCAGACGTTAAGCAGTGGCCTCTGGGGGACAAAGTCATCCCTGTGGTTCATGGACAGAAGAAATGGGCTGAGGAGTCTGATATAATTCCAATCAACCTTTAGGGGGGATGATCGTAGAGAACACTGAACTAAATCATCAATGTCTGCCCCTCTTCATAGAGTGCCAAGCCCAGTGCAGTACAACACCACAATTTTATGGAGGAGAGTACTGAAGCACAGAGAGGTTAAGCAACCTGCCCAGAGCCACACAGGCAATGGAACGAGGAGCAGGAGCTTAGACTAGCCCACAGCTGTAGTCCCATTTTGCCAGGAACTCTCAGATTCTGATCACTTCCTCTCCCCCGTGTAATGTCCTTGGGGAGAGAAAGGCTCATTGCTGCCTAGCATCTGAGGAATCCGAAGCCATTTGCCCAGGCACGCACAGCCTTCCTGTGGCCCCGGGAGACTTTGAACTTGAGCATCTTTCATGTGTGCTGCCTCTGGGGAGTGCGAGTGGCGGGGGGCAGTTGACAGATGGTGGAGGGACACAGGCGACAGGCATTCCAGGTGTCTTGGATATCCGTCAGATTGATGAGGCTTCTGTCTCACTCGCAGGACTGCGCCGCGTCCCCTCACTTCCATTTATCATGATGGGAAATGGCGCAGAAGCAAAACCTGAGTCACAATGACACAAGACTTCCCTTGTCCAAAGTCAGGGCAACTAGCGCGGTCATCAGGGCCACTTGCGAGTGATTGCTCTCTGCGTGCCTTCGTGTCCCCATCTGTAAGTGGGGGTAAATAATAGAATTGATCTCACAGGTGCTCATTGATCAAGGAAAACTTGGTGGGGAGTACTTAGCACAGCACCTGGCGCCTAAATGCCCCAAGGTGAGATGGGAACTGTGGTTGCTTGGTGGGCGAATTGATGGGGGGCAGCTTGCCCATTTAAGGACAGGTTCTGTGAGCCCTGCTTGGGAGCCCGGGGCTGGCTTCCACCAGGGTAGCCAACTCCTGATCGTGGCAGATGGACCATGTCTGCTTCCAACAATACTACAGCCCGGAAGTTCAATAAGGGCCATGTTAATACCACCCTGCTTGGCAACTGGGAGAAGCGTTGAGTGAGCAGAGGGATTCAGGCTGGATGGGGCAGGGAAAGAGGAGGTGGGAAACAGGGACAGACAGACAGACAGCATGGCACCTACTTACCATCCAGATTGAGAATCATTGTGAGGTAGTGCAGCAGCTGCTCTGGCCTGCCTGCTCATGGTGGGACCACATGGTTCAGCCATTTTCCATGCTGGTTCCAGGACCAGAGTACAAGCCACCACACCTAGGTTGGCTGGGAGGATTTGGTCATGCTGGTTCCCCCTGCAGCAGAAAGCCATCTGTCTCCTCTGTATCCCAGGATCTACGACCGTGCTAACTGGCAGCCTGAATAGTGGTGGGGGTCGCAGAGGCCAGGTTGGACTTTGACGGGAGCCTGAGATTCACAAAAACAATTACTGGTCTCTGCCGAACAGGCTAGGGATGGGTTCTTCCAGGAGCCATGGTTATATGTAAAGGTGTGTTCTTGGACATAGATGCTGATGCATGTGCCAAGGTGCAGGTATTCTCCTATGCCAATGGTTCTCAGCCTGTGGGTCATGACCCTTTGGGGATTGACTGACTCTTTTACAAGCATTTTAGATCAGATATCCTGTATATCACATATTTGCATGATGATTCATAACAGTAGCAAAATTATATTTATGAAGGAGCTACAAAATAATTTTATGGTTGGTGGTCACCACAACCAAAGGAACTGTATTAAAGAGTCACAGCATTGGGAAGACTGAGAAGCACTGTCCTATGTGATGTGGGTCTAGAACAGGCCTTGAGCCCTATGGTTATCACGGCCTCTTAAAAAAAATGGGGACAGGTTCTCAAGCATACTATCACACCCTGTCATAGAGACACACAGGACAACCACACAGTACAGAAAGTATAAAAGTCAACAGCCATCAGTGAATATCACAGTAACCCAGGCATGCTACACATGATTTAACCTCTATAACATTCCCAGAGCGAAGGGCTTGGTTCTCCCTAGGTCACAGGGCAAGGAGCTAAGGCTCAGAATGGCTAGATTGCTCACCTGGCATCACTGAGCTGGGAAGCGGCAGATACAGAGCCAAAACTGGTACCCATGCTTGCATCCTAACTATCCCTTTCCTCACAGTATGGGGTACGGAGCAGATTACAGTGTTGCCACCATGTTCATCTTCCTGAACCGGAGTAGCAACATCTGGCCAGTGTAATCCACTTCACGCCATCTTGAGAGGTCATATGTTGCTATCCAGAAAGGAGGGTACAAGGACACAGTCCTTCCAGTGCTCCCAAGTACATCCTGGGGCATGGGGGAGGTTCCCACCCAAGTTCTCCGAGTGATGGATGTGTCCTGGATGGCACCAGGCATCATAAAGTTAATCAGGCATATAAAGACCTAACTAGAGAGTGACAGCTACTCACAGTGACCAGCTAATTGCTTGAGCATAGAATGAGTGGAAAAGAGACAGCCATCAAATCAGGCTCCCTCAAGGACCATCTCAGCACCAAGGACCAGAAGGGACATCTGGGTGTTTGGACTCTGGGACTTCAGGTCTCCGAGCACTGCTCACATTAGGAGGTTTAAGGGGCAGCTAACATGACCCCCTTAGAGCAGAAGCTAGGCAGATGGTACTAGGAAAGCCAAGGTCATTCAAGGTCACTGGGCTGGTTAGTTTTTTTGTCAACTTGATGCAAGCTAGAGTCACCTGGGAAGTGGAATCTCAGTTGAGAAAATGCCTTCATCAGAATGACTTGTAGTGAGTCTGTGGGGCATTTTCTTGATTGATGATTGATGGGGAAGGTCCAGCCCATGATGCTGTCCCCTGGGTTGGTGATCCTGGGAAGCATGAGAAAGGGGCAAGCCAGTAAGCTGTGTTCCTCCATGGTCTCTGCTTCAGTTCCCACCTCCAGGTTCCCGCCCTGATTTCCCTCAGTGACAGACTATAAGTTATAAGCCAAATAAGCCCTTTCCTACCCCAAGCTGCTTTTGGTCATGGTCTTTATCAGAGCAGCCAAAAATTAGCTCGGACAGAAATTGGTACCGGAGAATGGGCCACTGCTGTGACAAACCTGACCCTGTGGTCTTGGGGCTGGGGATCACGAATGATTTCAGAGCTCAGGACTTGCACAACTACGGAGTGCTCAGGGCTTAATGAGCCTTTGCAGGAGCTTGGACGTAAGAATCGCTGAGAGAGAAGCAGACAGTGGCGGGCAGCCGGGCTTGGGAGATTTCACAGGGATGTCTGCAAGTCCCTTCCAGACTCTATGGGGCTGTTTGTGCGGCATTTTTTGAGTAAAGGATCTGCAATTTCTGCTCGGCTTGAGGTGAATAATTAGCTGTAATTAAGAAAACACCAACACAGCCAGTAACTGGCTAAGAGGAAGGGTCCCCAGTCACGCTCTTCAGCATCTCGCCTGCACACCTCGAGCTCTGGGATGTCTCTTCCTGTCTAATGAAAGGTGACATGTGCTCCCCGTGAGGAGTTAAAGTGCAGAGGAGAAGCCATCAGGGATGCTTCCTGTGGGGGACAGGGACAATGGTCGCTGCCCGTGTTCTGATTTTTCTTTTGTTTTCTCTTTGATGCACACAACAGAGGTATTCCTAACACCTCCAACCTCACTTTCACGGCCTGACGAATTCTGCACTCTGGCTTGGGGCTCTTTTCCCACTTAGCAGATTGAGGCGAGGGTTCATATGAGGTTCCCCCCACCTCTTCTGAAGCAGCATTTGGTGGTGGTGGGGGGAGCTGGATCTGATCTGCCCAAGGCTTGGGAGTGGAGCATCAGCCTTGCCTGCATGAGGCCCTAGGTTCCATTCCCAGAGCCAGAAAAAACAAAAACAAAAACAAACAAACAAAACCTCAAACAGTTCAGACATAGCCAAACTTCCAAGTAGTACAGAGCACAGAGGGAGCCCTTTAAAACTGTGGGTTCCTGAATCTTGCTCTGAGCCCACAGAACCATCTCTAAGCATTAAATGTGCTCCCCAAAGGCTCTAGATGGGCCATGGGTTTGGGGGCCACTTGCTCAAGGCTGCATGATTGAACATGGCTGCCCAGTCTTAGTTGGACTGGTCACAGAGGTGGAGCCAAAACCTGATAATGAGAGCTTTGTCACAGAGCTGGGTGGTTGACAGGAAGTGAGGGGTCACAGTGTGCCCCAAACTCTCCCCCGAGACTATAAGAACAAATAGTTCTGGCGTGAAAGAGCAGAATGCTGGGCACACATGGGGCAAGGTTCTGACCTAGCCCCTTGCAAAATTTTATCTTGAGATTTGAAATCTCTGGCCCTAGGGGCCTTCCAAGTAGGCCACGTTTGGGGCCGAGTGGAGAGTGTCCATGCAGGTGGATATGAGATGCCTTTCTCATTCCTGAGACCTGGGAGAAGAAAGGTCCCCCTGCCACTTCATATCCTCCTCCTAACTGCTGTGACAAGGGCTGGGGGCATTAGGAACATAACCTTCATTCAGTCTGTAGGACTTGGGCAACCTCTAATGCATGCTTAGGAGACCTGTCTTAGACATATGGGCTAGCAGGCCTTCAAGCATGATGGAAGAATCAAGCATTCTGGCAGGGAAGTTACAATGCAGGCTTGCAAGTGGGGGCAATCGATGTTCTTATTGTCCAAGAAAAGCAGGAAACCCCTTAAAAATGCTCCCCAGTGAAGCACGTTGCAGATTAGATTGGCCGTAGCTGTGTGACCTTTGTGAACCTCTTACCCTCTCTGTGCCATGGGACCCCATGATAGGTACATCCTATCCCTTAAATCTGAACCACTCCCTTGGCCAGGCTCCTGTGTTGAATATTTGCCCCCCAGATAGGGGAGCTCTTTGGGGATGGCAGTGGAACTTCCCTAGATAGGGCTTTGCTGGAGGAAGAAGGTCACTAGGGACCAACCTTTGGAGATTATCCCACCCCTGGTCCCAGGTGTACTCTGCCTCTTCCGCATGCTCCCTCTGTGTGGATTAAATAACTCTCCCTTCTTTCCACCATGATGGACGGAGACCCTCTGAAACTGTGAGCCAAGTGAAGGCCCCTCCTGCTAAGTTGCTTCTGTCAGCTGTCTGTCAGAGACAGTGAGCAGGGACTGAGGTGCGGGGGGGGGGGGGGTGTAGAATTTTCCAGCCAGAGCAGTGGAAGAGGAAGTCACGACAAGAAGAATGTCACCGTGCATCCTGTCCCTTCTTCTGCCCGTGGCTGTCCTCACTCTCTCCCCAGGAGATTATCCACTCTGTTATCCAGACTGTAGGCTGGGCTTGCTGGTCACTGAGCCCCAGGGGCCTCCCATGCCACCACTGTGCTTACCCGTGAGCACCCCACACCGAGATTTTTTTTTTTAACTTGGATTTTGAAATTAAATTCAGGTTCTCATACTTGCAAGGCAAGCTCTATGTATCCAGGCTGTCCTTACGCTCATAATCCTCCTGCCTTGGCCTCCCAGATGCTTGAATTGCAGGTGTGACTACCCTGCCCTGTCACAGGGTACAGAAGCAGTTGAGGTCATTAGTGCAGCCCAGGGTTTGGCAATAACTGAGAGGCCATTGGTGTGGGAAAGACTGTCAGGGTGAGGTTCCACTAGAGTCCAGCCCAGGACTGCTTGGCATGTTGCTCTGTGTGTGGCAGGAAGGGACAGGGCCTGGGACAGACTGCTTGAATCTTGATCTCAGCGCTCACTGCCTTTTGGCTAAGTGGCTCCCGTAAACAACTTAGCTTCAGTTCTCTGAACTGAATACACGGGCACAGGAGCACAGAGGATCGTTCCAGTGTGCCAGGGTGGTGGCAGGATAAACTCATTGTACGTTGCAAACATCCTTAGTCGGAAATGCATATGACTTTCCTGTGTTAGCGACCTGGTGCACAGTCAAATGCGGTAGCTTTCCCTCATAATTGTGGGCTCTCAGGAAGCCAGGCCCACTGCTGCTGCACACTGTTATGAAAGAGGACCACACCATGGAATTTTTATCTTCTAGCAGGAGATAAAGATTACGGGCAGTTTCTGTCTATTTATTTAATAGATATTTTCTTTGAGACAGGGCCTCATGTAATCCAAACTAGCCTCAAACTCAGTATGTAGCCAAGAATGACCTTGAACTTCTGGTTGTCCTGTCTTTGCCTCCCAAGTGCTGAGATTATAGGTATATGCCACCACTCCTGATTTGTGTGAATGGGACTAGAACCCAGGGCTTGGTGAATGCTGGACAAATGCTCTACCACCCGAGCCATGTCCCCACCCAGGATGGTTTTAAACTGAGTCTCTTTCACACCATGGCGAAGTAAAAATTTCTTAAGCCAGAGATAGCGGGAATCCTGAGTTCTGGAGTTTGGGAGATTTGGTCAGTTAACCCATATGAAGTGTTAACCTCGGGGGCCCATCACACAGCAAGTGCACCTCAGGGGCAGCTAGCCCCACCTGGGGCATTCTGGGACCAGTTACTGCCTCTGTGGGCCCATAGGGATAGTTTATGGGGAGAGGTGACTGATGAACATGCTGGGCCGAGTGTGCGCCTGGGCTCTGCACTGCCGCCCCTCGCTAGTGAGGTGTAGCCTAGGTCACAGTGGAGGCGCCATGGCCTATAGGCTGCTCCTCACTCCTCCCTTGTGGAGACTCATGGGGAGAGCACCAGAAAATGATTTTCAGGAGCCAGAGGGCCCTCAGACAGAGTCCATGTTTGATGGCTGTGGGCAGGGCTGCCAGGCAACCCTCTGGAGGCTCTGATTCCCAGGTCCTTCCAAGGGCTCTGTTGACCTCAGTTTATTGTGGGCTACACACCACAAAGATATGAGCAAACCCAGTTCCAGTGCCCTGGCCCGATGTCTAGAATAAGACAACAAGCCTTTTGGTTTTGTTTGTTGACATTGCTTTCATTTTGTTTGAGACAGGCTCTCACTCCATAACCTTGGAACACAACCTGACCTGGGGCTCACAGCAACCCTCCTGCCTCTACTCCTCGGGTGCTAGGGTTATAGATGTGAGCCATCTCACCCAGCTGAGGAAAGAGCAGGGAGAGGACTTGAGACTGAAGACCTTCCGGGGCTGCGGGTTCGATGTTTACACCTATTGCTTTATTATCTGGTCAGAACCTGGGCCAGCAGCATTAAGCAGCATGACTTCAGAGTTTTCTAGAAAGATCCACCTCAGACCCCTGTTTTAGAATCTGCATTTTGGCAGGTGCTTGCAGTATGCTTAGTTTGAAAGCATTTGTTCCAGATGCCTGAGACCAGCTCAGAACTCTGGTTGCCGATCCCTGGAGGAGGCTGTGTGAGCTAAGAGAGGCCTGAACCTGAAGCCATCAGCACTGATGGCCACTGAGGAGCCTGGACTTGGAGTGAGCTCAGACATCTGGAAGTACTGGCATTGGAAGTCCTTTCCAGGGAAGGCTTCGCAGCCACTGTCAGATCCTCAAGAACGTAGAATCAGAGATGGAGGGTCCTCCTCTGCTTGGGTCCTGGGGGTCCTTACTGCCCTGTCTCTGCTCTAGGCGCCTGGTGGACCGTCTGGAAAACATGAGGAAAAATGTGGCTGGGGATGGTGTGAACCGCTGCATTCTGTGTGGAGAGCAGCTGGGCATGCTGGGATCTGCCTGTGTCGTGTGTGAAGACTGTAAGAAGGTACCAGTATCACGCTTCCTTTCTTCCTTTCCTGCTGAACACCTGCATGGGGAAGAGGGATCTGGACTGATTTGGACTGTGGATCTGGGGCCTGGGGTCTGAAGGATGGAGCTTGGCCTCTGAAGGACAGTTGTAGGGTGTGAATTCCTCAGGATTCTCAGTCTCCCAAGGTCGGCTTGGTTCTGGGTCCTTCCATGGAAGGTCTTTATGTCCTCTTAGAGCTGAGGTCTATGCAGGATGAACTCAGAAGTCTGGGGCATGAGGATCCTGACTATGGGTTAGTTAGTAAGTTAGATGTGTGGTCTGAAGAGCATGCTCTGTGTGTGTGTGTGTGTGCATGCACATGCATGAACCCACACATGCATGTTCGTTCCCTTAACATGCATCAAGCTACAGGAGACTTAGCAAAGGCAGGCAAGATGGCTCATCAGGTAAAGGCACCTGTTGTACAAGCCAAGTGACCTGAGTTCAACCCTGGAACCCTGGTGATGTAGATGAGAACACCACAGAGTTCTCCTCTGGCCACACACACTCAAAAGTGTACACTAGTAAAAAAAAAAAAGATTTATTTTTTAAAAGAAAGACTTAGAAAACCTCTCTCCAGCCAACTTGGATTCTTTGGATTTTAAGAGCATTTGTCCAAGCAGAGAAGCCCCTCCCTGAGTTCTCATCATGACCCCCAGAAATGGGTGTATCCAGCCTCTCCAGAACAGAAAAATGACTGTCTTTGGTCCACCTTACCCCACTCAAGGAATTCGGTGATCCATCTAGCTAGAGAAACCCATCATGCCATTGGGCATCTCCCGCCCTGTGATTGATGCAGCTCATAGAGTACAGTATTGAACTAGCTGGGTGTCGTGGCTCAGGCCACCTGCACTCAGGAGGCAGAGGCAGGTGGATCTCTGTGAGTTCAAGGCCAGCCTGCTCTACAGAGTGAGTTCCAGGACAGTCAGGGCAATACAGAAAAACCTGTCTAAAACAAAACAAAACAAATACAGTATTGGGGAAAGTTTGTCTGAAAGATAATTCATGATAACAGTTACCCTGATAGGCAATTTTATGCACTTAGGGGTCTTCCTGTTTGTCTTCAGATAATGGAAGCTCATCCCAGAGTAGAGTATCCCTGTGTTGTCTGGCTGTTATTCAGACATTGCTTGTCTACTGGAGTGGGTGGACGTGTGGTCATGGCTAAAATTGTCTCAAGTCTTCTGGAAAAGGAAAAAAGCCAATAAACAGAAAGAGTACACTGACTTTTCTTCAAAATCATGCCAGTGGCTTCCTCCATGTGGTGGGTGAGAATCCAGACCCCACAGGATGGATTTTTTGAGAAACCTCCCCTCCAACACTTGAGGAAGAATCCAGCTCTTGCCATTGGCAGCAAGGCTAAAAGTGAAACTATTCCAATTGGCCTTGCTCTTGGAAGTGAGGAAGGGTTCTAGTTCTTTCTATGCCCCAAGAGATTTTTAACTCCTTTGCTCCCCAACTTCCTCCTTGCCTGTCCCTAGTCTCCTATAGCCCAAAGCCTGCCTCACCTGCATGTGCTCTGTCCTCACCTGCGTGTGCTGTGGCCTCACCTGCATGTGCTCTGTCCTCACCTGCGTGTGTTCTGGCCTCACTTCTGTGTGTTCTGGCCTCACTTGTGTGTGCTTGGGCCTCACCTGTGTGCGTTCTGCCTGTTTTGTCCACAGAATGTCTGCACCAAGTGTGGGGTGAAGACCTCCAACAACCGCCCACATCCGGTATGGCTGTGTAAGATCTGCCTTGAGCAGAGGGAGGTGAGTGGCCAGGCTTGTGTCTGGAGGTGAGGATGGGGGTGGCATGGGTAAGATGAGGGTGGGAGAGGGTGCCATGGCATTTGGAAGCTTGGGGCTTGGCCTGGTTCTTGTGTCCTAAAATTTTGGTAAGAAAAGGACCAGCCTAAAGCTGGGGGTTTGGTTCAGTAAATAGTGTTTGCCTAACACACAAGACCCAGATTAAAATTCCAACATGGCTTAAATTGGGCATGGTGGTGCACACCTGCAATCTTAGAACTGGAGAGTTGGGGGCAGGAGGATCAGGAGTCAAGGTCATCCCCAAGTGCATAGTGGATCTGAGGCCAGCATGAACAGACTGTCTAAAAACAAAAGTAATGAGTACTGGTAAAATGGCAAGGCCTCTTCCTGTGCCAGAGTGACCTTTTCTCCTCCTCTCTTTCTTTTGCCTCTTTTTTTTGCCCTTCAATTTCCCCTCCCATCCCAGTCCCTCACTTTCTGAGTCTCCCTTCCCCCAAATCTCTCTCTCTTTCTCTCTGTGTGACATAAGTGTATACACACGTGTGTGATGGTGTGCTTGCCCAGGTGTGAACTTGTGGCATCCGAGGGCAACATCAAGTGTCTGTCACTATTGTCTCTGCCCTGCATTTTGAGACAAGGTCTCTTACTGAACCTGGAGCTCTTGGCTCCAGCTAGACTGGTTGACCAGTGGGCTCCTGGGACCTCTTAGTACTGAAGTGACAAGTGCACACTGCCAAGATTTTATGTGGGTGCTAGAGATCTGAGGTCAGGTTCTCGTGTGTGTACTCCACCCACTGAGTCATCTCTACAGAACTCCCCTCATCTTTTCTCCCTCCGTGCCTGTTGTCTTTCTCATCTCCCTGCTTTCTGCTCCTCACCCTCTCCATTCCTCCATGATATTTTATCTCTTCACTCTTGATTCCTTCTCTTACTCCTACCTCAACCTCTGCCTCCCCCATCCTTCTTCCCTTTTCTCTGTCCATTTTTTTTCTAGAATCCTTCTCTTGCCCACACCTGCTTTGTGTTTTTGACTTTATCCCCAGTCATTCCAGTTTCTTTACCAGTCATCCCCAGCTGCAGATTCTTACCTTGGAGAGATTGATTTAAAGACCACATTCTCTCCCTTCAGCCTCAGGACAGCAGGACACACAGAAAAGGTTTGATGAAGGTTCTATTCATGGACACCAAAAGTGGAGGGGACCCTCCAATATGAGTGATGACAGGGCTCTGAATTCACTTCCTGTTCTGAATAAAAGAGGAAGGAGGGCACAGTAACCAGGAAGAAAGTTGAAGGAGGTCATCACCACCCAGCAGTAGGGAGAGAGCCAAGGGGATATATACCATGACTCCCCTTTCCACATCTGCACACCCCTCTGGTATTCCCTTGGACCACACAAGCCAGAGAACCAAAGTTGTGAAAGTCCTGTTATTATGTGCCACACTGGGTAACCCTGTAGAGCAAATAGCAAGATGGGAATTGGGAGTCTTCCAGATGTCCCTATATCATCTTGTCTAATCTGAAGTCATGATAAAAACTTGGGGTCTTGAAGAAGTTGTCAGGGATTAGATCATCTGTTTTATTTTGTCCCTTTGAGGCAAGGTCTCATGTAGCCCAGGCTAACCTCAAACCTGAATTCCTGATTCTCCTGCCTCCAAGTATTGGGGCTTATATGATTATGTACTTCTTATATCAAGTACAAGATGTACTTGTTATAAGATGAGAGAATTGGCATTGAGCCCACAATCTTTCCCTCTCTGACGCTGAGCTATTGGATTGATCCTTGACATGGCAAACATTCAACTTTCTCTATCAATAAAATGACCATCAGGTCATGGAACAAATGCATGTGGCCACTGTCAAGACCAAGAGCTATGGGAACATAGATAAAAACTGGCAGTTGGCTGCCATGTCTCCCACACCTGCCTTCTTTCCTTCCCAGGTCTGGAAGCGCTCAGGAGCATGGTTCTTCAAGGGTTTTCCCAAACAGGTTCTTCCACAGCCCATGCCTATAAAGAAGACCAAGCCCCAGCAGGCTGCTGGTGAGCCTGCTGCCCCAGAACAGCCTACACTTGAATCCAGGCACACAGCCCGAACTCCAGCTCAAGGTAGGACAAAACCAACCCCTTCCAGAACCTTGGACAGGTCCCGGCTTACTGGTCTACCTGGAGGTGTCCTAGAAAAGTTCTTGTTGCCAATCAACTTCTGGTCTCTAGTCTAGGACTTCTCAGTCCCTAAGTTGTTTCCCATGAACCTGTTTTTGGGAGAGTAGCACAGGGAACTTTCTAGAAAAGCCAGCTTGTCAAGTACTTTGCTGTCTTCCTTTATGGGAAATGAAAAGCACAAAATAAGAAATTAAAATTAGTAATTGGGAGAGTATCCCACTCACCTGAATATACCACGGAACCTGTGGAACTTGGACCTGCTAAAAAGGCTTTCCTGGTTTTCTTGTGTTCCTTCCTTCCTCTTCCATCTCCATTTTTTCTTCTTTTTCTCCTCCCTCCTAATTCTTCTCCCTCTCCTCCTTCTCTCTGTTCCCTCCTCCCTCTCCTCTCTCTTTTTCTTCTTCTTGGGCAGAATCTTATGTAGCCTAGGATATTCTGTAACTCCCTTTTTATCTGAGGATTTGGTGACCTTGAACCTTAATCTCCTGCTTCTACCTCTCAAGTGCTGGCGTTATAGGTGTGCTATACCATGCCTGATTTTCACTTTTGTTTCTTCTGTTGACTGTAAACAATTCTGCAACTGGACTAATTAAAAGTGAAAGATGAGTAGAAATGAAATTAGCAAAGGGAAATTACCAGCACTATTAATATCATGGCTGTTATCTGAGTATAGTTATTAATAATTAAAGTGTTCATTAAAAGAGAAAGAGGCAAACAGGAAGAAAAATGAATCCATAAAATTACATTTTCATTGGACAGTACCACTTAGACTGGCTAGACGAAGCCCTTATAATAATCTCAATTAACACTGGATGGTAAGATCAACTGGAGCAACAATGTTGGGGCATCATTTCTCAAAAGAGAGCTAGAGATACAGGGCTCAAATCTAAGTGCCTGACCTGATCTCTCATAGGACAACTTCTCAGAGTCATGGAGCCTGGTGCCAAAGGTTTTCTCTACGGAGTGTCATGAGCCATTTCTACTTCTTGTAGAATCACCAAGTTGTCAATAGCCACTATGTCCCTGAGGAGCGTGCATCCTACCAACTACCCTTCCTCCTGATCACCCTTCCCTCTCTCTCAGAGTGTCCAACCCACAGTCCACAGGTCACATGCAGCTCAAACAGAACTGCAAATTTATTTAGAACAGAAGCAGAATTTTTAGTCTTTTTTTGGTAATGTGGCTGTGTGGTGCTTGACCATGGATTCACAGATAACAACGCTATGCTGTGGTGTCAAAGGTTGGACAGACCTGCCTGTCTAGGCAGAAGAAATGGCCATTGTTTTGTTGGTCTGTGCTTTTGTCTCCTCTTACAATAAGGAAATGACACAAGGAAGAAGCTCAGGGGAGAGGTTGGAGGGAAAACTTACTTAATGCTTCAAAACTTTTTTCAGTAACAGACTGATCCCCTTGTGTATCTCTGAGGTGAGAACTCTACAGACACCAGAAAACTAGCTCTCTGCGTCATTTCTCTCTCTCTCTCTCTTTTCAGGTGACATGGAAGAGAGGAGGGCCCCAGGTCAGAAGCCAGGTGAGCTCTGCCAAATGTCTTCCATCTCACCCTATCACTTCTCTCTCTCTGTTTTAAGCCATCCCTTTTCTTGTAGGCCCCGATCTCCCCTCTGCTCCTGGGCGAGGAAGCCATGGGCCTCCCATGCGCAGGGCCTCTGAGGCACGAATGAGTACAACTGCCCGGGATTCTGAGGGCTGGGAGCATGGTCACGGTGGGGGTGCTGGAGATGCCAGTCGGAGCCCAGCAGGTGAGCAAGGTAGGCATGTGCTGTCTTTATTGAGTGCCTACTGTATATCATGTTTTGTTTCTAATGTGGGTCTCAATGTGGTGGCTGAGTGTTCAGAACTTAAAGTGGTCTCTGGTACCCAACCCCCAACAAAGAAAAAGAGGGAGTGGGAGAGGGAGAGAGAGAGAAAGAGGAAGAGGAAAAGAAAGAGAGGAGTTACCTTACTGTAAGCCCAGGATGACTTTGAACTAATGATCCTCCTGTCTCAGCCCCACTCCCCAAGCACTGGGATTACAGGTGTGCACCCCCATTCCTGTCTGCTCAACATTCACATCCTAAATTGTGGGTTTTATCTCCCTTATCACTGTGACAGGACAAAGGACATAACCTAAAAAGAGGAAAGATGAATTTAGCTCTCAGCTTCAGAGGTCTCAGTCTCTTCTAGAAGAGGAGGGTGTGGCTGAGCAGCTCAAACAGCAGTGGTCAGGAAGTGGACAGTTTCCTCCAGTGAGACTCCACCTCCTAAAGTTTCCCCACTTCCCAGAATGCACTGCCAGCTGGAGTTCAGGTGCTCAACGCATGAGACTTTGGGGACATTTCAGCCCAACAGTTTGGCTAGTGCTTCAGTTCCCTCCTTCCTGACAACAGACTTGGGCTCCTACCATCTGCTACCCACACCTGCTGGTAAACCCTTGGTGCAGATGCACAGGGGACGGATGTCTGAGTCTGACCTCCAGAGTACATCTATGGAGCATCTACGTGGACCAGATGCTTCCCAGAGCTCTTCTATCAGGATATCTTAGTGACTCTATGCCACAGCCCCAACACACAAGTGTGAGGCTTTCAGCATCCCAACTCCACAGATGGAAAAATTAGACTCGGAAAGGCTCTGCTGCCACTTCACCGCACAGCTGACAATGAGTGAAAAATAAGAATTAAACCTGAACTCTCAATCTCTTTTCCAGAGGTGAAGCTTATATGGGCCAGGCCTTTTGATTTTGTGAGACACACAATCCATATTTATTATATGTAATTTACTATTTTAGCCATTCTTCACGTCCAGTTTGGTGGCATCAGGCACACTCAGGGTGTTATGTTACCATCACCACCACCCACCACCAGAACATCCCCTCATCTCAAGATGAGACTGTTGTATCCATAAAACCATAACTTCTCTTTGACCTCTTCCCTACTCCAGAATATCCAATCCTCTTCTTTTTATGCATAGAAACTTGACACGTTTAGGTGGAATCACATATTATTTACCCTTTTTATCTTTCTTACTTCACTGAGTGCCACACCTTCAAGGTTCATCATGCTCAAGCATTTGTTAGGCTGTTCTTCCCTTTTTCAGGTTGTATACTAGCCCCTTGAACAGATTAATGGTGTGTGTCACCACACTTGGCTGTCGGTTCGTTTTTAAATACTACCTACTCCCATGGGGATGAGTCAGTATCTCAGAGAGGTGCTATAGATTTGATTGGCATTTCCCTAAAAGTTGGTAGTGCCCAGCTTTTCCCTCTTGGATTCTCCACGGAAATGTCAGGCTCGGCCCTTGTCCCATGTTTTCGACTGGACTCTACTGGTGTTCTTTATACCCAGGATGCCAACCCTTTGTCACTGTGTCATTTGTAAACGGCTTCTACCCCACTCCTCCCATGGCTCACTTGCTCTCTTTGTGGATAGTGTCACTTGACTTTTAGGGATTCAGTTTTGATGAAGTCCAACTGGTCTGTTCCCTTTTATATCCAAGAAGTCGTGGCCTGAAGTTTGTCCTTTGTGTTTTCCCTGAGTCTGATACTTTAGCTTGTCTGTGTGTGCCTGTGCATGTGTGTGTATATACTTGTCTGTGTGTGAACACATGCGCATGTATGTGCATGTGGGGTGCGCACTGAGTGTGAGTGTGCACATGTGTACGTTTGGAACACTCCAGTTGACTTTTCTAGATGTAGTTAGTGCTTTCCATGTGTTGTTCAACCCCCTGAAGGAAAAGACAGCATCAGGATGTCCCCGACCACACAAAGTCCCTCCAGAGTCGATATCAGATGTACAGTATGGTGGTACACACCTGTGATGTGATTGTAACCCCAGTTCAGGAATGGGTGGGGCAGAGACAAGCAGATCATGGGGTTCATTGGTCAGTCACCTGAGATGCAGTGCTCTGGGTTCAGGGGGAACCTTACCAAAAAATAAAGTGGGGAATGGTAGAGGGAGGTACCCAGTGTTGACCTCTGGCCTCCACATGCATTCCCCACAGGCGGAAGTATATACATGTACACACGAGTATACACGCATGCACACCCATACAATCAATGTCCATGTCCCCTTATCTGGAAAGCTCCTGGCACCACCTACCCCATGCTGAGCTGACTTCACTGCCCCTTCCCTGGGTTCCCAGATGGAAGGACACAGCCCTAGCACACACCACTGCCCAGGTCGGCTTCCCCAAGCTACTACCTGGCACATGACTCTTTGCTACAAATGGCTCTTGAACACCTCTGTAATCTCAGCACTCTCGCTCCCTTCCCAGCCTGTTCCAGGATTCCTGCAGGCTGTCTAAGGTGCACAGGGGAATGGTCCATTAGTAACATTAACTCCTGTACCATGCGCTGCTCTGCACTGATCTTATGATTAAACTCTGCTTCTATCATCTCGTTTAATCTCGTTGTCGGCTCATTGGGGGCAGGTTCTAACAAGCACGCTACACTGATCCATGCCCACAGGCCCGTTTTAATGTTTTATTTTGGGGTCAGTTCTGGTCTTGAACTCACTCTGTGTCCCAGGTGGGCCTCAAATTTGTAAGCTTCCTGTCTCTGCCACCTGAGAGGCTGAGATGACAGGCCTGTACCCTTGGCCCAGTTACCCTGTGCTTTAAATAATTGCAGCCACTGAGATTCACCAAGGAGAAAACAGAGGGACCAGAGAAGGGCAGCCTTCCGTGGAGCCTCATGTATTTGTGTGTGTGCGTGTGTGTGTCTGCGTGTGCATGTGTGTGTGCATGTTTACGTGTGCTTTATGCTGTCTCCTTCTTTGTCCTGCAGGTTTGAGGCGGGCTAACTCAGTGCAGGCCTCCCGCCCTGCCCCGGCTTCAATGTCAAGTCCGGCACCTCCTCAACCTGTGCAGCCAGGTATCTGCCATGCAGCCAGCATGTGCCTTGGTGTCCCTTAGCAGTGACCTCAGTTCCATCACCCTGCAGGACTGAAACAGGCTGAGCCATGAGCTCTTTTTAGACCCTGGGGGTGAAGGAGGCCCTGTGCTTAGGGCAGGACTGTGGCAGAGGGGTGGTTGGTGGGAGCATCCTGTCCACTGTGGAGGGGCAGGGCTGGGACAGACACTGAAGTATGTCCTCATCCCCACCCCCTTTCCCTCCCCTTGCAGGGCCCCCTGGGGGCAGCAGGGCTGCTCCTGGGCAAAGCACAGGCAAGTGTGAACTACCCTCTCGGAAAACACATTTACTCGGTCTGTACCCCAAGACCTGTCTGAGGAGGCCTAAGCAGCCCACTTTCTAAACCCCTGAACTGTCCACACCCACAAGCCAGCTCCTGCGGCTCAGAGTCCAGACTGCCTGGTCCTTCACTTCCTACTGTGTTACTCCTGGCCAACGACTAAACCTCTCTGAGCTTCATTTTGTTGGTTTGTTTGTTTTTATGAAGTGTGAGTCAGGCTAGGACTTCCCTCACAATCTTGTTGGGGAGACTAACCAAACTAAAACAGTTTAAAAAAATAGTTAAAACAAAAAACCCAAAACCAACCAACCAACCAAAATCAATTAAAAAAAAAAAAACAAACAACTTTTCGTGAAGCCTGATTTGTGTTTGACTCATCATAAGCAAACTGATTATTCCATGACCCACATACAGGCCTCAGGTGCCTGGTTGTTATGGTTACAAGGTAACCATTTTCTTTCCATGGGCCTTCATTGTTTAATGCAACTAATACTGATTGCCAGAGAAGCACCTTTGAAACTTAAGGCTCAGAGATGTTAAGGAACTGGTCCTACATCCCACAGCTGAGGTTAAGATCAATGCCATCCGGCTGAATCCACACTGCTGACTGGCCTCCCTGGGGTCTGGCTTGCTTTTATCCAAATCATTCCGGGGGCTTGACTATCACATGCAGATTCCAGGACCCCTGATTCTGAGTGCGGCCTGGGAACCTGCATTCTGGAAGCTTCCTCCAGCCGCATTGCTGTGACACAGACTCAATACTGCCTCTTCTCTGTCTCTTATCCCCACAGAGGCCACTCTAAGCGACTCTGGTTATCCAGGGGCTGTCGCCCCAGCCCGGGAGGAGAGGACAGGACCCGCAGGGGGCTTCCCGTCAGCTCCCCACACTACAGGCCCCTATTCCCAGGCGGCCCCTGCCCAGCAGCCGCCACCTGCAGAGGAAGAGGAGGAAGCCAATAGCTATGACTCGGATGAAGCAAGTAGGTGGCTGGGGGGGAAGGAAGCATGCTGGGAAAAGTCACCCCGAAACCGAGCTTGGGATGGGGCGGGAATGGGGTTCTGGATTCAATAGACGCACCCTCACCGCTGACATGTGGACCCTCAAAAACTCTGTGGTTCAGGGCCTTGCATGTGCTGGGAAAGGGCTACTGCCCTCTGCTTCCCAGTGCTGGAACGGCTGATGAGCGCCACCGTGTGGTCAGTATTGGTACCATATGTCTTATTGGGCTAAAACACAAGGGTGCATCTCATTGAGTCTTTTTAAGCCTCTTGTGGGGTTTCTTGAGGTTCTACCCACATAGCAATCGCAATCTACCAAACAGAATTATCTGGTGGCCCACAACACCCCCCATACAGGCATGAGTTCCTGCAGTGTGTCTATCATCTGACATCATTTTTTTTCTCATGAGTGGGATCACTGCAAGATCACTCAGTGATTCAGTAGGTACATATTGTGTCCCTCTTAAACTCAGACCTAGAGGCCCAGGGAAAGATAGACAGGCAGGCAGGCAGGCAGGCAGACAGACAGACAGACAGACAGACAGACAGAACCCTCAGGGTGTTTTTTTTTTTCCCCCATCAGCTATGGCTGAAGCAGCCAGGACATCCTGTGGATGCTATTGGGAGGTGGGGCGACCTGGTTCGGACACCTAGCCCATATTGCTTTCTGTGTAGGCTGATGGGAGGGTAAACTGAGGCACCTCAGGGACAATGCTTGGTAAACTGGACACTGCCATGATGGTGTTGTGATGAACACACATGAGAAATGGCAGCAGCGTCAACAATAGAAGGGGTGGAGGCAGGAGAGTGGGTGCTGGTGGAGCAGAGATCCAGGTGGGCCTCCCTTCCCACCAGGGCCAGCCACACTCCCTACGTCCTGTCCCTAGTGAGTGGGAATGGGGCATTCTCCCCTCTCATTCTGCATATAGTCTTAGAAAGGGTCCCTGCGACTCAGAGGTGGCCATTTAGTTAGGGTTCCTATTCCTGTGACAAACGCTATGGCTAAAGCAGCTGAGGAAAAAAGGGTTTATTTCCACTTACAGCTTGTAGTCCATCAGGGCAGGAACTCAAGCAGGGCAGGAGCCTGGAGGCAGTAGCTGATGCAGAGACCATGGAGGGGTGCTACTTACTGGCTTGCTCAACCTGTTTTCTTATAGAGCCCAGGACCACCAGCTCAGGGGTGACATCACCTACAAGGGCTGGGTCCTCCCCATCAATCAAAAAATGTCCCACAGGTCAGTCTGGTAGGGTCATTTTCTCAACTCAGGCTCCCTCTTCCCAAATGACTCTAGCTTGTGTCAGGTTGACAGAACTAGCCAGCGTAGCCAGTGAGTGGAGGGACTGGCAGCCCACCACAGGGTTCTAGTCACTTGAAGGCCACACTTTATGATAGAGCAGGTGTCTCCTTTGACTCAGAGGCTCTCCAGAGTCAGGGGTCTGTGGTCTCAGGGAAGGGAGAGGGGAGCCCACCTGCCTTGCCATCCTGGCATATTCCATAACTGCCCTCCTCCATCCTTGTCCCGGATGCTCTTCTGTCCTCAGTCTCCAAAGTGAGACCTCTCCCAGCCTCCAGGCTGCCCTGGCATGAGCTCAATTGCAGAGCTGGTTTCAGCCGGCTTGACTTCTATCTGTTTTTCACCTGCTCATCTTTGTCATCTACAAGGACTTATTGCTCCAGGTGCTAGGACATTGGGACAAAAAGGCAACAGGGGAAACAGAGTCAAAACTATGAAGGAGCGCTTTGCATGCTGAGTGACGTCACCAGTGGCTGCTTTGAGGACACAATCAGGGAAGGCTTCTGTAGGAAGTGATTTTGAGCCAAGCTGTAGAGCCTGAGGCCATGAGCCAAGTGAGCGTGAAGACAGAGCATTCCCAGCAGGAGGAACAGCAAATGCTGACATGCATTCGTTCCTTCAGTGCACATAGGAGTACCTATTATGTGCCTTGTGCACAGTAGGGACATGGTAGTCAATCAAGAGCCCTAACCCTTATCCTCAGGGCACTCTCAATCTGGCAGGGGAAGAAGTCACTATTCAAACACACACAGAGATAATTGCAGAAGACTCCCAGGAAACAGGCCAACCAGGACAGAGTATGAGATCAGGGCCTGGTCCGCCCTCTCTCCTGTGGTCCCAGTACCTAGCTGAGGCTGGGCACATGGGTAAGTGCCCAGGAAATGTTTGTGGGTTGACTAAACAAATGTTCTCTTGGCTCCTGTCTCTGTTGCCTGCAGCCACACTGGGTGCCCTGGAATTCAGCCTTCTCTATGACCAGGAAAACAGCAACCTGCAGTGTACCATCATCAGAGCAAAGGTGCGTGGGGACTCCTGGGGATGCTCTGGTTTCCTAAGAGACGGGGATGAGTCCCAGGCCCAGCTCCCGCTGTCACTGACCTGTGGCAATGACAAGATGTGAACATGGTTGTCATCAACCATGGCAGACTTCCTCTTGGGATGCTCCTGGGGCTGCTTCCTGGGAGTGGAAGGCCGCTTGACTGTGAGGGTCACTTAGGCCACCCGTAACACACAGAGGGGATACTGCAGGTGCCACTAAGACTTGGTGACTCTGAGTTTTCTGCTGATGTCATCGTCTGCCAGGGGCAGCAGTGAGGTAGGAACTTTGGCTGTGGATACTAAAAGATGCTTTTGTGCCGCAGCAGAGGGAGGTGCCACAGCAGCAGGCTGCATGGAATGTGAACTGAATGAATTCTAGACCTTGAGGGACCCAGGCTAAACTTAAGTCTGGGACCCCAGGAAAAAACCAGCAAGATCTGGACCAGAGTCCCCTGGAGTGACTGCTGGCCCAGGACACTTTGCTGTGTTACTTGAGAAAGCAGCTGACCCTCTCTGACTTATTGGGAGAGACAGTGGTGTCCTTCCTTCAAGAAAGGCTGGAAAAACTGAATGCAAAGTGGCTGGCAATTTGTGGGTGTCTAGGACAGTCCCCTCTCTGCCTGCCTGTGGTGAACATGACACGACCCTCTTTTCACTCCCCAAATGCCCCAGTTTGGAGGATAAACAAGAACCACCATGCTTAAAGAAATTCCTGCATTGGCCCACCCAAGCCTAAGCCATTTTGGGGGGCATGCCCATACTGGACCCCTACTATGTACTCGACACTACAGTGAGTGAGCCCCTACTGTGTTCTGGACTCTACAGTGAGTGATCAGGTGGATACTACTCTCTTCCCTTCTATGTTGGTGACCAAGTGAGGGAGGCATTTTTATTCGCCCCATTAGTCAGGTAGGGAAACTGAGGCCAGAAAGCTAATGCCTGGGGTTACATCCCAAATATATGAGGCTCATCTTCAAAGGCAAGATTTGATTCTTTACTCCCTGAACCCCACAGAGCTGTGGATATAAACCCCACAGAGCTGTGGATACTATTGGCCCCATCAATCAGATGAGCAAGTTGAGGTCACAGGATTCCTACCTAGCCTGGGTGGGTGGACAGTATCTGAGATGCAGAACCTTGAGGGTCGCTCAACTCATCTCAGCAAATGATGCTGAAACCACTTTCTCCTGGTCTTGGAGGGACAAACAGTGTGAGCCTCATCCTCCAAGTGTGGAGAAATTGAGGCCTCAAATGAAGGCAGGGGTCAGGCCCTGGATTCAGGAGTGTCTCTGTCCCCAGCCACTCCTCTCTGGTATTTATGGAATGTCCTCTCCGTCCCTTTTACAACACCCAGGGGCAACTGTGCTAAGACCTGCCCCACTACTCCACTCAACAGCGTGGAAACAGGCTCAGAGAGGCCGCACAGCTAGGGAGTGGTATGTTGTTAAACTCTGTACCTGATGCCCCACGTTATCTTCATGATACAGTATCCCTCTGTTCTGTCCCCACTGCTGCGACAGATGTTATCCCCTGTTGAGGCTGACCATCTTGTGCTGCCTCCTTCTTTTGCAGGGACTGAAGCCCATGGACTCCAATGGCTTAGCGGATCCCTATGTGAAGCTGCACCTGCTGCCTGGGGCCAGCAAGGTACACAGCAGCCCAGGGGTCTGCATCTCCCCTCTGAGAGCTTGTAGGCATGGAGGACACTGCGTGTGGACTCAGGAAACATCCCCATGTCCCTGCCTCAGAAGGAGTGGTGTCATTTCTGCTATAAGCCATGTCTATCTCCACAGAAGTCACCTGTGCTTTCTCACTTAAGGGGATGTTTGAGAAGGGTCTCCAGGTTGTCTCTACTGATGGGTGCCTGTCTGTCTGTCTGTTTCTTCGGTCTCTAGTCCAACAAACTTCGTACAAAGACCCTACGCAACACGCGGAACCCTGTGTGGAATGAGACACTGCAGTACCATGGCATCACAGAGGAGGACATGCAAAGAAAGACACTCAGGTGGCTACAGGTGGCGGTGGAGGGTGGGACTTCAGCAGGAACCATGAATTCAGGGGCCTAACATGTCTAGATGCACACGGCTGTCAGCCTATGTTGTCCAGGCAGCTGTGCTAGCCATCTGCACAAGCTCAGTACACACTGAGGGGTTTTGTCCCTGAATGTGTTTGAGTGCAAAACCCACAGTTGCATGCATAGCTGAGATTCACAGGCATGGTGCTGAAGAAGCAACAGAGAAGGGTAGATAAGCAAACAGGGTTGTGTGGCTGTCATCCCAGCACTTGGAAGGGCCGAGGCCAGCCTGGACTACATAGTGAATTTGAATCTAGCCTGGGCTATATTGCAAGTCCTACCCTGGGCTACATTGTATGTATGTGTCTCAGTAAAGGTGGTGTGCACTGTGTGGTCACATTTACACAGGATCAAGTGCTGGCTCATGGCCCCTTGCAGGCAAGAGTGGATGAGTCTCTTAGGGTAAGGGAGGGTCTAGGGAAGGACACTGACTGAGGACCTCCGGCATTGGAATGTTCTAGCTCTTATGTGAGCAGTGGTTATATGGGATCATGACATGCATAGACCCCTCAGGCTGTGAACTGAGTCTCTCACCGGACTGCAGGGAAACTGAGGCCACACCCAGTGCCTCTCACCCAGGTACATGGGGGGCTCAGTGTCTATTGCTCTTTCTCTCTGGCCCATGGCAGGATCTCCGTGTGTGACGAGGACAAGTTCGGCCACAATGAGTTCATTGGCGAGACCAGGTTCTCGCTCAAGAAGCTGAAGGCTAACCAGAGGAAAAACTTCAACATCTGCCTGGAGCGGGTGATCCCGGTGAGCTGGGGATGCCACCTTCCTGATGTGCTGTGTGGGCTCAGGCAGGGGCTGTGGGGCAGAGCACCAGGCGGAGGTGAGGGGACTTAGGGTCGGGGAAGCAAATGGCCAAGGTCACCCAAGAAGCAGAGAGGAAGCTTAGGGTGGGAAGCGTACCTGACGGCTGGGAAAGGGTGTGTTACTGGGCACTGGACTGTGCTTCTACAGCCAACTCTGTGGCTCACACAGAGCAAGTCATGAAAGTCAATTCTGGGCATGAGGTGTCTCTTTGGGACCCTGTCTGGTAGCAGCTGGTGGTTCTGGCTTCTTTTTCTTACTCAATGAATCCAGCTACTCAGAACAGTGGTTAAGTTTGTGTCTTTATCACCACCAGCTACTGAGTATGTCTGTCCTGCTAAAGTGGACATGGCTGTCCAGGGACATGAAGGTAGCCAGGTAGGCAGGTGTCTGAGGATTCACCTCACTGTGCTGCACTAAGGACAGGGGCCTCATCAATGCTGTCTCCTCCACTCAGCTGTCCTCATCTCTATAGTGTGGGAGTTGAGTTTAATCTGTAGTTCACAACCCTGCTTCTCAGAGCCTTAGGATCCATCAGAAGAACACCAGTGCCACTCAGGAGAAACATCTGATAGGCCAGATCCCAAGAGCTCTGAACTACACAGCCCAAGCGAATGAAGACTTGCAGTTTATGTGTGGATGCTCTGTCACTTGGACCGTCTGCTGGTCCTCTCTGATCTTTGGTGTCGCCTTCTGTAAATTGGGGAATGCAGTAAAACTCAAACACAGCTGCTGCTTCCATCTTGACAGTTAATGCTGTGTAAACATCAGTGAATGGGAGAGTGTTGGGGTGCACAGCCTACCTTCATGGCTCTGGGCCCTCCTTGGGCAGGGGGATGAGCCCCCAAGGTTACCTTCTCATCCTGTCTCCTCCCACAGATGAAGCGTGCGGGGACCACAGGGTCAGCCCGTGGCATGGCACTCTATGAGGAGGAGGTGAGCTGACTGTCGGTGGGAAGCCCGATGGCTCTGTTGAGACCACCAGGGGCCACTTTTCTCTCCTCTTCCTCCCATGTCCTCCTCCTCCTCCTCCTCCTCCTCCTCCTCCTCCTCCTCCTCCTCCTCCTCCTCCTCCTCTCTCTCTCTCTCTCTGTCTCTGTCTCTGTCTCTCTGTCTCTCTCTCTCTCTCCACAAACTGACCTGCTGGCTCATGGTTGGAGAGGGAACGTCCTTCATCCACAGGATCGGGCCATAGGAAGAGGGGACGGTTCCTATTCTTGCACACCCATGTTCTGGAACCTACTTCACACAGCTTCTGCTGCTGGCTCTACAGATGAGAGCAATGGCATGCTCATCTCTTTGTAGGGACATGAGGCCAGTCAGGTCAGGGGTTAGGGTCAGCATCTGTCAAGGTCAGTGACTAGGATGGAGCCCAGCTCCAATGAATGATCCAAGTTTGGGTTCTGCCCCCATCTGACTCAAACTGAGCTCTGGCCCAATGAGCATGCGAGAGCCTAGCCTGGGGCACACTGCTGTACCCACTGTCCATGGTGCTGACTGACCCCATAGCTGGCTGTCGCCCTCTGCCCTCCACAGCAGCCTCCCACCATTACCACCCACATCTCCCGCCTTTCTGAGCCCTGTCCTGCCTTCACATGCAGCAGGTGGAGCGAATTGGCGACATAGAGGAACGTGGCAAGATCCTGGTGTCCCTCATGTATAGCACACAGCAGGGCGGCCTCATCGTGGGCATTATCCGCTGTGTGCACCTGGCTGCCATGGACGCCAATGGCTACTCAGACCCCTTCGTCAAGCTGTGAGTTGGGCAGCACCCCTGGGAGATGAGAGAGGATCTGAGCAGACCCCCTGGGAGAGAGAGGATGAAGACAAGAGACACCTCACTATTAACCACTGAAGCTCAGAGAGGGAAAGAGTCTTCCCTAGGTCACACAACAGCTAAAGTATGCCCATCACAGACTGAAAGTGAGGCTGGAGCATCAGGAAGTCAAACAGTGTGATGCCAGCCACATGGGAACCCTTGTACCTGCCCCTTCCTAGAGTGACTGGCATAGTGATCCCACTTATGACCCAGGAGTAAGCTGCCTATGTCCCCACTAGCTCAGATTTCCACCATCAAAGAAGCAATGTGGTTTCATTCAAATTCACTATAGAAACACCCAAAATATCTGGGTGGTGGTGGCACATGCTTTTAATCTCAGCACTTGGGAGGCAGAGGCAGGCAGATCTCAGTGAGTTCAAGGCCAGCCTGGTCTACAAAGTGAGTTCCAGGACAGCCAGGACTGTTACACAGAGAAACCCTGTCCTGAAAAACCAAAACCAACCAACAAACCAACCAACCAGCCAACTAAACAAACAAACAAGAAAATAGAGGAAAAAAGGAAGGAAGGAAGGAAGGAAGGAAGGAAGGAAGGAAGGAAGGAAATACCCAAAATATCTCAAACTTGGGGCTATTCTAGCAATATTGTCAAATCTGCTCCCCTGGTGACCGCTGGAGTCAGATGTCCCCGCCCCGAGAGGGCTTTAGCCCTCTATGCTCACTCCTATAGAAAATGGCATAAGAGCATAAGCAGCCTTGGTTAGTGGAATGCTCATCAGCCGTTCTGATCATTAATGTCTGCCAAACCCTGTCCCCCCGCCAAAGTACTTTTTACACCCGTAAGCTACTGGTTGAGCATCTACTGTGTGCTAGGCTCTGTGCCCAGCTCTGAGAAAGAGCTTCTTGAATGGAGGAAACAGTGTTGTGTGCAAAGGCCGTGGGGTGGAGAGGAGGATGAAGGAGGGGCGGTCGGTCAAGAGCATGATGAGAGAGAGAGCTCGGGTGGAGCTGGGACCCAGCCACATGGACAATGGGGCCATGGGAAGAGCTTAAACTCTCCCCTGAGGTCACAGGAAGCCAGCAGACAGCTGGCCACAGAATGCCACGAGGGGCTCAGAGCAGGGCCCCCACCGTCCAAGGTGTCACCAGTGTTGGGTCACTTTCTGACATACGGTTGTCTCTTCCCAGCTGGCTGAAACCAGACATGGGGAAGAAAGCCAAGCACAAGACTCAGATCAAAAAGAAAACCCTGAACCCCGAGTTTAATGAGGTAAGGCTGCTTCCATCTTTGTCATACTGGTGGAGACTTCCTGCCTGTGAGAGAAGATTGAATCCCTTCCAGGAGAGTCCTGACTGCCTCAAAAGAGCATTTTTTTTATCAATAAGCTTGAGTTATGTCCGAAGGAAGGGGATGGACTCCCTGCCGCAAAGCCCACCGCTTGAGAACGCTGCAGGAGGAAGCTGTTTTCAGATACCGACCTAAGCCACCCCCAGTGTCTTTCCTGAGCCATGTGAACATGAATTAGATCAGCGGCACCCTCAGCCAGCTCTCTCGAGTCTCACTCACACATGCTCCCTCCCCTGTGTTCTCAAGGCCGCCATCTGGGCTCAGACCATGGGATGTTATACCTGAATCATTGCAGTATACGCCTGCTCCCTCCTCCAGGCCTGACACCCGCTCCACATAAGAGCAGAAAACTTGAATACAAATGTATTCAAGTGGCTGTACCACCCTCTGCCTCTTTTCCTCCCTGACCAACTTTTATCTATGCCTCAAAACACAGAATACGTGTGACCTCCCCCACACAAGCTTTCACCTATATCTCCAGAGTCCTCTGTCCCTCCATCTCACACCAAACCCCTGCTTCTCCATTATCCGTTGCTTCTCCATTACATGTTGATAAGCCAGCCAGGCAGGAGGGGGTCGGGTGTCTGTCCCATCAGCAAAGGACTGAATAAGGTGTATGAAGGAATGCAATTGTAAGCCCACCTACTTAGACAGCCTCCATTTCAAAGCTCAAACAAAGGGGAAAATATACTCTCAGGGTGCAAGGAGACCAGGGCTGAACTGGACCCCCAGCCCTGAGTTCCACCCTGCCCTGCTTGGGCTGTCCCACCACCCCTGTGCTCTCCCCCTGACCTTGCCTCTGAGTTACTAATACTGGATTCTACCACGCTTTGTAAGTGGGGGAGGGATGTATGATGGGTTTGAAAACCAGCACCCAAACACTTACTCAGGAGACCCACACTGCAGCTTGCCCTACCCTCTCTCAGAATCTGGACAAGCCAAAAAATAAGAAATTTAAGTTGGAGGGTGGGGGCAGACCAGCGAGGCTAAGGCAGGAGGTTCAGAAGTTCAAGGCCATCCTAGACTATCTAGCGAGACCCCAAGACACTGTCTCAAAACAAAGCAAAACAAAAACATCATCTTTCCCCTCCCCTGGCCTCAGAAGTGACTTTTTTCTGAAGCAACAATAGTACACACTTCTGAGTTTTAGAAACGTGCAGCCAGATCACTTATAGTTCATCTGACGTCACTGTATACACCACAATCAGAAATGCATTTCCTGGAAATTGTCCTATGTAGATTGTCATGGATGGATGAAGTGACCTTGCCCCCTGGATGCCAAAGGTGGTGCCTCTAATGACTGGAAATTAGAGGCAGCTTACACACTCATCTGTGAGGGACCAGGTTATAGCTAGACAGTCACTAAATGTTACCATTAACATGGGGGTGTAGACCCAGAGAGATGGCACAGAGAGAACGGGCCCTGATGGCCTGTGTTTGTTTGTTTGGTTGGTTGGTAGGAGACTCACACCAGTGGTCCTCTGACCTCTATACGTGAGCCATGGCTTGCAAATACACAGAAACACGTGAATATATTTTCAAAGTGAGGACATTTAAGGCATTCTTTGTTCATTTGTGTTTTTTGAGACGAGGTCTTGCTTGGTACTCCTGGTTAGCCTAGAAGTCACTCTGAACTAAAGCTGGCCTTAAACTTGTGATGATCCTCTTGCCTCAGCCTTCCAAGTGCTTGGATTAGAGACATGAACCATCTCATCCACATGAAATATTTTTGGAAAATGTGCTAAGTTGGTTTTTAACATAGGTTACAGAGTAAAAAGAGGAAACCTAAAAACTTTAGGTTTAGGATTCATTGTTGTTGATTTTTTTTAAATCACACATCAGTATAAATGAACATGGGCAAACCCAAGACAGTGACTGTTCTTGGGTGGCTGTGGATAACGTGTCATGGCTTCCACTGACAATGGGGTTCTTGGGTACCTGTAGATATCATGGCTTCCTTCCTTGTTTGTCTGAATAATGAACATGTCTGAATTTTATAAGTTGGCAGGAAAGTTGCTTTTAAAAAAAACCATATTGTTAAACTTAGTGGTGGCTGAGGCTGAGGTAGGAGACTAATCTATGAGTTCAAGGCTAGCCTGGGCTACACAGTTGAGTTGAGGCCAGCCTGAGATAACTGAGTCCCTGTCTCATAAGCAAAATCAGACAAAGACCTCTGCCTGGACTTCTGTCAATCCCTAAATGCTAAGTAAGGTCCTGTGCCCTCTCAGGAAGCCTCCAGAAGGGCTGAGTTCACCATTCTTGGTCAGTGACTGCCCCAGTACCAAACAGACCCAGCTGCCAGAGCCACCAGGATTTATTGTCCTAAGGAGTGTTTGTTGGAAAGACATGACAGAAGGAAGAATTCTTTGCTCCCAGAATGCCTTGCTCCAGGGACTCCTCAGGCTCCTTCCCTAGCTGCCTGTGTTGGAGGCTCTGGGGATTGTTGCTCAGCCCTCCCTATCCTGTTCACAGGAATTTTTTTATGACATCAAACACAGCGACCTGGCCAAAAAGTCCCTGGATATCTCAGTATGGGACTATGACATCGGCAAATCTAACGATTACATCGGTGAGTACCCCGGTTCTGCGGATAGCCCCCTCATCTGGCTTTCCACAGAGAGGATGTCTTACAGGGATGGGGAGACCATGATCACACCACTCCATCTGCCAGCAGTTCTGTAGGCTCAGAGCTAGCCTGGGACTCAGGGTCCTGACTTTGATCCCACCTGGATGTGCCTTTACATGAAAAGGTACACACCATGGCAGGAGAGCAGAGAGCGCCCTCTGCAGGAAGCAAGAGAGCCCTACCCCCAATCTCTATGCAAGTTCCCAATGAAAGCTTTAACCTCACCAGTCCTTCCAAATGCCAAGGATAGACAATCCCAAGTGTGGCACAGGGAGAGATTCCAGGCAGGGATCAGGGTGAAGCCGACCCTTTGGGGAGCAACAGTGACTGCCCAGTATGTGGAGACCATGCAGAAAAATAAAGTAGAAGCTGGGCAAAGATTTGCAGGGGGTTTGGCTTGGTGCTGCAGTAAAGAGCAGAAGCAGGTTCCTGAGGTTCAGAGGGTTAGTGATAATAATAAAGGTGATGGTTACATAGTAACAGACCACTTCTTAGGGATGGGCAAGGCTGGCGATGCCACTGCTTGGTGGCCATCTTTCTCACAATTATACTCTTGAGTCAGGGGACATGAGTGGCCACAGCATCCCTCTCCACTGACCTGTCCCTCCCTTCCTTCTCTGCTCATCCCCAGGAGGCTGCCAGCTGGGGATCTCAGCCAAGGGTGAGCGCTTGAAACATTGGTATGAATGTCTGAAGAACAAGGACAAGAAGATTGAACGCTGGCACCAACTGCAGAACGAGAACCACGTGTCAAGTGATTAGGACCTAGTGCCCCAGTGTCCCTGTCTCCACCTTAGTTGCTCTCCCCTCTCAGAGCTTTCCTTGTTACCCTTGAGTCTTTGATGTCTCCCCCACCTCATACTGCTGCCAAAGACCTGCTCCCTGGGCTGCAGTGTCTGTATGCGAGCCCTTTCTGGTCCCTAGGGTAGGGTGGTGGGAGTGGGGAGATCTGACCTTGAACCCATACAAGGTCATTCCCTGTGTCCTGTCTACATGTCACTTTGGGCATTGGCAGACCCTCAGACTGTAGGGACCAGCACAGGGATAGAAACTGTACATTGAGGCTGCCTCTGTCCCCCCTCAAAACATCCCAAGAGCAAACAGACCCACCCCGACTTTTAGACATACCAGGAAATAGACATACAGAATACACAGAGGGTCTGTACCTCTCTTCCAGGAAGATGCCCAGCTGCTTCCTAAGAAGCTAACCTAACCTTTCTAACCTCCTCTGCTATCTCTTCTTGTACCTTCTTCCTCCCTGCTCACCTTCCAGCCTACCAATGCCCCTCACCCACCCTCCTGCCCTCCTGCCCTACTGCCTCTCTTCTCCTCTCCCCTCCACAGTGGGGGATGCGAGAGGCAGAGCCTCCCCTCTCCTCCCTGTGCCCATTGCCAGCCTGGTCAGCAACCTCACAAGCTGAATAAACCTGGCTCCATAACCCTGAAGTCACATTTTCCATTGGCATGTCTGGCTGTCCTCAGCCTGGGGGCTGCAGCGGGCACAGCCTAAGTGCATGGCAGCCTCCTCCAGCACTATAGACACCTTGAGGTTCAGGGTCTCTTTCTCATCCCTAGCCCCCCAAATGGGCACAGGTGGCACAGAGCTCTGGATCTGAGGTGACCTCCCAGGCTACACATTTCACCCCTTTTTCTACTCTTCAGCAATGAACAGACTCATTGCTCCCTCTCCCACTCAGAGCCCTGCTGTTCTCTGTCTCTCTTCCCCAAGGTTCCTGGGGGCGATCAAATAACAAGAACTCTAATCGGGACAGAACACTCTTGGTCTATCACAAATCAAGAGGAATGTGGAGTCAGGCCATCATCCACGCACGAGAAGAAAGTCTAGTTTTTCCCACTTTGATAGTCTTTCCCCCTCAGCGTCGAAGCCCTACCTCACCCCACTGTGGCCGTCAGACTAAGACTAAAAGCTCTCATTCCCACGCACGAGAAGAAAGTCTAGTTTTTCCCACTTTGATAGTCTTTCCCCATCAGTGTCCAAGCCCTACCACACCCCACTGAGGCCGTCAGACTAAGACTAAAAGCTCTTATCCCCAACTCAGTCTTGCTTATTTCTTCCAATGTCCCTTGGGATACTGCCCCCCTCCCGCCCAGTGACTTGTGCTGTTCCTGAGGGACTCTTGTGTTACCCAGAAATGACTCTCTTCTGGAATCAGGCTCTCTGCCTGCCCCAAGGTGGTTGGCTGTCTCTCACGACCATCTTTCCCCTTACCTTTGACTCTGTTTAGTCCCCGCAGTTCCCGTGCTCTGCCCACTTCCCTGTCATGGTTGCCCTTAGGAGAAAGCATGCTGGCTGTGTCGCCCAAGCCTGATGCTGGTTCTGGCTCTGGACTCGGAATGCAGCCTGCTCGAAGCGCCCTGATGCCCCTGCCCCTCCCCCACACCCCCTTTAGGTAGAACACGCGCCCCTGGGTGCATGCACGATGCCCACTGCCTTTACTTTGCACTGATGTAGCCAAAAATAAAGTAGGAATATCCAAGAAAGTGGCCGTCCTGCTTCTCTTCCTTGGTGGTTTCTAGAAGTTTCTTCTGCCTTCCTACCAGGATATGTATTGGCTTGGGGATCACAAGAATTTATCGGGGTGCAGTGAAGAAAATCAGCAGAGGTGCTGTGCTGTTTGACTGATTTCATCCTGGGTATAGGCAGATTGGCTCAAGAAACCCAGTCCACCATCTTCTTAGAAGCCAGGTTGTGGGAACCCACCAAACAGAGGGCATACCTTCATCCCCACCCTCCCATCTTTGGAGAAGTACCAACAACCATGGAACCAAGTATACTGAGATCCTGGGATCTGGGAAGATGGTTCAGTCAGTAAAGAGCCTGCCTGGCAACATGAGGACCAGAGTTCAGATCCCCAGAACCTATATGAAGAGTCAGTTGTGAGCCAGTGGGTAAAGGGTTCCTGTCGCATGAGCCTGGAGACCTGATTTCAATCTCTGGAACAACACGAAAGTGTAAAGAGAGAACAGACTCCACATAGTGTTCCTCTGAGCTCCACATGCATGTCATGGTACAATGCTCTGCCCATATCACACACGCACGCACACACACACACACACACGCATGCACGCACGCGCGCGCGTGCACACACACACAGTAAAGCTGGGCGTGGTGGTGTGGGATTATAATCTGAGCACTGGGGAGGGAGAAGGAGGAGAGAAGCCCTGGTGATCAATGAGCTCCAGGTTCACTGAGAGACCTTGCCTCAAAAAATAAGTAGAGTGCAATAAAGAAAGACACTATCGTCGACCTCTGCCCACCAGTTACACACATGTACAGACATATATATAACCCCCCAACACACACAACTCCCCACCTCGAAACAAGACTCGAATGGGGGCCTGTTCAATTCATTAATTTATCAAACAGCTGAGAAAACAAAGACTCAAGGAATGGGAGGGAGCTGGGCCTCCAGACTCGCAGCCCAGTGCTCAACATAAGGGCAGCAACTAAGGATTGCATAGACCGTCCAGTACCACCTGTGTGTTCTACCACCTCCCATCTCACAGGGAGCCTTCACTGATAGACCCATATTCCACATTCTCAATGTCCCCAAAGCCAGATAAATAAATCTAGAAAAATCTGCCCGCCCCTCTCGACAGGGTCTCATATAGTCCAGGACAACCCTGAACTCCCCATGCAGTCTAGGCTAGCTCTGAACTCCTGACCCCCCACCTTTACCTCTAGAATGCTTGGATTGGTTGCAGGTGTGTATGACACCCTTAGTTCCTCAAGAGGATTTTAAAAATTTTTCCATTCTCCTTTATTCCATAAACACCTACTTACAAGTTTAACAAATCATTTGTTTTTATAAAGACAGAGAAGGGTACAGAAAAGTGTCTTTTTGTGATGTGGGGTGGGAGAAGGGACCAAGAGTTGGGAACTAGTCTGCTCCCTCCACAGCCTTCACAGGACTATGGCATCTGCAGAGCAGGTGGGCAAGGGTCCAGGGGAGCTGAGGGATGGTGATCCCTAAACCCAGAGTTTGCACCCCAAAACCTTCAGTGCGTGGCAGGGGTTCAAGGAAGATGAGGTGGCTTGGAGATGGAGCAGTAAAATGAAAACTAGTTAGTGGATACAAGATGGGTGGGGTCATCATGGTAAGGGGAGAAAAGATGGAAAAAGTTGGTAGGGGGCAGTAAAAGGTTCTCCCTGAGATCCCCAGGGTGAGGTGGGGGCCAGCTTGCTGTTAATTTAATATTAAATTGGGATGAAGTTGGGAAGGACAACGTTATTTCACGGGATGATCTCTCAGCCTCTCAGCCTGTACAAAAGAGACTGAGAGCCTGGGGCCTTCATCAGTCATAGCAACGGGACTGTGGGGAGGAGGAGTCCTCAAGTCACTGGACAGCCAGGCAGGGAGGCCCCTCGCCCCCTCGTCCTCCACCTGCAGATGCCTCATGCCGTCGAAATTCCGGAGGACGCTGCTGCCTGAATCGGGATGTCTCCCTTCGCCATTCATCATCAAAGGTTGCGGCCTGACTTTCATCCAGGTTGATGGATGTAGTTCTGCTGTTCTTCCTGGTCCCCTGTGCAGTGATTTCGGGAGCGAGCTCTGGAGGATGTGAGCCCTGTCCCGAATGTGATGGCCGATAGACATCTGCTCTAGACCACTGTCTAGACTCCCGGACAGTCCTCCTTGTCTCCTGGATCCCGCCTGGGGCGGAGCACATCTCAGACGTCTCCTGGTAAACTTTCAGGGCTCCACCCCCAGTGCTGGAGCAGGCGACAGTGGAGGAAGAAAAGGCCTGGCAGTTGCCTCCCGCGGCCACGTGTTACTGTTCCCAATCATGTCATTCACATCCCAAACGTGCCCATGAAGCCACCAGACATTCCCAACATCCCAAAGGGAGAGATAGCCCCAGCCTGCATCCTGTGGCTGGCAGGCCTGGTTGCTGGCATGTTACCATCTGTGATGCTAAGAAAGGGGCTATATCCAAAGCGGCCTGACAACATGTGGCGCATATGCTGACGGTGAATTGCAAAAGGGTCCATCAGGAACATGGGATCTTCAGGCTTCTTGTCCCTCATGAAGCAGAACATCCTGATCTCAGCTCCAGGGGACTCCACACGGTCGGTTCCCCACCACCACCTAGGCCACCCAGCCGGCCTCTTCTGGGGGAGGGGGGCGCTGCAGGAGCTGCTACCTCCGTACCGCCCCCACCCCCCGCCCTCAGCCCGCGAAGCCGAACCTCCCCTCAAAACTGTATTGTGTCCCTGAAAGACAAGAGCCGTTTATTGGAAGGCCAGCCACTTCCTGCCAAGCTGGTCTGTTCCTCCCAAGGGTAAGTTCTTCCAGGACAGTTTCATAGAGGACCACCTTCTTCCCGACATCAGCTTCCGTAATGATGTCAGAGCCGTCATCGATGTCATGTGTACTTTTCTGTAGGAGAGATGCTTCCAAGGCGCCACCCACCCTGTGAGGGTCTCCAAGGTGGTGAAGGTGAGTCCCCCTCAGCCTGAACTGACCCGGATGGGGTGGGAGAGGACCCTCAGGAGCCAGACTGCAGCCTTGACCCCGTGTCTTCACTTCCAATCACAGCCGCGGAGTGGGTTCTGCACCCAGGTCCCACATCCGTGTTAGGAAAAGAGTCTCAGCTGCAGTTTACGTTTCACCCTCCCAGGCCACATCCGTTTCAGAGTCGGGGAAACTGAGGCCAAGCTCAGGGAAGCAGTTTTCTGGAGAGTAGTGGATCAAGGGATCCAATATTTGCCCTGCTGTGTGACCTTGGATGAGTGAATTACCATCTCCATGCCCAGGGTTCGCTCCTCCTATAATGGCACAGGAATTGAAGACTAAGTCAAATGTGACAGGGGACAGACCAAGACCCCACATGCTGGGTGACTGAGCCTGGTTCTGGGTCTCGGACTTCATCAGTACCTAATTTACTGTGAAGGCTACAGAAATAAAGTTCTTTTCTTTTCTATTTTTAGTTGTTTTTATTTTTTAATTTTGTGGAAGGGCACTGAGCCTGTGTTTGTGCGGTGCCCTCAGGGTTAAAGAGCGGGTGTTACATCCTGTTAGCTGGAGTTGCACAGGTGGTTGTGAGCTGGTCTGTGCGGGTGCTGGTCTCTGAGCTGGGGACAGCCGTAAGAACGGCAGGTGCTTTTAACTACCGAGCCACCTCTCCACCCTCAGATATGACATTTTATAATGGCCACTCCACAGTGGCTGGTGCTCACGTGAGGGACTGTTCTCAGCAGGAGTCCTTCTTTTTAAAATGCTTTATTTCACACGTGGATCTCATTTTACTAAACCTTTTCTGTTGCTCTATGACTTTTATGTTATTTTATATTAAACAAGGCGGTTTTCTTCCAAGTATGTGATGTATGTGAGCGTATTCCACCAACTAACAATGCCAACCATGAGGATCAGGACAATAGTGTCATAGCGCTGTGTTAATTTACTCACAGTCTCCTCTCGCCCACTACCATCCTTTGCTACCCTTTACTCCCACGCTGACCTCCCCCAGAGAATCCCCCTCTGATTTCGTGTCTGGATTCCACATGAGAGAAAATGTGCCGTTTTGTCTTCCCTCATGACCCACTCCGGTTCCTCTTCCTTTAGACCCCCTGCCTTCCTCACATAGTCCTTCCCTCCTCTCTCTCTCTCTCTCTCTCTCTCTCTCTCTCTCTCTCTCTCTCACACACACACACACACACACACACACACACACGCAGGTTCTTAGGACCTGGCCAATCAAAACTACATGATAACAAGTTAGGCACTAAGTAAAATCACTCACTAAAATCACACAGTGGCTGGAAAGGCGGCTCAGTGGATAAGGCAATTGCTGTGCCCACCCAAACTTAGGGAGTGCCACACATGGGGGACAGAGATAGGGATAATCTCTAAGACTTGGTTGATGCCAGCCAAGCTCCACATTCACAGAGAGACCCTGCCTCTGAGGGAGAAGAAGATAAAGTATAAAGGAAGACACCCAGTATCCTCTCTTGTTTCCAAACATAGATGTATAATGTATCATGAACACACACATACCCAATGCATACACAAATAGGGCAGAGACTCTGTAAGCATGAGATACATGATAGAAAACACAGCACACTGCGCCACAGTCAACTCTGACACAAACAGGAGTGTACACACATGACAAGTCCCATGCAGAGGATACTGGACACCAGAGCATGGCTGGCCATTATTAGATGACCATGCAGCCCTCTTGTGTGTGGCCACAGTGTGCTATTTTCTCCCACCACCATCTCCAGACCTGTGAGGAAGGGTCTGCACTAAGATAGGTTGATGGCAGGATCTTTGCAAGTGAATGCAGTCCTGAGGTGAGGGAGGACACATGGATGCTTGCTGTGGTAAAACTCTGCCCTGTTTCCTGAACTCCATAGCCAGTGATCTTGTTCTCCTCAGAGAGACCAAAGAACCCCAGAGAAGGGCTGGGGTGTTATCTAAGTGAAGCCTCCTTTACAGGCCATGTCAGTGTCTACTGCAAACCCGACCCTGATCTACAGACGGCTCATCAGGAAGTGCACATTCCTGGGCAAGGAGGGCGAGTTCTCCACCTGCTTCACAGAACTACAGAGAAACTTCCTGAAGCATCGTCTGACCAAGCTGAAGAGTCTCATCCGCCTGACCAAACACTAGTACCAACTGGTACGGCATCTCGTCCAGCTACCATGAGCTCTATCTTTACAGGGAGTGGATACAGCCAGGGAAAAGAAGGAGTATTCTAGTTTGCTTTCCGTTGACATGATATTTTTATCACATAACAAAAAGCCACTTGGGAAGAAAATGTCTTATTTGGTTACACATCCCAGTCACAGTTCATCACTGAGGGAAGAAAGGTCAATGATTGAAGCAAAGGCCATGGAGGAACTCTGCTCACTGCCTTGCTCTCCATGGCTCACACAGCTTGCATTCATACACAGTCAAGGGTCACCTGCCCAGGTATGACCCATCTACACCAATCACTAATCAGGAACATATCCCCACAAACTACCCTAACTCAGTCTGAGGGAGGCATTTTTTGATTAAGGTTACCTCCTACTGGATGTCTAGTTGACCAAAACTAATCAGCACAACTGATTGCTTTTCAAGTTGATACACAAAGAGCCACTATTAAACCATAACCTTTCCTTTCTTAATTATCCCTAAGATCTCACGTTAATATCAAATTATAAAATACAATATAGCCTTAAAGTCTCAAAGTTAAAAGATTCCAACACTTATAAAAATTTGTCTCTCAACTGTGAATTCCTATAAAATTTCAGAGCCTGTGATAAAACCTTCAATTGTGAGCATCATTACTATCCTGCCCCCACCCCCACTCCCTAGCTGTCACTCACAGTGTCACGATTCCTCCTGTGTCTGCTGGGAAATGCTCAGTCTTTGTGGACCACATGGTCTCCATGTCAACCACTCAGCCCTTGGCTATAGCATGGGAGCATCCATAGGCTTAATCTACATGAACAGGTGTAGCTGTGTGTCAGTAAACCTGTAATAACAACATCAGGTGGCAGCTGAACTGACCCCGTGAGAAGTGGTTCCCACACAACAGCTGACAGCCCTGTTCTTCTCGTTGCCTTTCTCTTCTCAGTGTAAGGAGAAGCTGAGGAAGCCGCTGCCCCCACAGTATGCCCTGGAGCTGCTCACAGTCTATGCCTGGGAACGTGGGAGTGGAGTCACTGAGTTCAACACAGCCCAGGGCTTCTGGACAGTCTTGGAACTGGTCACCAAGTACAGGGAGCTTCGAATCTACTGGACAATGTATTATGACTTTCAAGAACAAGACATTTCCAAATACCTGCACAGACAACTCACAAGAGCCAGGTAGACTGATCCCCTCATGACTCAGCTCCTCACAGGGAGTATAGGCCGCAGCAGTGTGTTGAAAAGGAGGAGATTTCCCATCTGTGCTGGCCACTGTCCTGCTGTTCCCTTATTGAAATAAAGACTTGCAGCTTTGGGAGACAGAGGTGGGTGCTTCAGTCTGCAGATGAGGAGACCAAGGCTCTGACCTCATCCAGACCCAAACAGTAGAGAGAGGGGAGTACATGGAGTGGGAACTGAGACTTTACAGCAGTGACAGAAGTCATAAGCGCTGCTCGGCATCACAACTAACTCATGGATCAATTAATGGTAAATAATACAGTAGACTTGTTGCCCAATCTAGGGACATGCTGTGATTCTGTGTTATGTTCAGCCTTCACACCTCATCCTTTGAGCCTGACTGGTTGAATGCTTCCCCAACTCACAGATCAGAGAGGCTGAAGGACCTGCCCCAGGGTACACAGCTACTATAGGGTAGAGGATTGGATCTCAGGCTTTCCAGGTCATGTCCAAGGATCATTCCAGGCTCACTTTATGCTGTGGGGCAGGGACTCAGGACAAATTTTGGGTACTGGTGCTCTGCTGGGCTCCTCCCCTGCCCCTATACAGTGGTACCTGGGGCACTGGCCAGCTGGTCTCTTCCCTCTCTGGATGTTGCCCTTGCAGGCCTGTGATCCTGGACCCAGCTGACCCAACAGGGAACATGGCTGGTGGGAACCCAAATGGCTGGTATCGGTTGGCAGGAGAGGCTGTGACCTGGCTTCGGTATCCATGTTTTAAGAACAGGGATGGTTCCCAGTACGCTCCTGGGATATGCCGGTGAGACCTTGTCATCATCCTGACTCCTTCCACACATCTTTAGTCCCTTCATCTGGTTGGAGAATATTCTCACAGAGATGTGTTCTCACTTCTAGGGAGGCCAGGTGCTCCTCTGTTTTACAGCCATTTTAGCAGCATTCAGAGATGTCACAGGCTGGCAAGATGGCGCAGTGGGTAAAGCACATGCTGCCAACAATGGTGACCTGGGTTTGATCCTAGAACTCTGTGATAGAAGGAGAGACCAACTCCTAGTTATCCTCTGACCTACACCTCTGCGCTGTTACACAAGTGGACATGCGCTCTCTCTTTCTCTCCCTCCCTCCTCCCCCACTCAACACACACATACTCACAAATTCACACAAACTTCTTTCAAACTTACACATATGTACACACACACACACACACTTCCAAACTTACCTAATCACACTCATATTCACACACCTATATACTCACTCACACTCACAGACACAGGTGCACCCACACTGACACACATAGAGTGTGGAGAGGAGACTCAGAGCTGAAGCCACTGGCTCAGGGACGCTCAGCTAAGGAGATGTGGGGCTGGGATTCCCGTGGACTCTGAAGCCAGTGCTCAGGTCCATGAAGCAGCCCGTCTTTCCTGTCTCATTGTCATGTGGCCAACGGGACTCAGGGGGTTTGCATCACACCCATAAAGAGGCACAGAGGGACCTGCACTTAGGCCTTTCCTCTCCTGGTGCAGGGGACTTGCTGATGCTAGGGACTTGCTAGTACCATATGTGGTTGAGCTTAGTTTGAACACGGGGATGTTGCAGGGAGTTGGAACTAAACTGCAGTCCAGGAAGGAAGTGAAGGGATATTAGGGATGTGGGAGAATGCAAGTGAAGCTGCAGTGGCCTCTGGGCTGCCATGCAGCAGACAGTTGGCTATGCCTATTCTCTCATTTGACAGATGTGCGAATGAAGGACCCTCAGGTGGGAGGCGTGGCTTCCAGGGCAGTACTCCATCTATACACCCACAAGGGCCTGAGTCCTGAAGTTTGCCAGCGTCCTGTCAAAGGGGCCCTGGTGGCCTGTTACAGCACCCACCCTTAGGGCTCGTGTACACCCCCTTCCCAATAAGAGTGCTCCTGACATGATTGTGTTTTCTGTTGCAGACGGAGGTTAATGTGCCCTACCAGGAGAACAAGAAGAGTAATTCTTTTCGTAATCTCTGTTTGTTGTTGTTGTTTTGCTTCTTTTTATTGTTTCGAGGGCTTCTTCTGCATAGCACAGGCAGCCTGGAGCTAATAATCCTGCCTCAGTGCTGGGATGATTGCAGGGTAGGCCTTGTTATAACCCGACAGGGACGGTCCCGCAGCTCCCGTGCTATTGCAGGACCAGTATGTGAGTCTTAGGAACTCTGTTGGAGACTTAAAAACACACAGAGACAGACAGACAGACAAAGACACAAGGACACGGAGAAAGACAGAGACACGGGCATGGGTCATCCTTGATACAAGAATGCCAAACGCCAAACTTTATTGTGCTCAGGAGAAAGCTTATATAGGTATCCCTAGCCACACCCTGCTCTCGGGATTTTTCATCTGCAGGTCACGTTTTCAGAGCAGCTGAAGGCAAGGTTTCGAGCTCATAGCAGCCGCAGGCAAGGTCTTGTGCTCAGAGCAGCTGCAGGCAAGGTCTCGTGCTAGTTCACTCCAGCAGGCATAGAATCTTTTTTTTTTTAAATTTTTTATGGTTTATTTAACTTTATTTTATGTGCATTGGTGTGAAGGTGTCTGGATATTCAGACAGTTGTGAGCTGCCATGTGGGTGCTGGGAATTGAACCCGGGTCCTTGAGAAGAGCAGTCAGTGCTCTTAACCGCTGAGCCATCTCTCCAGCCCCAGGCATAGAATCTTGAGGCAGGAGAAGAAAATCAAAGGGCCCGGGATCTACAGCTCCCAACAGGCCTGATGTGTCCTACCTTCCCTCCATCCTCAGGTGGGCAAGAATGGGGCATTAGTCCTCCTGTGAGCACAGCAGCACCTGCCCAGAAGGCTCTGGAGTCAGGCGATGTGCTCCTTTCCTTGACCAGAGAGGGCAGGATGCTGTCCAAGGTCCCAGTTAGGGAGTGTCCAATCTTGGTCAGATTCCCGCCTTCTGACCCCTGACGGCCTGCCCTTTTATCCTGTCCCATCACAGACAGCCTTCCTCACAGCCTGCTTCATCTGTCTTACCCTCTGACAGTGTTCTCTGGGGGACAAGGGATTCAGAAGGGGAGGGAGAACTCAAGCTTGAGTTCCGGCTTCTGGCTGTATATCTGATGGGAGGTTGTGTTCAATGTCTGATCAACAACAATGAACCACAGCAGATGCCATGAGGGTGTGTGAGATGAGCCAGGAGTGTGTGTGTGTGCGCGTGCGCGCACACGCACACTCTTGTGTTTATGGTTCAACTAGATGCATTTATTGTGCACTTGTTACACGCTCCACATGGGTCCAGGCACTGATTGCTCAGCCCTGGACAGAGCAGAAACAAATCATTACAGCATTTTATTCTGGTAGGTTGGGATCCCTCCAGGTCTCTTATTTATAAATCCACGACAGGAATCCTTGGTTCTTTCTGGCCATGTCCCCAAGACAAGATTCAAGACCTGCCCCATCTGACTCAGAAGCTGTTCTGCAGCTATGCATGGCTATGAGGACCTGGGAGTGTGAGCAGTGCACATGAGGATGCATGGTGGCTGCAGCATGCAGGCTGGGGTTCGAGGAAATGCATGAAAAATAAAAAGTGCATTGAATTTGTGACACTGATGACTTTGAAACGTGGTTGTCCGTGGTGATGATGAACGTTTGATGCGCTGTGTTCAATCACAAGGAGCCTCAGCTTTGTCTCTGTTTGTCTTTATCTCTGTCCCTTGAAGAGAGGATTTCATTATCTGTCCCAGGCTGCCTGGAACTCACAGCAATTCTTCTGCCTTAGTCTCCTGAGCTCTGGAATTACACACACATGTTTACACACACTACCAACCTCTACACAGAGAACTAGATGGTTCCATAGTTCAATGCTGTAAACCAGCGACTCATTTGTCAGACCCATAAATACCCAAATCCCTCAACCACAAAAGACCTATGTTTGTGCTCACCACTTGGGCCCTGCTCACTAGGAGGTCTGGGCATTGTTCAGGGCCACCTGTTCCCATCCCCAGTGCCCACTCTCGTAATCATTGTGTGTGTGGGGGAGGGGGAGAAGTGGGTCTACTTGACCCTCATTCATTCAGTTCACGTAATAGACACCTTGAGAACCAGAAGCACCAATGTCCAGGGTGGTTGGAGACACTTGTCACCTTGACTGCAGGACAAGTCACATTCTACCGTGTGCTCTGTCTGAGCCCATGGTGGACCCAGTAATGCTGGTCTATAGTTTAAGTCTTGCCTAGTTTGAAAGACCTCCAGATGCACAGAGAAGGTTTTAACAAACAATGCCCAGGGGATCTCCATGTATCCTGCCAAGCTGAGGGGACCCACCATGTGAGCCATCATGTACCCCGCACTAAAGCAAGTCTACATGTGACATGAAATGTCCACATCCTATTCCTTCATGATGGAATGACCCCTTGTGTGGACCTCCGAGAGCAGAAATGGCAGCAGGAGTGTGGTTCATCAGGGAAAGCCTGGCCGGGAGTGCTCCAGTGAAAGGCAGTGGATGTAGCTCAGTGGCAGAGTGCTTACCCAGCATGCATGAGGGCAGACATAAAGAATCATCCTGAAGCCGGGGCGGAGGTGGCGCACGCCTTTAATCCCAGCACTCGGGAGGCAGAGGCAGGTGGATCTCTGTGAGTTCGAGGCCAGCCTGGTCTACAAGAGCTAGTTCCAGGACAGGCACCAAAAGCTACGGAGAAACCCTGTCTCAAAAAAATCCAAAAAAAAAAAAAAAAAAAAAAAAAAAGAATCATCCTGAGCTGCCTGTGATTTTGATGTCAGAGCCAAGAAAACAGACTCAGTCATCATGGCTAAGCTGTTCTCTGTTTCCTAGTGATTCTCTGCTTCCGTTTTGGATGGCCTTCGTACATGGTCAAGGTAAGGGTGGGGTTTATTCCTGTTAGTGAAGATCCAGCTTCCCCAATTCCCTCTGCAGAAGAGCCCTCTTCCCCATTGTGTGTTCACGATAACCTGGTCAGAAGCTGCTTAACCATTCTGATAGTTGATCTTCTCAAACATCGTTCAGGCCATGTGAATCCAGAAGAAACGCCACAGATGGTGAGTAGCCCTGACAGCAGGCTATGGAGTGAAGGGAGCGGTCAGCAGACACTTCTATAAATGTCCTCAGACATTCCCAGAGGTGTTTCCACAGAGGGTCTAAGGCTGGTGAAGTTGGTCATGAAGATGAGCCATCATGGGCCATTAGAAAGAAACAGAGGATGATGTCTAGAGGGTAAGAGCAGTGGCTGTCACAGCAGGTCCCTCCAGTTACTGACCTGAATTGGGTTTCAGAGTTGAACCCATTGAATATAGATGAAGTGGCTTCCTGGGGTGTATGTGTTGGCGTATTTGGTGAGTACGATAAATAACCAGACCAGCTCAAGAACAACAGATATAATTTAATAATTGAAAAAGGGGGGGGGGGAACTCACGCTACAAGAGTGGAAGGTCCGAAGTCCAAAAGGGTCCGGAGAACACCGCGTAGAGTGCACACGCACCTACCTACCCCGGTTTTTCTACCTGGGATCCAGGCGGCCATACCCTAACCAGATATGATTAGTTGAGCTTCCCCATCATCGGAGAAGTGAATCCTTGCAGTACCATGGTGGACAGTGCAATGCCTCCCCACTCACTCTTTACTCAGTGGGTGGGCACTGCAGAGCTTGCTGCTCCCAACCTTAGGCAGAGGTCAAAGTTGAAAACTGGGCTGGGAAACTCAAAGTGTCTACCATCAAGCCCTGCTACTCCTGTAGCCAGCATGGATGGTAAGTCAGAACCAACATGGCACCCACAGGAAGCGTGGGGATGAGAACTGTGCTTAGGGCTAAAGGGCTCTCAGGCAGCTCCGGTCTGGAGCAAGCATGATACTGCACAACATGGTGGTTGGACACAGTGGTATGAAAGTGTCAGTTGTGGACATCCTACTCCACCTGAGAGATGGTCCTGCCTCACTGTTGTCATGGAAACCTGATCCTGCCACCTTGTCGCTCCTCCCTTAGGCTGCTCATTACTCATTCCTGTAGCCTGCGGTTAGCCTCCATGGTCTTTATCATTGGGAAGGCTCTCAATGGTCCACACAAGGGGTCATTTCATCATGGAGACATGGAAGTGGCCTTTATATGCTACATGTAGACTTGCTTTAGTGTGTGGTACATGATGGCTCATGTGGTGGGTCCTGTCAGCTTGGCAGGAGACATGCAGGACCTTTGGGCATTGTTTATTTGAAGCTTCTCTGTTTATCTTGCCAGAGGCCATGGGAGTATACAGTAGGTGACAACTAGTATTCAATAGGCTGGCCTACCAGAGGAGTGACTCACCACTATCAGATGCCACCTCACTTGGCAAAGTCGTGGGTCACTGGCTGCAGAAAACAATTTGTCTCTGTAATTTTTCTCATGAGCCACTAATAACAGCTATGGGTATTTTATCACTGCTTGTGTGTGTTTATCCCATGAAAATACTCTGTCTACTGGGCACATATAGCTGTGAATGGTCAGGAAGATGATTTCTGCTTAAATTTGCAATTCTGATGAATAGAAATACTAGGATATTTTTTATTACTCAGATTGACATAAGAAAGCAATAGTGTTCTTAGTCACAAAGACAGCTGATTTTAGACTTCAGAACAAATTCAAAGCAAACTGGTTGCCCCTGGAGATGAATATCTTGTTGTCCCTAGAGACAAATACAAGAAGACAATTTCTGTTTTGCTGATTTGAGGTCAGATCATGAAGCAACTTTAGTCAATATAACTTTCTCAGCTATGGGGAGATCTGTATGTACTCCCCAACCTCAAGCTTCAGTCAGCTAACTGTTTATTGTTTAGGTCCTGAATTGCAATGTCACTTTTCTGTCTGGGAACCCTGACCACTCAGAGCTATGTGCACAGCCACGTGTCACTCATTGGAAGGTCAGTGTAACATCCCTAGCCTGAGGGAAACTGTGTGATCAGTACAGCTCCGTTTCTTATTGTTTACTCAAGCAGTGCTGTGACCCTGAAGATTTGATTCATATTTGTCCAGCGGTTTTGGCTATGAGATGAAGCTGGAGAGATGTGGGAGAGGAGATGAGAGATGGAGAGAGAAGTGTTATGTAGATGTAGAGACAGAGATTTTCAGAAAGGGGATTTTCAAGATGAAGTAATAGAGAAAGTTACCATTAGAAAGTGTTTGTTTCCTTATTTACCCCTCAGATAGAAGAGTCTAGGTCACACTACATTTGTGGATTTTTTGCATACCCTGTAGGCAGCCCTGAAGCAGGCTCTCCAAAAGGCCACCAGCGGTAGGGTGTTTCAGAAAAGGCAAGGCTGGAATTGTAGACGAGCATCTCCGGGTTAACCAGGACTCAGACAGAGCACAAGACAAGGTGTGATGTATTCTGAGGTCTAGGGGACCTCTGGATCTTCTCACACCCTGGAAGACTGGGGCTCCTGGTTTTCAGGCCCACTGGAGTGAGAACTGAATGAGAGAGCACTGACAGGATATCCGTTACCCCCAGTTATTAAGAGACTGGTACTGGGGATAAAGCAGGCTTTGGGGAATGGTTAGCCCTGGGCAATGCTCTGAACTCTTGATGAGGAGGGCCCAAGAGGTGAGCACACATACAGATCTTTTGTGTTAATGAATGAGCCGCTGGTTCACAACACTACCATGGAACCATTTAGTTCTCTGTGTGAAGGGTGGTAGTGTGTGTGTGTGTGTGTGTGTAATTTCAGAGCTGGAAGACTAAGGCAGAAGGATTGCTGTGAATTCCAGACAGCCTGGGACACATAATGAGATCCTCTCTCTGAAAGAAAGAGGGGCAGGGGAAAGGAGGAAGAGACAGAGAGGGGCAAAGCTGAGACTCCTTGTGATTTTACTCAGTGCATCAAAACTTCATCGTCACCACAGACAACCATGCTTCTCTTTTTGTGACCACCAATGTCACAAATTCAATGCATTTTTGTCACACACTTCCTCGAACCCCAGCCTGCATGCTGCAGCCACCATGCATCTTCATGTGCACAGCTCACATTCCCAGGTCCCTGTAGCCATGCGCAGCTGCAGAACAGCTTCTGAGTCAGATGGAGCAGGTCTTGGAATCTTGTCTTTGGGACAAGGACAGAAGGAACTAGGGATTCCTGACTCAGATTGATGTATAAGTGACCTGGGGATCCCAAGCCATGTGACATCATAGCTATAGTGGTTGGTTCTGCTCTGTCCACAGCTGAGCAATCAGTGCCTGGACCTATGGGGAACATGTAGCATGTACGCAATAAATGCATCTAGTTGAACCATGAACACACATACACACACACACACACACACCTATACTTCTCTGGCTCATCTCACACACCCTCATGGCATTTGCTGTGGTTTATTGTTGTTGATTAGACTTTGGACAGAACCTCCTAACAGGTGCACAGACAGAATCAAGCTTGAATTCTCCCTCCCCTTCTGAATCTCTAGTCCCCCAGAGAACACTGTCAGAGGATAAGGCAGATGCAGTAGGCTGTTTGTGATGGGACAGGATGGAAGGGTGGGCAGGCAGGAGTCAGAAGCCTGGAATCTGACCCTAGAGTGGACACTCCTCTGGGACCTTGGACAGCATCCTGCCCTTTCTCGTCAAGGCCTGCAGCAGAGGAGCACATCCCCTGACTCCGGAACTTTCTGGGCAGGTGCTGCTATGCTCACAGAAAGCACCAACTCCTGTTCTCGTTCACCTGAGGATGGAGGGAAGGGAGGGCACATCAGGCCTACACTGCAGTCATCCCAGCACTGAGGCAGGAGGATGGAGAATGCAGGTCATCTACGACTACACAGCAGAAGTCCACAACAAAACAAACAAACAAAAAACAAAGAAAACAACTAACCTGTTGGGGTGGCACAGGAACTCAGGGCTGTAATAGAAAACACAATCATGTCAGGAGCCCGCATTCCTACCAGGAAGGGTATGCAAATGAGCTCTGAGGGGAGGTAACTGGAGCCCCTCAGAAGAAGGGACAGTGAATCCCATGAGGACTCAATTCCAGTTCTTATCCACCTGAGGATGGAGGGAAGGGAGGGCACATCAGACCTACACTGCAGTCATCCCAGCACTAAGACAGGAGGATGGCGAATGCAGGTCATCTACGACTACACAGCAGAAGTCCACAACAAAACAAGCAAAGAAAAACAACTAGCCTGTTGGGGTGGCACAGAAACTTGAGGCTGCAATAGAAAACACAATCATGTCAGGAGCCCGCATTCCTGGTATGCAAATGAGCTCTGGGGGTGGGCCCCATGACTGGCCACCTGGAGCCCCTCAGAAGAAGGGACTGCACATCCCATGTTGGCAAGATGGGACATCTTTATGGCTCAGCCCATTGTGGTCCATGAAGTCCGACCTGAGGTCCCCTCATTTAGTGACACATCTGCCAGTTGGGAGGGAGGGACTAGCCACCCGTCTGCTGCGGGACCACACGACAGACCACAGTCACAGCTGCCTCCATCACATGTCCCAGATTAACTTCTCACATTTCCCTCTCCCTTCCCGACCTTCTGAAGTTTGCTTCCAAGTCACTGCACCCATGCTAAGCTCCATCTTGATGTCATGCATGACCTCATCAGTCCCTAGCATCAGAAAGTCCCCTGCCTCACAAGAGAAAAGGTCCCTCTGTTTCTTTTTACCTGTGACACAGCTCCCCTGAGTCCTGTTGGCCACATGACAACGAGACAGGAAAGATGGGCTGCCTTATGGACCTGAGCACTGGCTTCAGAGTCCACAGGATTCCCTGACCCACCTCTCCTTAGCTGAGCATCCCTGAGCCAGTGGCTTCAGCCCTGAGTCTCCTTTGCACATTCTCTATGCGTGTCAGTGTGTGGATGCACCTATGTGTTTGTGTCTGTGCTTATGTGAGTGTGTGAGTTTGTGTATGTGCATGTGTGTGTGTGAAAGTATGTTAGTGTTTTTATATGTGTGAGCTTATGAGTTTGCCAGAATGTGTGAGTGAATGTATGTATGTGCGTGTGTGTTTGTGTGTGCTCACTTGTGTAACAGACAGAGGTTAAGGTCAGAAGAAACTTGGATGAGTTGTTCTCTCCTTCTACCGAAGGGTTCTAGGGATCAAGCCCAGGACATCAGTGTAGGCAGCACGTGGTTTACCCACTGTGCGATCTTGCCAACCTGTGAAATATCCGAATGGTGCTAAAATGGCTGTAAAAGAAGCCACCGTAGAAGTGTGGAGAATTTCAGTCAAATACCACATCATTTGAGAATATTCTCCAAACAGATGAAGTGTGCAAGGGGACAGAGTGATGACAATGTCTCACCGACACAGCCCAGGAGCGCACTGGGGACATAGCACGATTCTTAACACATGAGTAATCCAGCCAGGCCACAGCTTCTTCTGCCAGCAGCCACCATCCCGCTGGGTTGGAACCAGCCACATTGCTTGTTGGGTCAGCCGGGTCCAGGATCACAGGCCTGCAGAGCACATTCAGAGAAGGAACTGACCAGCTGTCTGGTACCCTAGGTACCACTGCACAGGGACAGGGGAGGAGCCCAGCAGAACATCCCTATTCGGTTTGTCCTGAGTCCCTGCCCGACAGCATAGAGCAAGCCTGGAGGGATCCTTGCCCACGACCTGGAAGGCCTGGGTTCTAATCCTCTACCGGTTAGCAACTGTGTCCTGGGACAGGTTCCTCAGCCTCTCTGTTTGTAAGATGGACAGAGTTCAACCAGTTCGTCTCAAAGGATGAAGTGTAAGGGCCAAACACAGCACAGGATCAGGACATGTGACGAGTCACTGTATTGTTCACAGTTCATTAGTCCAGCGCCAGTCTTCTGAGTCCACAACCCTGATGACTTCTAATACAGCTGGAACATCTCAGTTCCCGCTCCATGTACTCCCCTCCCTCTGCTGTTTGGGTCTGGACAGGGTCAAAGCCTTGTTCTCTGTATCTGCAGACAGGAGAGCCCACCCCGGCCTCCAAGTGATAGTGGCCCTCATGCCAATAAGGAGACAGCCTTGAACAGTGACAGGACACGGAGCTTCCACTCCCCATTTCCACTGCTATAGTCTGGGTTTTCATGCTGAGGAGCTGAGTCATGAGGGGATCAGCCTACCTGGCTCTTGTGAGCTGTCTGTGCAGGTAGTTGGAGATGTCTTGATCTTGAAAGTCATAATACATTGTCCAGTAGATTTGAAGCTCCCTGTGCTTGGTGACCAGTTCCAAGACTGTCCGAAAGCCCTGGGCTATATTAAACTCAGTGAATCTATGTTTCCAGGCATAGACTGTGAACAGCTCCAGGGCATACTGTGGGGGCAGCGGCTTCCTCAGCTTCTCCTTACACTGAGAAGAGAAAGGAACAAGAACAAGTTGTGTTCAGCTGTTGTGTAGGGACTACTTCTCACTGACTCAGTTCAGCTGCAACCTGATGTTGTCATTACAGTACCCAAGCCCAACAGGCCCAGGAGCTCACAGTGCCAGCCCTGAGTGACTGGGCCCGATTACTCCAGGATTTAGAAGCCTTTGACTTGTGACTTTAGCGTTCAGGCTGGACACCGGTTACCTTGGACTTCAAGCACAAGGATCCTGGCGCTAGGCTGTTTCGAATTCCCAGCTCCTAGCAGTGGGACTGCAGCAGGTAGCGCCTTCTAGTGCTACCTCAAAAACCAATTAAAGACTTGACTGTGACAAGCAGAGAATGGAGATTTATTCAGTGTGGTCATGCTGAGAAGAGGAACAGAGAGGTCCAGAGACACACCCTCCCCAAACACAAAACAAAAGAAAACAAAAGAAAACTGAAAAAGCAAAAGCCAAAACCAGTCTCCAGGGCACTGATGTGAGGTTCAGGTTGAAATAGAGAGAAAAGACTGGGGATATGGTTAGTGAAGAAGAGTGCTGTGCCAGCACGAGGACATGAGTTCAAGTCCCAGAACCCCTGTTTAAAAAAAAAGGCTGTGTGTGATGGTATCTTACTTAGGGTTGTTGTTGCTGTCATGAAACAATGACCAAAAGCAACTTGGGGAGGAAAGGATTTACAAGGCAGGGACTGGAACTGGGCTAGAACCTGGAGGCAGGAGCTGATGCAGAGGCCATGGAGGGGTACTGTTGACTGCTTGCTCTTCACGGCTTGCTCAGCCTGATTTCTTATAGAAGCCAGGACCATCAGCCCAGGGATGGCACCACCCCAGCAATCTTACCACCCAATCTTCTGGACACCATTTTCTCAATTAGGTTCCTTCCTTTCAGATAACTGGAGCTTGTATTAAGCTGACATGAAATTAGCCAGCATGGGTGGTGAATGCCTTAATCTCAGTATTGTGGAGGTGGAGATAGGTGGGTCTTTGTGGCTCACTGGTTAACCAGCCTGGTCTACAGCCTCTAGGACGCCAAGTGGCTGTCATACAAACAAGGTGAATGATGTCTGAGAAAAGACAGCTGATGTTGGCTCTGACACACACACACGCATGTGTGAGTGAACTCACAGTAACTATGGTGAGTCTAGCATGGCTTGCAGCATCCCATCTAACCACTGGACATTTCCACACAAGCATCACAGCTGAATCTTATTTCCTCCACATGGGCCTTTTCATGAGCGTTAAACCACCTAACTCACCGAAAGTAAATAGCTTGTCATGGGGGAAGCACATCACAGAAGTCAAAATCGGAAGAGGTGTCTTGTGTGGAGGGTCCCATCATCTGGCCTTCAGCTCCACAATTCCTGCTGGTCAGGAAGCATCCATCAGCCAGGTAAAGGCTTTGGACACAGGAGGGAGGCCAAGCAGGTCATGCCTGGAGATACACAGAGAAGTCTTTCCTGGAAGGTCGGGAAGATGGGCTGGGGATCATTCCTGGAGGACCCATAACTGGCTTACTCTACCACACAGGATGGGCACTGACCAACCAATCGCAAGTAACTAGGGCACAGAATCTCTGCGGCAAAGCTAGGTATTGGGATCTTGTCGAGAATAGGAGTGACTTTTTGGAGAGCCACTTTTTTTTGTTGTTTTTTTTTGTTTTGTTTTGTTTTTTGTTTTTCGAGACAGGGTTTCTCTGTGGTTTTGGAGCCTGTCCTGGAACTAGCTCTTGTAGACCAGGCTGGTCTTGAACTCACAGAGATCCGCCTGCCTCTGCCTCCCAAGTGCTGGGATTAAAGGCGTGCGCCACCACCGCCCGGCTGAGCCACTTCTTCCTGGCACCGTCCAGATGGTTCCAGGACACACTGGGTGGCCCATGCTACTGGCCACAGCCCTCTCCCCAGAGAGGCCCATGTGATCCAGGTTTGTCCCAGGCTGTTCTGGGCACACAAGGGCCAGGTTGGGTCACAGTGGGTGTGAGTGTGTGAGTGTGTTTAGCAGAGGGATGTTTCTAGGGTGACTCAGACTCGTTTGTACTGGGGGGAATCTTTGAGGTCAGCTGTGTGCTTCTAGTTTCAGGACAGCCTTGTGATACTGAACTCAGCCTGTGCCCCAAGCCAGGTTCGTTTACCCATTTCCATAAACTACCAGGTTTGCCCGCCCATTTTTAATAAGCCAACTGAAATAGCCAAATTAATAGCGGGAAAAGGAGATTTATTTAATGTGGCCACATTGGGCTTCAGAGACTACCCAGTCATCTGAAGTGAGATGCAGGTTTCCATAGAGGGCTTCCGTCTTTCCTATGAAGTGGTCTGATGAATTGTGAGAATTCTGTGGAATCTTCTGGGAAACAAATTTCCTCTCCGGCTGGTGCATTTTCCTTCCACTGGCGCGAGATCCTGGGGAAATTTCCATTTCTTTGGGATATATTGTTTTCAGATGGAAAAACTCAAGCTTCTCTTTAGAATATTTTCATTTCTGTCAGGGTCTCTGCGTTTGCTCTGCTAACCTCACCTGGGATGCTTAGCAAGCTCTGGAGAACTGGGCCGGGATGATTAGTGTATGCACAGCCCCTCTGAGGCCACACGGGGGCGCTCAGGGCCCATATCAACCACTAAGAAAGTTTAAAAAGCAGCTGGAAGAGTTGTAAGTTTATCCAAATAGACTAGGATCCCAAAAAGTCATGCAGTAGAGACAAATCCCAGTGCCTTAGGACTGGAGGGGGATGGGGGAGGATGAGTTGGGGAGCAGGAGGGAAATGGGGGAGGGGAGGAAGTGGAAAATTTGAATGTTATTATTTATAAAGCAATAAAAATGTATACAAAGAAAATAAAAGTTGTAAGTTCAGTACTGTGTTTCCTCTCATAGCTGCGTGCACCTGTCCATGGCAGCATCCCTCTGGATACTGGAAAGCACAGGGTCAAGGGCAGCTATCCCAATAGTCCACGGTCAGTTTCTAACCCCAAGGACTCTATAGCATCCCTCTGTGGGGACAATTGACAACATCCTAGACTAGATCTGTAAGACTTCACACTTCAGCCTGAGGTTATCCAGTTCATAGATGGCAGCAGCTTTTTATTGGCAAGTCACAAGCTTTATGGAGGTCATAGAATCTGAGTTCTTTTTGGGTAATTCAGCCCTATCCTACTCATGGATTTTGGTGGTAACTCAGGTGTAACTCAGGTGAAGTAGACATTCATCATAGAGGCTATAGGGAGGGTCTTTGCGGTCCCCATACTGTCCTGAGCCATTCTAGGACAGGTCATTTGATGTCTGGAATTCTATTATAGCTTCTAGATAGTCAAAGACCTTCAAACAACCCTGAAACTTAGACATGATATCTCACTACAGGAGGAAAATGAGGCAACTAGCTAGGAACATAAAAGAAGGTGTGAAAATAAACTTGTCTAGATTAGACATATAATAATTAGGCACATTATGTGTATATGTATACACAATATAATAATTACACATAACTATGCATATAATTATTAAACATATAATTATGCATAATACATATAATGCAAGTCAAAAGGGCATAAAACCAGACTGGTTGAGGCTTGCCATTAATATCAGTGTGGCCATAGAGTTGTCATCCAGAAACTGATGGAGACAGAGGCAGAGAACCACATTGGAGCACTGGACTGAGTTCCCAAAGTCCCGTTGAAGAGTGGAAGGAGTGAGAATATGAGCAAGGAGGTCAAGACCATGATGGGTTCACCCACTGAAGCAGTTTGCCTGAGCTAATGGGAACTCACCAACTCCAGCCAGACTGGGAAGGAACAAGGATAGGACCAAACTAGTTCCTTTGAATGGGGTTGACAGTTGTATGGCTGGGGCAGACTGAGGGGCCACTGACAGTGGCACTAGGAACTTGGATTGGTATTTTTTTTCAATATCTAATAAATAAAAAAATACCAGTGTGGAATAATTGGAGACTGGAAGGTCAAAGGTCAAACCAGATAAGGTGGATAGAGCTGAAAAACTCACATTGAATAAAAGGAATGCAATCTCATTTCCTGCCACATCTGGGGTAATGCATGCTCATCCATAGACAGAGAGAATGCAGAGCCCTGTAGGTCAACTTATTTCCTTGCTGGTTCCACACAGCCTGAGGGCAGAGTCAGGGGCATTTGGCATTTTTCAGGTTTGATTTGAGTGTGAGGTACTTGTATGGAGGCTGGCCCTTAATTCCAGTGGATTCCCACTTTGCTGACTGGACATGTGCCTGGGGAAGTCTATAACATGGTGGCCTTAGGCATGGCCAGCTGACATGCTCCTGGCTGACCCTGGGGAAGTCTATAACCTAGTGGCCTTAGGCATCACCCCCCTTACATGTTCCTGGCTGACCAGAAGCCGGGTTACCTCTCTTAGGATGAGCGGAGTGGCACTAGAGGGAGCACTAGGACTTTCTGAGATAGGCGGGGAAAGGCAGATTGTCACCAGCGAGGGTAAGCAGGAGGGGACAAAGGAAAGCGGTAGGATATATAGGTGAGCAGGTGAGAAAGAGGGGTGCTGGGAGAGAATGGGGGTGATAGATTATCAGGATGGTGCACAGTTGATCATTATGGGATTTATTTAAATAGAGAGACAAAGGTTGACAGGAGGGGACAGAGATGTGCAGGAGGGGACATGGGCCACTCAAGAGGACAGACTGATGAGGTAGAAACATGGAGGAACACAAGAAGGCCTGATTGTATCACATGAGCCATAGTTGACAGTGTGAGCACTGGCTGACATGTCCTCAGGAGAGGGGAGGGGGGAGGACTGGACACTGGTGAGCTGGAGGCCCAAGGGTCAGCAGGAAGGGCAGAGTTGTGCTTAAGGGAACACAGTTGAGCACGAGTGACATGGGTGAGCTGAAGGACCTATGAGTGTGCCGTGGTGTGTGTGCATATGTGTGTCGTGTGTGTGCTTACATGCATGTATGCATGTGTGGGTCAGATGAACAGGAGAGAACCTGTGTGACCAGAGACAGCACAGCTGATCAAGAAGAGAAAGATGTGAACAAGAGGTGACACACACGAGCAGGACGAGACATGGGTTAGCAAGAGGGATGGAGGAGATTATTAAGGGAATCAATGATTAGAGGAAGCACAGGCTGATAGAATGGAATCCAGGTGGGCACTGGGGACACGGGCAAGTAGCTGGGCACTAGGCAGACGTGGGGACACAGGTCAGCAGACAGTTACAGCAGAGAAGTAAGTTAGAACACAGATGAGCAGAAAATGGCAGCTGTGTGCAGGAGGGGGAACAGCGTGAAAGGGATGGGGAGAGGCAGTGGGTGAGCAAGCCTGGGGTGACGGTGAGCAGGTGGGGGCAGAATGAAGCAAGGAGGGGTGAGCAAGGGAACTCCAAGGCAGTAGACCAGAGCCAGAAAACTTTGTGGGACCAACTCCAAGCCAGGGACTTCTGCAGGAGGGGTTCCAGACCAGGATTTACAGAAACACGTCAAAGCCAGTAATCTAGCCTGAGACAGCAAACTCCAAGGGAGCAGAGAAAAGCACAGGAGCGCTGAGCTATCTCCAAGAACATGGAGTAACCAGCAGGGTAACCATAACTGTGGCACTGACAGTATCACGAGGAACAACCACCTGAGCTTTGGATACATGGCACCTAGAAGATCATTCAATAGAATCTCAGGCAGCCCTAACCACACCTATTAGAGGAAAAGATGAGTATAAAAGGTAAGAACACACGCAACACCACAAAGAGCAACACAACACCAGTAAAACCTAAAGACCCTACAACAGCAAGACCTGAACAACCAAGAGATGCTGCCTCTGAGACCAGCTTCTGTGGCAGGGCCACAGGGAGATCTGAAACCCCTAAGAGAACCCTGCAGTTTGAGAACCAATTGTGCCAGGAGCTGGTACAGAACAGCTTCTGAATTTCGATCAGTTTCTGCCCGCATCATCTGATACACTAGGTGTGGCTGCACTTATTTCTAGCTGCTGGTGTGCAATTAGGTGACCCAGAGCCTGTTTCCCCTCTTCCTGGTGTTGACATTTAGTTAGGTTTTTATCATTTTCATCATGCAGTGCTTTGGCAAAATGTCTAGCCACCTCAAGCACCGACACGCCCGGTTTCCAGGGCCATGCATGTGCCATCAAGTAATCAGGCACCTTCCACAACCACCCAGGGTCCTCAAGCCCTATGTGATCTATGTGCAGTGTGGTCATGTGATCTGTGTGTGGCACAGCTACGTAAGTACCTATGCACATGTTCTAGGCAGCCTTTAAATGCTAGACACGCCCATTTTAAGCACTCTTCCTGCACCAACCTCTTCAGGCCTTCACACGTGTCTTTCTATCTCTCGATAAACTCTTAAAGTGGGTTCCCTTGTGTGTCTCATGATCTGTTCTCATGCCTGGTAATTTCACAGGTAGTAGAAATACCTTCTGAGTTCCACCCAGAAACAGTTCACGTATCAGCTGTCCTTCCCCTTTTCAGAGAAAACATATCCTTTTATTTTGTTCCTTTCTTATTGTTGTTTTCATTGTTAATCTCCCTTTTAATTATGTTTTCATTGTTAATATTACCTTTAATTTGTTTAATTCTTTTTATTATTTTTATTGTTAATATCACTTTTAATTTGTTTAAATCTTTATTGTTCTATTACTAATATCTCCTTTAATATTTTTAAATTCTTTTTTTAATACAATCTTTTCTCATTTTACACAGCTATCCCCGTTCCCACTCTCTTCCCTCCTGCCCAACTCTTTCTCCCAACCCACCCCCCACCCATTTTTCATTGAGAGTAAGGCTTCCCATGGGGAGTCAACAAAGTCTGAAACATTACTTCAAGGGAGGACATAGCCCTTACCCCTATATCTAGTCTGAGCAAGGTATCCCTCCAAAGAGAATGTGCTCCAAGATGCCAGTATGAGCACTAGGGATATATCCTGGTCCCACTGCCAGTGACCCCACAGACTGCCCCATCCTCACAACTGTCCCCCACATTCAATGGGCCTAGTTTGGTCCTGTGCAGGTTCCCCCACTATCAGTCCAGAGGCAGTGAGCTCTCACTAGCTCAGGTCAACTGTCTCTGTGGGTACCACCACCAGGTGTTGACCCCTTTGCTCATATTATCGCGACTCCCTGTCTTGGACTGATCGCCTGAAGCTCAGCCCAGTGCTTCGCTGTGGATCTTGTACCTGTTTCCATCACTTCCTTTTTACTGTTGCCTTCACTGTTAATATCGCCTTTAATTTTGTTTTCTTTGTTAATACTGCCTTTGATTTTCTTTAATTTTTTATTGTTTTCCTTGTAAATATCACCTTTAATTTTGTTCAATTCATTCTTAGTACTGTTTTCATTGTTAATATCACCTTGAATTTTGTTTAATTTATTTTTATTACTGTTTGCATTGTTAATATTGCCTTTAATTTTGTTTAATTTTATTTTCATTGTGTTGTTATTTAAGGTTTAACATTAATAAAATGTATCGTTTAGTCATTTTAAATTATATGGTTCAGGGGCATCATGTCTATTTCCCGTGTGGTACAATCTACTCATGTCTAACTGTGGATGGCAGCTCTGAGCCAAACATGTGGGTGATGGAAGGGGGACCCTGGCAGGTCATCTTAGAAGCAGGGAAAGCAAGCAGTTTGTGTGGCAAGAAATGGGCAAATGCCAACAGTGGCGAGGAACGTATGGCTGTGAACTGGCAGTCTTGTGCCCGACGGTGTCCCATGGGCTTCTGCTCTGCTGAGCTGGTCAGCGGGGCCATGCAGAAAAGGAAGAGGTCAGCTTAACTGTCACCGTGCTCCTCATTCTCACCAACCCTGAGCCCAGTGTGTGCGCACACTCACCACACATGTGACACTGTCGCACCCCAGCGAACGTGTTCTAACAGATGGGTAACATAAAGCACTGCCAGGCTTTCCCACAATTCTGGTGGTGGTGAGCAAGTGACACAGCTGAGCCCATGGACATTTTACACGTTTGTCTGTGCGAATGGATCGGATGCAGTCTGATCTGTGTACAGGCAACCCTCCACAGGACACAACTAGAGATCACCATCAAAAATAGCTCATGGCAGTCCTCATCCTGGACAGGTGAGCTGCCACTTACTATTTTGAGGACACTGAGTGTTTTTGGTGACCCTTTCAGGGTGTAGGGAAGCTCACTTGGGCTCTGATGAAGGAGGAGCCACACACACACACACATCACTGCCCACTTAGGCATTTGGCTTTGGGAAAGGTTACATACACCAGGTTAGTCCGTGTCTCATCAAGATGTGAGCCGTTAGCCAGGTGGTGGTAGTGCACGCCTTTGATCCCAGCACTGGGGAGGCAAAGGCAGGCGGATCTCTGTGAATCTGAGGCCAGCCTCTTCTACAGAGTGAGTTTCAGGTTAGCCAAGGCTACACAGAGAAACCTTATCTCATAAAAACAAAAAAAGTGAGTTGTTCATGTTATCTAGTCACCAGACTTAGGTGTCCAATGGTTCTGGGAGCTAGTGATCCAGGGCTGCATTAGGGAGGTTGAGAGAAACCCCAACCAGGCTGCAGGTTGGGGACAGTCTTCCCAGCTGAACAACGGAGACCTGTCCATCGCAGAACAAAGAGGAGACAGTAGCCAGAAGTGAGGGCAGCAGTGGTTGGCTGTCATTCGTACACATGGGGAAAGTGGACGAGTCCATTATTTTATTAATGTGTGCGAAGAATCTAGAAGAATCCACAGACCAGTATTAGAGTTAAGAAATCAATTCAACAAAGTCATAAAGGGAACACTAACACACATCAGAAAATGAACTCGCCGCACAGCAGCACACCAGCCACGCACAGGGAGGACTCCAGATAAGAGCATCGACTGGATAGCACATCAGCAGGAAAGTGAGTAACGCAGTCATTCAAATAGCCGTCGATCCTGCTACTGCCTTGTCCCTGGCTCTCCACAGTGTACCTAAGTTCTCTCCAAAAATATTGAAAGAAATGTAAACAATGGGTAAGAAATTGTAAGATGTATTTAAAAACCAAGGAAAGCCAACAGGTGCAGAAATGCCAGGTTCGTGAATTAAAGGACGTAACTCTTTAAACAGGTGAGATGGAACTCAATCTGCATATCCCGTGTGATCTCTGTGGACAGAAGTGGGAATGTTTAGTCAATGTCCCGAGGCAGTTTCGATACCAACAAAACAATACAGATCGGGCATAGGGAGATGGCTGTCAGTGTGCTCCCTGCTGGGAAAGTGCAGGGACCCGGTTTGGATCTCCAGCATTCACGTAAGAAATGATACGGTCATGTGCAGATGATACCCCATGTGCTGGTATTCTGTTTTTGTTGTTTTCAACTTGATACAAGGTAGGGACAATAGGGAAGAGGAACATTAGTTGAGAAAATGCCTCCCTCAGACTGGCCTGTAGCAAGTCTGTGGAGCGTTTTCTTGATTACTGCTCTGTGTGGAAAGGTTCAGCTCACTGTGGGCAGTGCCACCCTGCACTGGTGTTTGAGGTGGTATAAGAAATCAAGGTGAGCAAGTCATGGGGATCAAGCCAGTCAGCAGTGTTGCTCCGTGGCCTCTGCTTCAATCCCTGTCCCCAGGTTCCTGCCTGAGTTTATGACCTGACTGTCCTTCATTATGGACTGTAACCTGCAGATGAAATAAATGTCTGCTTTTCTGAAGTTGTTTTTGGTCAGTATTCTATCACAGCAAGAAAAAAGAAGGCAAAGACACCCTAGGAGACAGCAGGGCCCCAGAGCTCACAGTCCCTAAATCTTGTCAATCAGTGAGCACTGCATTCAGTGGCTCAGTGAAACCTAAGAGTAGAGGGATTAAGAAAGATGCATGATGCCATACTCCTGCTTCTATCCACATGGACACCTCATGAACACAAACATGCATTCACACACATACACATAGCTACATATGCTCACACCACACATATGAATGAACACAGACATGCATACACACACTTACACATGTGTGTTCACACACATACAGAAGTGTGCGCAAAGATACAAGCATTACACACATGAGAGAGAGAGAGAGAGAGCGAGCGAGAGAGAGAGAGAGAGAGCGAGAGAGAGAGAACAAAACAACTAGATCACGGCCAATTTCAAATCACACCTTACGATGTTACTTCCAGCTAAGTGGGATCAACTATCAAGAAGATAGCCAGGAGGATCAATGGAGCTGAAACAAGAGCACAGAAATACACAGAGAAAATGGTGTGCTGTGCTAACACAGAAGTGTTAACACATGTAGTACTGGTTGACTTGGAGTTCAGGTCACATTGAGTCACTTCTGCTTTCTGAACACTAGGTGGCTCTCTAAACCCAGGTCTGCCTCAATTTTCAGCAGTCCTAGGACCTTTATAAATAAAAACAAAACAGGAACTTGATTCATGTGAGAAATTGGTGACTTGGGGAGAGTGCAGCAATTGGTAGATGTCCTTTACCCTGTCACGTTTACTTTTTTACATTTGCCAAGCTAGGCTGTGTCATTCTCTGACTGGGCAATTGCCCAGAGAATTTCTTTTACATCTGCCTAGAAAAGTTGGCTGACCACCACAGTTAAACTGTACCACCTACATCTACCTACACACACCATAAACACATACAAACATGTACATCAATGTATAATTTTTTAAAATAAAAATAGAGGCAGGGTGACGATGGATGTTAAAAAGAAATTCCACACTAGCTCAGAATTGAGTATAATAAAGGGTTATTTACTTAGGGGTAGACTCACAGATCACAGTCCTCTGCACAAATGGAGAACAGTAACTGAATCCAGCCGCCAAAAGAGAGTGAGCGGGAGCTTTACATTGCCATTTACAGTATAAGAGGCCACACCCAAGTGGGCTGGTATCTTAAAGGAGCTCCTACAGCAGCAGGGTAGCTCCCTGCCTTGGACCTGCTTTCTCTAGATCTGATTAGAACTGTGTCGGAATCTTGCACTTTTGAGAATGAAGCAGGACGATTGCTGCAAGTTTGAGGCGAGGCTAGGCTGCATCGTGAGATGCTGCGTTACCTCCATCCAGAAAACAGAGAACATTAATTTTATCAGCAACTCCATGATCCCTGGTCCTACCCTGAAGTGCTTTCTATGGGACAGAGGAGAAGTGAGGTCCTGTTTCTTGTGGGTGTGATGGGTGAACAGTATTTGCTGAGACTTCTATTCCTGCTGATACTCCTTCTGGGCTCTGGCTGGGGTCATCCCATGATAGGTCCGAGAGTTGATGCCACATGAGGCAGAGGAGTGGGGACAGTGGCCAAGAGGCAGGATGAAGCCCAGATATCTATGATGTCACCATCTTATCCTGGAAATGATGACCACTGGTTTACTGCTTCTGGGTTATTGGTGGAAACAGGAATGGGTGGGACCAGGCTTGCTGAGGGTGGGTGACCTGTTTGTGCCTCCCATTTCTGAGAACTTCGACCACCCTGATGGAGAGACCCAGTTAATGGACAACTCTAGCAGTGAGATTATCTTTCAGTATAAGTGGTGGTGTCAGCCTTACTCAGCCCTTGCTATAAACTTGATTTCAGATTATATTTTTCTTTCATCTAGGTCTAAAGGTGGGAACAAGTTCTAGTTAGACAAAAAATGACTAAGGCCCCCCCCACCACTGCATCCTTGCTGTTCACAGGGCTCTCAACCTTTCCATACTACCCCCAAGTACCATTAACTGGCCTTCTTGATAATTATAGGAATTTTTAGCTGACCATCTATTTCCTTGTTTTCTCTGCTTTGTGCTCCCTGCCTCCCAAACCACAGAGTTTCACGATCAATGGTGGAATTACATAAAATGCAGTTTATTGACCTAATGAGTAGGTAAGTAAATAACTCGGCCATGCAGGAGATCAATTCCTTGGTCTAGTTTCCCCTACCTGCAAACAGGGATCCATCGTCCTAGGAGCAGAGGCACAGACATGGGTCTGGTCCATTTTATCCTGAAGGCTAAGGCCCTTCCCATCCCCACTGTACCCTTCCTTTCCTGATCTGGTGACCAAGTTCTTCCAATGCCTGGAATACAAACTGTCAAGTTGGGAGCTTAGGCCCCAGCCCCTCACATCTATCCCAGCCCCCAGGCCTGGTCTGGACTCCAAATCCCACTCCCCAGGGTATTTAAATGAGCTTCCAAAAGAGGAACACATGGTCCCTTTTCCTTCCTCCCAGTAGTCATGTTCGTGGCCCCTCGAGGCCACCCAAGAGTGTAGAATTCCCATTAAACCTGGATATTTCTTAGTTTGGCTTGTTTTGATTTGGCTTGATTGGGAATTTTGCGTCAGCAGGGAGCTTGCGTTAGGAAATATTCCTAACATTTTGGAGGTTCCACCAAGATAGGGCAGGCCCTTTCCTTGTTGAAAGCCCCCTAGTCTACAATTCTAATTCTCTACATTACGCTTAAAACTGGCTCCTGGGCAACAGTGGCTGTGTCTTGGTGAGTCTCTTTTCTTGTCTATGCTAAGGGTTTGTGGGGGGGGACCCATTCGTACTTATTTTTGTTGTTTTTCAGATTCCTGCTGAAGTCGTGAGCTTATGCCAGGGGTTCGATTCCCAGTGGCGGTCAGACCCACAGGACTGGGCTTGGCTGAGGCGGAGACCTGTTTGTTTTGGGATGTCAGGCATTCAATCTCTGCGGCCCCATTTGGACCTAAGAGCCATTTTGGCAGATACACTGGAGTGGACTTAGGTCACGTAGTTGGGCATAGACTCTAAAATGGGTACTTACGGTTCAAAACTGGATCTGTTGTCTCCCTTAGGATGCCTTCTACAAAATCTCTTTAAACTGGGCTTAACTGAGACAATGACACAATTTGTCCCAAACAGCTAATTTCCCTATGCTCTAAGAGTTGGCCTCAATACTGTCTTGACAATGGGACACGTTGGCCACCAGAGGGAAGCCTTGAACTTACTGTCCTCCGGGATCTAGAAAATTTTTGTCACTGTAAGGACAAATGGACAGAGCTTACATATGTCCATGGTTTTGGGGCTCTGTGCTCTTGCTCCCCCTTAGTAGCCAGTGTCTCACAGCACCATGCTGCCAGAGGCACTAGCCCCTCCCCCACTCCCTCAAGCCCACACTTCCCAACCCCCTCCTGTGGAGCAACATTCTTTCCCTTCCCTTCCCAATTCGGAGGTTCAAGGTCAACTTCCACCTTCCCCTCCCCCTCCTACCTCACCACTCCACTCCTGGACCCCCTCTGCGCACTGGGCTAGTCCCTCCCATGCTCCCTTTGCTCTTCCAAATATCTCTCAGACAGAAAAGCAGCTAACAATCCTTCCGATTACCCATTTTTTTCCTCAGTCAGTACCAGATATTAGTAAAGAGTTAAGAAAGGTTGAGGATGGTCCCCAAACTCCTATATGGGAATTGGTGAAAATGCCCTTTAAAGTTTTTAATGCCTGAGAAAAATCAACTGAGTCTTCTCGACAGACAAGGCTATAGCAGTCAGCTAACCTACAGGCCTAGGCCTTAGCAGCCGCCCTAAGGTCACAGGAAGGGGAACAAGGGAAGCCACCCACAAGGCTCTACCCTGGTGGAGCCCAGTCTAAATCAACCTCACCGGCAAACTGTTTCAAGTGTGGCCTAAATGGGCACGTAGCACGATAGTACACTACACCTGCTCCGAGTGAAAGACCCCCGGTAGGGACCTTCCCTCAGGTGGAGACCCCGGACCCACAGACCAGGCCGAGACCACGAGTCGGATGCAAACTGCAAGAGGTTTATTAGGTAGACACAGGTACCTGCGGGCGGCAAAGTCTTTCGGAGGACTTGCGCGCCTGTAGACTGGGAGGAGGACTTTTTATAGGAAAGAGGGCAGCAAAAAGCAATTTACAGAAGCAGAAGCGTGGTTATCAGAATGAGGCGGGGGGGGGGGCATGAATGGTTTTCCTCTCCCAGCATGGATGTCTGGCAGCAGACATCCTGCTCTTATCTTATAGGTATCCTACTTTGAAGTCATCCTGCTTTGTAGATGTCCTATCTTATAGATATCCTGTTTTCCTCTCACGAGAGCAGGCTAGCTGCTGATCCTGAGAATCTTTCAAGCAAACAGGACGTTCTCCCGGGGAGCCTGCTAGCTGCGGGTTCTGAGGAGGGGGTCTGTAGGGTCTTTCATTCCCCCCTTTTCTTTTATCACAGAGTTAAATCTTTTACTCTAAGCAGTTAGGGAACCTCGGTTCCCTGTTGTTGTACCATATGATACTGATGGGTCAGCACTAGGGCCTGAATAACTGACAGCCTGTCTTTCATAAACCGGACCAAGCAGTTTAAGATGCAGGGCCCAAACAGGAGTATCAGAAGGAGGATAATCAATCAAGGGACCCATCAGAGGAGACAATAGAGTCGTAAACCAGGGAGACTTATTAAACCACCCTTCGAACCATCCCTGTTGTGATTCGAGCAGCTTTTGTGTCTGTCTTTACCTCTCTCTAAGCTTTGTCATAGTGTGGTTCGCATAGAAACAACATTCCTCTTTGAGTGCCGCGCATAACCCTCCCTCTTGTAAAAACAACATGTCTAGCCCTCTCCTGTTTTGTAGGGCTACCTCTGAGAGGGGGCTTAATGACTCTTAAAGTGCGCTAACCGATTCTTCCAGCGCCTTGATCTCAGTATGCATGGCTGCCTGAAGTTGTCTAAATTGGCTGGTCTCCGTAATCTAAGACTAAGGGGTTGCATCTACCTCCTGGGGTGGCGTCCTGGACATTGGTAGCGGTAGTGATATCATAGCAGGGGCCACAAGCTTTTCCCCCACAAGTCCAGGGTCCCCTTCCTGAGTACCCAGGCGTGGTTCCTCGTCTGAGCGTGATTAGATCCCAGATGGAGGAGGGTTTCCAGTAAGCCTCCCCCGTCGTTTCACAACCCCATTGGGCACAGTAACCGTCCCCCGGCCCTCCATGTCCCTTTTGTGTGTTTTGTCCTGGACAAACATAGAAGTCTTTGTTCCTGGTCCCATGTCGTCCCCCTCCACCCCCGGGTGATGGCAGTCATATCCCGGGAATGTCGCCATCCCCAGTCTTAGTAGGGCCCATATAATGATCCAAGGGCCCCACGGGTAAGCCTTATCTTTAAGGGGTTTTGAGTGCGTTGGGCTCTTCATGCTGGGGTTGCGGCGGGCTCCATTTTGTCAGCTGTATGGGTGGCCTTAACGTGTGAGGCGTGGATCCAGGCTGTGATGCCGTCAACCTTTAGTGCCATTGGGGGTCAGAAGGACAGTGTAAGGGCCTTTCCACCGAGGTTCCAAGTTTTAGGTCTGGTGTCTGCGGACACAAACAGTATCTCCTATCTGGAAGGGATGCGGTTCCACCGGCTGGTTCAGTTGGTCTCGGTAAGCAGCGGCGAGTGGCCTCCAAACCTCTCTCTGCACAATCTGTAGACACCTGTAAATGAGCCTCCAGAGAAGGACTGTTAGCAAAATCGGCAATGTTTGAATTAAAGAAATTTATAAATGGGGAGGAGCCCCATATAGGATTTCAAAAGGAGTCAGTCCATGAGGCCCCAGGGTGTTGTGGGCCCTGTACAGGGCCAGTGGTAAGAGGAGCACCCAGTCTCTAGTGCCAGTTGCAAGCGTTAATTTGGATAAGGTCTCCTTAATTGTTCTATTCATGCATTCTACCTGTCCTGAACTTTGGGGTCTATACGCACAATGTAATTTCCATTCGACCCCTAGGAGTTTGGCCACCTACTGACTTACCTGGGAGATGAAGGCGGGCCCATTATCGGTGCCAAGACTTGAGGCATTCCGTACCTGGGAAATATTTCTTCCAAGAGCTTTTTGGTCACCACCTTTGAGGTTTCGTTTTTGGTGGGAAAGGCTTCTACCCATCCTGAAAAAGTGTCTATGAACACCAGGAGGTATCTGTACCCCTAGAGACCTGGCTTAACCTCTGTAAAGTTGATCTCCCAATGTACTCCGGGACAATGTCTCCGTGCCCGAACTCCTGGACCAAGCTTGGTTCTGCCTGCATTTACCTGAGCGCAGGCTTGGCATTCATCAGTCACTTTTTGCAGGGCTCCGTCCCTGTTCAGGAGGTATTGGCCTGACTCCTGTCTGTCCAACAAGGTTTTCATCTTCTTTGGCCCCAAATGAGTCAATTTATGCAAGTAGTCTATTATTTTATAAGTATGTTTTGTTGGCATACCAATCTTTTCCTTGAAAACCCAATGTTGCTTTTCGGGGTCATATGTGGCCCCCATTTTCTTTAGGAGATCAATGTCCTCTTTACTATAGGGTAGCGAACTGGAGGCTTGGGCCTCTTCCGGGTTCGTCAAGGGGAGAGCTTGGGAGGTCTTGGTTGATTTTATAGCAATCTCTCAAGCAGCGTTATCTGCCAGCCTATTTCCCTTTTCCTCAGGGCTATGGCCTTTTTGATGCCCAGGGCAGTGCATAATACTTAATTTTGGGGGCAAAAATAAGGCTTTCAGGAGTGCCAGTATCTCAAGTTTGTTTTTAATTTCCTTTCCTTCTGAGGTCAGCAGCCCTCGTCTTCAATAAATTTCCCCATGTATGTGAGCCGTGGCGAATGCATATCGGCTATCCGTATAAACATTCAGTCTCTTACCTTCTGCCATCCGGAGTGCCTAGGTCAGAGCGATGAGTTCAGCCCTCTGGGCGGAGGTATCTGCTGGTAAGGCTTCTGCCCAAACTACCTCAGTCTCTGTTGTCATTGCTGCCCCCGCCTTTCGTTTCCCATTTGCCAGGAAACTGCTGCCATCCGTATACCAAGTATAGTCAGCATCTCGGAGGGGTTGATTCGTCAGGTCCGGTCTGGTCCCGTGTGTTTCTGCGAGGATCTGGAGGCAGTCGTGGTGTTCCGGGTCCTCAGGCAGGGGGAGCAAGGTCGCGGGATTAAGAGCGACCACAGGTCCGAATTGCACCCGGTCCGCATTCAGGAGCAGGGCTTGGTAGTAAGTCATGCTGGCATTGGAGAGCCAGCGGTCTGGAGGCTGCTTGACCAAGGCTTCCACCGCATGGGGTGCCAGGATAGTCAGTGGCTGGCCCAGGGTTAGTTTACCCGCGTCTTTAGTGAGGACTGCAATAGCTGCTACCATTCGCAGACAGGGCGGCCACCCTGAAGAAACTGGGTTGAGTTTCTTTGAGAGATAAGCTACAGGACGCCTCCAAGGGCCCAGTTTTTGAGTTAGGACCCCTTTGACGTAACCCTGTCTCTCATCCACGAACAAGTCAAAGGGTTTGGTGATGTCAGGGAGGCCTAAAGCAGGGGAGGCTGGTAAGGCTTTCTTAATGTTTTTGAAAGCCCTCTGCTGTTCCTCTCCCCAATCAAACATTGTCCCTTGTTTAGTTAGAGGATACAAGGGTGCAGCCATTTCGGCAAACCCTGGGATCCAGAGGCGGCAGAATCCCGCTGTTCCCAGAAACTCTCGCAGCTGGCGGGGGTTCCAGGGGGCAGGGATGTTAGTGATAGTCTGTTTGCGCACCTCGGTCAGCCATCTCTGTCCATCTTTTAATTGATAACCTAGGTAAATGACTTGCTTCTGGCACATCTGAGCCTTCCTGGCTGATGCCTGATATCCTAATTGTCCCAATGTCTGTAGGAGGGACTTTGTGCCCTCCTGACATTCTTTCTCCGAAGCGGCTGCCAGAAGGAGGTCATCAACGTACGTGGGATGGTGGCAGAGTGCTCAATAAGTTATAGGAGTTGGGGACCGTGGGGTGTATGTCCTCCACCCTTTTGTAATTTCCTTCAAATCCTGTACTGGCCGGTAGTCCCCAGTCCCTGGTTTCTTTACTGGTAAAAGGGGGGGTATTCCATGGTGACCGGCAGGGGATGAGGATGCCCTGGTCCAAGAGCCTCTTTTTTTTGCAATAAGCACATTGGTCCCTGTCCATTTTGGCCCCCTTCCTTTCTCCCAGCCTACCTCCCTCTCTTTCTTGTCCTTGAACTACAGTGGCCAGCAGCCTGCTTAATTCTTTATTCTGTTTCATGTCTCTTTCCTCATTTATTGGTTGCTCCTCTGAATATACTTGTAAATTCTCCTTTCCTTCTCTCTTTCTTTGCCTCTTCAGCAGATCCTGTATTGTATACCCCTGCAGACCTTCCAGCCTCTGTAATTTACTTCTGATATCCGGACTGGACTGCCAAATAAAGGATATTGAAACACTAATGGCCTGCCCCGGTTCCCCGGGTCATAGGGAGTATACATTCTGTATGCTTCCTTAAACCTCTCTAAAAAGGCAGAGGGAGTTTTCTCATTCCCTTGTATCACTTGCTTTACCTGAGCCACATTAGTGGGGCGGCATGCTGCCCCTCGGAGACCCGCTATAAGCAGCTGGCGATAGAGGCGTAGGTGTCCCTTACCTGCAGCTGTGGTGAAGTCCCAATCAGGTCGCGTCAGAGGGAAGGCCTCGTCAATTTCGTTAGGCAAAAGGGTTGGGTGACCGTTGTCGCCTGGAACGTTTCTCCGAGCCTCCAAAAAGACTCTTTGCTCTTCCTCTGAGGTCAGCAGGGCTTGCAAGAGTTGCTGGCAATCATCCCAGGTGGGCTGGTGGGTGACTAAAATAGACTCGATTAGATTAGTCAGCGCCACTGGGTTTTTGGAAAAGGAAGGGTTATGCTGTTTCCAGTTATAGAGATCAGAAGCTGAGAATGGCCAGTACTGTTGCTGCCCATTCGGACCCTCTCGGAGGGGAAGGGCGTGGGAGGTGGAATCAGGCGGCGGCTCGCGTCTGTCCCTCTGTTGGCCAGCCATAGGTGAGAGGGCCGGGGATTCTTGTGGGGGCCCCTCGGCCATCGCCGCTTCAGGTCCCTCTGGGCTATCTGATCCTGCATATGGAGGAGGCTCAACATTTTACAGGGGGTGTCAAACTTTTCCAACTTCTATAAGCAGTTACAAATATCATCAGGTCAATTCCAGTAAGAGTACAATGACAGACATTGTTGTTATTAAATACCATCAGTTCCAGTCTCTGAGAAGCAGTTAAAACCCCAATTTTCCCCCCTTCTTAAGTGAAGAGGGGTTGTTAACGATTGTCCCATGGTACCAGATTTAGGCTCGAGCACAAACAGATATACAAAAACAAAGAACATATTTAAACACAAAAATTCAACAATTAGACACAAACAATATGGACGCGCAGCACGGCTTTGGCGCAAAACCCAAAGCAAAAATTCAGACGGAGACTGAAAAAAATCAGGCTCCAGCCACCTTTGGAATGTGGCCCGCCAGACGAGCGCCGAAAAAGCTGCCATCTAATTTCGGGCTCCAGATTCAGACCCAAGTCAGCAAAGCAAGACTTTGGGTCTGATACAGATTGAGCTCCGGAAAAGCTGCCACCTAATTCCGGACTCCAGACACCCTTGGAACGTCTTCCAGGGCTGCGGGGTGGAAGTTCGAGCTCGTCAGCTCCTTCTTGGGCCCGCCAGATACAGAGCACCCAGATCTGAGTGTACAGAGTTAAGCACATAAACGACGCAGACACAGACTAACAAATCGGTGCTGGCCAGCTTACCTCCCGATGGTGGGTCGGTGGTCCCTGGGTGGGGGCCTCGTTTCCCGGCCAATGCACCAAATGAAAGACCCCCGGTAGGGACCTTCCCTCAGGTGGAGACCCCGGACCCACAGACCAGGCCGAGACCACGAGTCGGATGCAAACTGCAAGAGGTTTATTAGGTAGACACAGGTACCTGCGGGCGGCAAAGTCTTTCGGAGGACTTGCGCGCCTGTAGACTGGGAGGAGGACTTTTTATAGGAAAGAGGGCAGCAAAAAGCAATTTACAGAAGCAGAAGCGTGGTTATCAGAATGAGGCGGGGGGGGGGGGCATGAATGGTTTTCCTCTCCCAGCATGGATGTCTGGCAGCAGACATCCTGCTCTTATCTTATAGGTATCCTACTTTGAAGTCATCCTGCTTTGTAGATGTCCTATCTTATAGATATCCTGTTTTCCTCTCACGAGAGCAGGCTAGCTGCTGATCCTGAGAATCTTTCAAGCAAACAGGACGTTCTCCCGGGGAGCCTGCTAGCTGCGGGTTCTGAGGAGGGGGTCTGTAGGGTCTTTCACCGAGGTTGTGCCTTATCTGCCAGCAACCTGGATACTGGAAATCACAGTGCACCCATGCGGGCTTGTCCTCTATGCCAAGCCACAGAGGTCCAGCCTCACCACTGGCAAGTGAAACTGTGCCAGCCTTCAAACGTCTCAGCCTTGCAGAGGATTGACGCTGCCCAGACTTGGTTTATTCCCTAACGCTGTCCAAGCCTAAGGTAAAGCTACAAATGGCTGGTAAGTCATTACTTTTATTCTCACTGAGCCTTAAATTTCCCTCACCAATTTCAGCTATGGGGGTAGACGGGACCCATTCCTCCCCACTTAAAACTTTGCCACTGTTCTGCATTCTCGCAGGACAACTTTTCTCTCATTCTTTCTTAGCAATACCAGCTTGCCCAGCACCTTTACTGGGTGGAGATATCCTTAGCTGCTTCCTCAAAGCTTTGTTCTGCCTCTTGCAGCCCCTTTTAATCCCACCCATCTCCATGATTCTATTTTACAGGTTCATTCCTCCTGCCAGACGTGTGCCCAGGCCAACCCACAAGGGGCTCTCCACATACATCAGTCTCTATACCAGCTTCGCGAACACCAACTGGACGAAGATTGGCAGGTTGATTTCACTCATATGCTTATTCATAAAAAACTTTGTTATCTCTTAACACTTGTGGACATTTTTACAGGATGGATAGAAGTGTTTCCGGTCTCCAGGAAAACAGCAGATGTGGTTGCTCAGGGTCATGGAGCTCATGTCAAAAGCTCGCAACATCTCCTGGACAATGGGACTCATCAAACAACTAATCTCCATTAAACTCAAGTTATCTTGGCCCTCCCTTCTCCCCATTGCCCTTACTCACTGGGATGAGACCTTTTGAGCTGCTTTATGGCAGCCCTTTCTCCTTAACCATCACCTCCCAGTTCAAACTCCTCCACTGGCGGGGTACCTACCCTACCTCTCCCTTTTAAGGTCCCTTCTCTGTTCACATGCTGACAGTTGTCTTCCTGCCCCCACACCAGTGAACCCTAATGCCCCTAAACCTGCCCCGCTCTCCCCAGGGGACAGAGTGCTCCTCAAACAGTTAACTCCTAGATCTGTCAAACCTCGATGGACAGGACCTCACACAGTAATCCTCACCACCCCCTCGGCTGCTAAGATCTTGGGACACCCATGCTGGTACCATCTCTCCAGGCTCAAGCGGGCACCTACTCAAGACACTTGGTCTGCCCAGCAGACAGGACCTTCCACCCTCCGGTTTTCCAGGATGCCACAATGAAGGGCCTACCTGCTCCTCATCCTGGCACACTCATCTTTAGTGATAACAATTTTTTCCCTAGACACCTGTCTTCTCATCTCCCCCAAGGAACAGATGCCTGCCGTCTCCAGGATGACAGTTCATGGGATGCCTCTCCAGCCACCCTCTTACTGAACATGGACACCTGGCTCTCCCCTTCCCCATGTCACCCTGCCCCCTGCCCGCAGGAAGTAGCCAGATTTGAGTCTATGCCCTTTTTTTCCAAAGAAAGCCTAAATGTTTGTCATAATTACCACTCCAATTTTCTGTCACCCCTGTATCCAAAGAGTCTGGAATGTCAAGTTGGGAGCGTAGGTCCCAGCCCCTCACATCTATCTCAGCCCCCAGGCCTGGTCTGGACTCCAAATCCCAGCAGGCCAGGTCCTGACCCCACCCCCAGGGAGGGGTCAGGACCACTCCCCAGGGTATTTAAATGAGCTCCCAAAAGAGGAACACATGGTCCCTTTTCCACCCGAAAGCACAGAACTCCCATTAAACCTGGATATTTCTTAATTTGGCTTTTTTTTGTTTGTTTGTTTTTGTTTTTTCGAGACAGGGTTTCTCTGTGGTTTTGGAGCCTGTCCTGGAACTAGCTCTTGTAGACCAGGCTGGTCTCGAACTCACAGAGATCCGCCTAATTTGGCTTGTTTTGATTTGGCTTGATTGGGCATTTTGCATCGGCAGAGAGCTCACATTAGGAAATATTCCTAACACAAACAAACTTTGAAGTCCAGTTCCTTCTCTACTTAAAACATCATAGTTGGGGCTGGATAGCTCAGCAGTTAGGAGCATTTGCTGTGCTTGCAAGGAATCGGAGTAAGGTTCCCAGCAACCCTGAGAGGTGGCTCACAGCACACACACACACACACACACACACACACACGAGCAAATAAAAATAATTCTGTTTTTTTAAAAAAAATTGCAGTTAGTACTCTGTCCTGTAGGTCAGCAGTCCATGGTGGGCTAGCAACTAGTTCCTTGTGGAGATCCAAGGGATAGTCTGTCCCTTCCTTTCCAGTTCTAGAGGTCTGACATTCCTGAGCTTGGGTCCATCTTCCATCCTCAAAGCTGGTAACATTTCTGTTGTAATCTGCTGTCCGGTCCTGTCACCTGGGTACCCTGTCCCTTTAAGAGACAAGCTCCGCCTACTCCCAACCCCCACCTTTCCACCAAAGCAAGCTGGTCTCTAGACTCCTAGCCAGTTCTCTCTCTCTCTCTCTCTCTCTCTCTCTCTCTCTCTCTCTCTCTCTCCCCCCCTTCTTCTGAAGAGGCAACTCTCCCTTCCCATTTTCTCCTTCGCCCCTCTCCCCTTCCCCTCCCTCTCCATAGTCCACTAAATAAACTCTCCAGCTCTCTCTCTGGACTACCACCCCTTGTGGGACCAGCCTCAGGTCAAGTTTATAAATGATAACAGTTTCATCTAGATTCTCTCAGTGTCTCTTTTGTCAGGCTAACTCACCTCTATCTGGTCCTCCATAGTTTAATTTTAGTTTTTCTTTGTGGTGCTTAGGATGTAATCCAGGGCCTCAAGCATATTCTACTAGTTGAACCATGCACCTTAGAAGTTTGGTTGCCCTAGGCATTAACAGAACCTGCATTCTTCCGATAAAGACTCTGTTTTGGTTTCTATTGCAGTGATAAAATACCATGATCAAAAGCAACTTGGGGCAGAGAGGTTCAGTTTATAGTTCTACATCACGTTTCTCCATCCAAGGCAGAGAGGTTCAGTTTATAGTTCTGCATCACGTTTCTCCATCCAAGGCACTCAGAGATGGAACTCGAGGAGGGCAGGAACCTGGAGGCAGGAGCTGAAGCAGAGGCCATGGAGGAACGTTGCTTACGGCTTGGTTCCTGTGACTTGCTCCACCTGTTTTCGTATAGTACTTTTAGGACCATCAGCCCAGACGTGGCACTGCCCACACTGAGTTGGGCCTTTCCACATTGATCAACAATCAAAAAATTACACACAGACTTGGCCACAGGACTCTCTGGTGGAGGCATTTCCTCAATTGAGGTTCGCTCTTCCAAAATGACTCTAGCGTGTGTCAAATCGACACAGAACTGGCTAGTACACGTTCTTAGGAACAAGCTCTGGACCCAGTCACAACCCGGACTTTCACCTGCAAAGCTCCTTTGTACGTCTGTCTCCACCTAACCTAGCAGGACATGTTCCCATACAATCCTACTTCCCTCCCACCCCGTATGACCCCAACCCTGCTTCGGGCTGCACACAGTGCGCTTGGCACAATGGGTTGTATAGCAGTATTTGCCTGGAACTGGGTGTTGGCAGATGTTAAAACTCACCCTTACCGTAAGTATAGAATTTCCTAATGCAATTATAATCCATGTTGGACGGGGAATTAAATCAGAGCATGGCGGGAAGAGGCTGGTCAGCATAGGGAGGAAGAGCTGCTGGGTTTCAGAGGAGTACACTTAATACCAGCAGAGAGTTTACTATGAGGGTCACAGCATGGCCTTCAGCTCGTTAGGTCCAACGAGTTGACCTCTGGCTAGAGCGGGGTCAGGAGTGAGGACGACAGGGTTTTGTTTTTATTGTTGGTTTTTATCCGTGTATGTAGAAATCAGAAGAGAGTGTTGGCTCCCCTAGAACTGGAGCTATGGACAGCTGTGAGCCACTATGTGGGTGCTGGGTATTGAGCCCAGATGCATTGCAAAAACAAGTGCTCTTAGCTACTAAGCCATCTTTCCAGTTCCAACAGGGTGTTCCTGTCAGGACTTAGCTCTGCCCTCTGGACCTCTGGACAGGTGGTCAATTCCCAAAGCCCAAGCTTTCCTGATACAAGGTGGGTGAGCATTAAAAACCGAGGTGGATATCTATAGGATTCAAAGAGAGGAGTCCTACACCCAGAAACCCGTCCTGATGGGTCCTGGGGTGCCTTCTAGAGATCCTTCAGCCGAGTAGAGATTCTAGGCCTTGACTCCACTCATCGTTACTTTAAAACTCCTCCCACCCTCACTCTTTTGGACTCTCTTTTCTTAAAGTAGGGTCTTGCTAGGTAGCCCAGGTTTGTACCTCACTCTATGTAAATCAGTCTGGCTTCAAACTAATGCTGTAGTTCAGACTGACCCCAAACTCATAGCAACCATCCTGCCTCAGCCTCCTAAATGCTGATAAGGCATCATGCCAAACTTTTTTTTTTCAGAGATAGTGTTTATCTGTGTGGTCCTCCTGGCTATTCCCGAACTCTCTCTCTAGACCAGGCTGGCCTCAAACTTATAGAGATCCACCTGCCTCTGCCTCCCAAGTGTTGGGACTAAAGTTTTGGACTACCACTGCCTGGCATAATCATTTCTTCCATATTTGGTTTAGTTTAGGTTTTGTGGGGGGTATGGGTAGCATCTCATGTTCCAGGGCTGGCCTTGAACACAATATGCAGCAGAGAAGGGTCTTGAGCTATGACTCTCCTGCCTTACTAAATACACATCTTGAGCTAAGGATTGGGCCTAGAGCTTCTCGCTAGGAAAGCACTCTCCAGAACACCACCATGGCCTAAGCAACTTCTCATTATAAAATGCCTTATTGCTCCAGAATAACCACGTAAGGTGTGATTCTAGCACGAGCATGACTATGTCAGTTGCTAATGACACTATTATGTGGTTATTGATGACAATGACAATCTTAATTGTGGGACAATGATAGAATTCCTTCTCCTTATTACAGAAATCATAGAAGCAAAATGACGCTGCGAGAAATCTCTGGGAAAGTCACAAGGGGGGCATGCCCAAGAGGTCGGTCCCAAACCCTCCCCACACATGCATGACACGCTTCATTTATGATGTGCGGTCATTCCTTGTGTATGTTTTGAGCAAAACCGCAGGCAAGACTTACATATAACAAATGTGCCTTAATTGTGTCTCAGCTTTTTGATTGTCCTCATTTTCAATGATTGATAGCACGTAGAGGTACCTCTACCACGTGGATCCCAGGGATTTGAACTCAGGTTGTTGAATTCAGAGGCAAATGCCTTACCTGCTCAGTCATCTTGTGGGCGCCTGTGATGGCTAATCTTAGTTGTCAGCTTGCCTATGTCTGGAATCAATTAAAAGCCAAACAGTTGAACACACCTGTGGAAGGGAAGACCTCCCGAAGTCTGGGCCCTGTTTTCTGGTATGGAAGAAGGAAGCTTATTGCCTGCTTGCCCGCAGTCTCACTGGCAGGCCCGTCTATGCTATTGCTGAGGCGTTCCTTCACTCATTATTAGAGCCCACTCCTTCAGGATCCCAATGTAGACAGAAGACCAGCAGCTCTCTGGGAATTCTCTTGGACTCCAGCACCAGACTGGGACTGCTGAGACATTCGGTCTTGTGCACTGAACAATTATTGGATTCTTAGCTTTTCTGTCCAGAGACAGCCACTGCTGGACTGCCTGGAGCACAGTCTATAAGTCACTCCAATAAATCCCTTTTAATATAGACCTATCCTTACATAGATAGACATCTACGGGTATATTCAGATACATAATACATAAATTCTTTTGTTGTTGTTTTTGAGACAGGATCTCTTTATGTAGCTCTGGCTGTCCTGGAACTCACTCTGTAGACCAGGCTAACCCTGAACTGAGATCACCTGTCTCTACCTTCTCAGGACTGGGATTACAAATTTAAATTATTTTCCTAGTTAGGGTTTCTATTGGTGCAATGAAACACCATGACCAAAAGCAAGTTGCAGAGGAAAGGGTTTATTAGCTTACATTTCCACAACATACTCCATTAGTGAAGGCAGTCAGGACAGGGACTCAAGCAGGACAGGAACCTGGAGACAGGAGCTGTTGCAGACGCCATGAAGGGGTGCTGCTTACTGGCTTGCTCCCCATGGCTTGCTCAACCTGCTTGCTTATAGAGCACGGGGATGTCTCCACCCAATATAGCTGGGCCACCCCCCATCACTAATCAAAAAAATGTTCTACAGGTTTGCCTACAGCCCAATCTATTATTATTATTATTATTATTAAAAATTTCTGCCTCCTCCCCACCTCCCATTTCCCTCCCCTCCCCCCATTCCCCTCTCCCTCCCTCTCCAGTCCAAAGAGTAGTCAGGGTTCCCTGCCCTGTGGGAAGTCCAAGGTCCTCCCCCCTCCATCCAGGTCCAGGAAGGTGCGCATCCAAACAGACTAGGCTCCCACAAAGCCAGTACATGCAGTAGCATCATCTTACAGAGGTATTTTCTCAACTGGGGTTCTGTCCTCTTAGATGATTCTAGCCTGTGTCAAGGTGACTTAAAATCAGCCAGCACATTAGCTCCTTGTCAACTTTACACGTAACAATTTTTTTAAAAACATAACCTTGGGCTGGAGAGATGGCTCAGAGGTTAAGAGAACTGACTGCTGTTCCGGAGGTCCTGAGTTCAATTCCCAGCAACCACATGATGGCTCACACCCATCTATAATGAGATCTGGTGCCCAGAACGCTATATACATAATAAATAAATTTAAAAAAAATAAATAAAAACATAACCTTTTCTTTTTAGGGTTTATCCCCAAGATCTCAGATATATATACTGGCTTGCTCCAGTATATATAACAAATGTAAAACTTAAAAGTCCCACAGTCTTTGCCAAATCAAACACTGTAAAAGCAAAGTGTCGCACATCTTTAATCTCAGCTCTTGGGAGACTGAGGCAGGTGGATGTCTCTGTGTTTGAGGCTTGCCTGTTTTACCGAGTGAGTTCCAGAACAGCCAGGGCTGTTACACAGAGAAACCATGTCTTGAAAAAAGAAAAATATCCAAAATTTTCTTTAAAATCCAAAATCTCTTTTAAAAATTCAAAGTCTCTCAACTGTAGGCTCCTATAAAATTAAAAAAAAAAAAACTTTCATACTTCAAGAGGGAAGAGCCATAGCACAGCAACAATCCAAAAGCACACCCACATCCCAGCAGTTTAGAGAATTCAGTATTCAGTATTTGGGATCTTCTGGCCTCCTCCCAGGGGCATGGGTCACTGCTCCAGCTCCATTGTCTGCGGCACACAGCTGGCTTCTAAGCTCTGGTCTGCTCCCTTCCGCCACCGCTGCTGTTCTTGGTGCTCATCCCGTGGTACTGAATTCTCCAAAATGCCGAGGTCTCTGTGGCAACTGGGTCTCCTACTGAACTTTCACCTATATCCTCTCCTGGACTCCTGGCCAGACACCACAGATTCTCTGCACAAATGGCCTAGTAGAGTCTTTGCTTCCCTCTGAAACCTCACAAGCCGGGCCTCCATCCTCTGCACTGCTCTCAACAATCTTATCTTCCAAGCACCTACAGAACAGATCACCAAGCTCTCAACACTCAGTCCAAAGCTGCAAAATCTTTCCACAATCCCCCGCAAAGCAGCATGGTCAAGTCTGTCACAGCAATGCCAGGTAATATCCTGGTACCAACTTGTCTTAGTTAGGGTTTCTATTACTATGATGAAATACCATGAGCAAAGCAACTTGGGGAGAAAAGGGTTTATTTGACTTATACCACATCACTCATTGTCCATCACTGAAGGAAGCCATGACAGGGACTCCAACAGGGCAGAGCCTGGAGGCAGGAACTGATGCAGAGGCCATGGAGGGGGCTGCTTACTGGCTTGCTCCCCATGGCTTGCTCAGCCTGCTTTCTTATAGAACCCAGGACCACCAGCCCAGGGATGGCACCACCCACAATGAGCTAGGCTCTCCAACATCAATAACTAGTCAAGAAAATGTTCTACAGGCTTGCCTACAGCTCAATCTTTTGGAGACATTTTTTTCTCAATTGGGATTCCCTCCCTCTCAGATGATTCTAGCCTGCCTCAAGTTGACATAAATTTAGCCAGCACAGCTACCATGCCTGACTTTCTTGTGTGATTCTGAGACTCCAAGGCAGGCCTAGCTCTGTATTTGTTGAGCCATCTCCTTAGCTCTATATTTTAGTTTGAATAGTTTGAGAATCATTTATTTAACCCTACAACCTGTTTTTACCTCATCCTCTGAATTCTTTTTCAGAATTAGACCCACACAAGTTCTCCAAAAGTATTTCTTCACTTCTGTGGGGTGTGTTTTCTTCTAGCCTAGTTCTTCCTTTGTCTCTTGTCAGCACCCCTACCCTCACTCCTGACCTTGCTTCACTCCCCTCTTTCTGCCCTGTCTCCTCTCTCTCTCTCTCTCTCTCTCTCTCTCTCTCTCTCTCTCTCTCTCTCTCTCTCTCCTTTTCCTTTGCCGAAGAGGATTCAAGTCACTGTAGTGGGGACAATAAAACCTGAAGTGAAATGTGTTCCACACACACACACACACACACACACACACACACACACACACACAAACTGTTCTAGCCCCTCAGCAGGCACTGAAAATGTGGCCTGGCCTAGCAGTACAGGCCACATTTGCTAGCTGGGGTACATGGAATGGTGTCAGGGAGCAGTCAATGCAAACCACGCTGAAACTGCTTCTGGGTCACTGAGACAGCTGGTTTCAGTCACCAAAGCGCACTAAATGCACGTCCCTCGGTCCCTTGCGATCCCTCCCACCTGCCTTCCTTGAACTCTATGTGAGCACCGCGCGCACACAGGAACATGGCAGCCATGGCTGGTATAGTCTGAGGAAGGTGTGGGGCCTGTGAGGAGAGGGCTTCTTAACCGGAGATCCGCAGGAGGAGGTGCCTGGGTGCGCAGCTGCCAGATTCACCCTTGCAGGAAAGCGAGGGAGACCCCGGGTGACAGCTCAGTGAGTCCTGGGAAGCCCTTCATACTCCTGGCGTCCTGCTGCACTGACCCATCAAGCTTCAAGGGGGCCTTCTCCGGGGTGAGATGTATGAAAATCCCTACTGCCAAAGCTAACAACTCCAAAAAGCAATCTGCTAGGGGGAATTTTGCCAGTCTTTAGAGAGACTCATCAGGCGTTCAATGTTGCCAGATCTTTTGGTTTCTATTGGAGATTCATACTTGAGTTGTTTTTCAAACCAATCAGTCATTGCAATGTATTAAATGATGCTTTCTTCCCCCTCCTTTGTCCTTGTTGTCTGTAATAAACGGTTTGGATTTGGTTGTTTTTGTCCTAATAAATTACTAAGTTTGGGGGGGGACACCCACTGCGGTGACTCTCTTCCTTATTTCACGCTCACACTCTCTACGTAGAGCAGACTTGCTGCCATGTTAAGGAACCACCCTATGCCAGGCTGAGAGGAGAAAATGTCATCCCTCAGAACTGTGACCTTTGAGGGGAGAGATGAACTGGACTTTGGAATTTGTCACCAAAGCTGGTAAACATGGCCTAGCCAAGTCGTGCCTCCATGAGGAATGTTGGCAGTCATAGCCAGCCAGCACCACTCAGCCACTGAAGAAAGATGACCTGTCGATTTGTGTTAGTACAGATAAGCTATTTAATTTAATTTTAAAACTGACTGTGTGGTGCTTAAAAGAGAAAAAAGAAATAACAAACAAGCCTTCTCATCTTATTTTTCCCCAGGCAGTTAACTGAAGGACTTAGCAAGATTGTGAACTTAATTAACTCTGGCCATGTGGAAGCAGCCCCCGGCAGCATGAGGAGGCCACACCACTGTGCAGGCTCTGAGTCCTAAGATGCCTGTGCCGGCAGCTTCTCTAGGCATAGTTGAGGCTTTTGGAGAAGCCTGACATTGCTTCTTCCCAGCTCCACTCTCGGGTTCTCGAGTTCTGGCTCTGAATCCTGCTGTGAAACCCAAATGTGTAGCTGTCAGTACCCAGCCTTAAGCTTTTTGGGAGCCACAGGCTTAGGAAATGCCACCATGTTTCTTTAAACTTGTGAGACCCGGTCCTCTGCATAGCTCAGGTCTGTCTGGGAACTTCCTCCATGCAGCCTGGGGTTCAGGTCCCAGTCTCTGTTCACTGAGGAGCCCTCTATCTCTCAGAGCTGGGCAGTGACCGCGCTCCCAGGCTGGCCCTCTCGGGGAGGTGTATTGTTGTTCACTAACTGGTTCCTGACTGTCAGCAGCGAGGATACACTTTAGGGTCACAGTAGTGGAAACAGATGTTCTTGGGGACACACAGTATACTTATATTCCTGCATGTCTATGGTCACCAGAGGTCACACAATCATGGATACTGGTCTTGTTTGCTTGTTTGAGACAGGGTTTCCCTGTGTAGCCCTTGGCTGTCCTGGAACTCACTCTGTAGACCAGGCTGGTCTCAAACTCACAGAGATCCGCCTGCCTCTGCCTCCCGAGTGCTGGAATTAAAGGCTGCGCTACCACCGCCCAGCTACAGCACTCCTTTTAAGACAAGAGTCTCACCAAGTTGCCCAAGTTGGCCTCGGATGTTCCATCATTCTACCTCAGTCTCCTTGGAAGTTGGGGTACAGTCTTGGGATACCAGGACCAGAGCATGAAGCCACTCCACTCGACTCTGCTACTACTTGGTTCCTCTGTGGGATCAGGAAGATTTCTTGCTGTCTTCCCCAAACTGTTCGCTAGCACCTCCGGATAAGACCTTACTTAGAAATATGAATGGAGGTCAAATTGGAGCAAGAGAGCTAGAGGCTGATGTCCTTATGACAGGAGAGGACACAGGCCCCAGGGAGACAGAGAGAGACGTGATGATGGAAGCAGAGCCTGGAGCACCACCAGCCAAAAGGGTCCATGACCTCCAGAAGCAGGAAGAGGTGGGAGGATGCTGCCTGAGGCCTCTAGTGGCACTTTGTCCTTCCCATCCCTGAGTAGGCTCTTGGCCTTTGGGACAGGGAGAGGCCACGTTCGTGTTGCTTTGATTCCACAGTGGGTGGAACTTTCTGTGGCAGCCCCAGAATACCAGTGCAGGAAGGAGGCATGGAGGCTTTTGAATTGGTCCATGAGGGAGAGAAGGGTGTGGTGTATAGATTGCAAGGCACAGGATGGAAACCAAGAGATGCCTCCTGGGAAGTCCACAGGCCACCTAGTGCCACCCAAGTGCCAGATGCCAGGTGGGATTTGTCACCGCCATTCCCTTGTGCTCACCCTGTTTGGTTGCTTCCCATGGGGCCCAGCCTCAAACACAGTCTGAGCTATCAAAGAATCTTTGCTGGCAAGTTGAACATTTTTATTAGGCAGCATTAAGTTCTGACGCATTGTGTCTACCAGAGAAGAGAGCAGCAGCGACCCCGCATGGAAGAACTCCCTAGGGAGTCCTCCCAGTTCTGTCTCCCAGAGCAGCCAGAACTCTGGCTACAAATGAGCCGTTTTCTGCCCAAATGACATGGATTCTTCTACACTGGACGTGAAGCCAGTTTATAATTGAATTAATGAAAGAAACAGACTCATTCAGTCTTATTCAATTCTATTTGTTTGGTTATTACCATTTAAAATATTATTATTGTCAGAGAGGGACAGAGACAGACAGACACAGAGAGAGAGAAAGACAGAGAGAGACAGAGAGACAGACAGACAGACAGACAGACACACACACACAGAGAGAGAGAGAGAGAGAGAGAGAGAGAGAGAGAGAGAGAGAGAGAGAGAGAGAGAGAGAGAATGTGAGACAGCCAGGCAGGGTGGAAAGAACCCAGTTAAGGCATGGAGAAGTGTACCCCACAAACCCTGTGACTGTGACCATTTTATACACAGCCACTTTCTTCCTCTGGGCCTCTGCTTGGCCAGCCATAAAGTATGGTCAGATGTTCTCAATGCTACTTAAATGTTTATAAAGAACTGAATCTCTCATCAATATAAATAGTGTTCTTTCTCTTTGTCTCTCCTCTTCCTCCTTTTTTCTCTCTTCATTCCCTCCCATTGCTGGCTTTAGCACTGCCCACAATGGTATTAGATGTTATTCTAAGTACAAGATTTATATCAACATACATGCATGCCACAAGTTACCATGAATTCAAGACTTGAAAACTGGTCCCAGCATAGACCATCTCTGGGACAGTGTCTAGACAAGCGAGTACATCCTGCTGGCCATGGGCAGTATTGCCAACAGCAAAAGCAGGAAGCACTGAACTCTACAGGAGACCCTCCCGCACACTCTTTCTCCATCTTTGGCATTCCTGGGCAGGTAGGTGTCAAAGGAGTGTGTACCCACTTGTGAGGAGGTGAGGACAGTGAGGGATGAGTGTATCTCACAAAGCAGGTGCTCTGGTATGCCTGTACCATAGCAAATGGAGGGCCTCAGGCAAGCGACATGGATGTCTTGGCCCCTACCTCACAGCCCCTCCCAGGCCAGGAAGATGCTGAGGAAGACAGGTGTGTGGTTTGCCACGGTTTGAGGATGTTTTTAGGTGAGATCCTATGAGGTTATGGTTTGCCAGCCTCATCTGACTGCCAGTTTGCCCAGTGGGTACACATCAAGGCAGCTCCATGCTTATGAGCCTGTAATGTTTTCCATGTGAAGGCACGGGCTATGTTTAGCTACTACTGGATACCAGTATCATCTCCTCACCATGTGAACGTCAAGCCTATGAGTGTCCTGTGTCCTCCTGTGGTTGGAGGGTAGTGAGGGTCCCCTGTCGTGAAAGATAAAATGAAGCCCATAGCTTCTCCAGCTACAGGAGGGGAGATACTGAGGTCCCAGCTTTGGGAGGAGGACGGGGACACATGTCCCATGTCTTCCCTATAGTAAGAGAGCATCATGTGTACTGCTGGTAATAGCTCTGTATCTTCCTCCAAGAGGCCAGGAGCCTGGACTGTGGAACTTGGCTCACATCGGGCAGTGAGAGGTGTCCTGCTGTCTTCTGGCCCTTGCAGCAGTTTCCTTCCTGAATCTGGTGTCCTGAGCAGGGTGAGGTAGTGACCTCCTGGAAAGAAGCATGTTAGGAAGGGAAATGCCAGGCCCATGGCCCCTCTGAAGTCTGAACTGCTCAGCTGAAATAAGTGTGAACAGGGCTATGACAAACGGGGTCTCTGTTGAATAGAAATTCTTTCCTGCTGACCGTACGGAGGGACATAGGGAGCCAACAGTGGCCCATAGTTCTACCTCTCTGAGACCAGAAGAGAGGTCAGGAGCTGATTAGTTTTCAGCAGTCAATGGTGAGTTCTGACGCTTCATGGGTGCAAAGGAACAGTCAGTTCCCAGTCTAATTCCTCCTAGGAAGGAACAAGGTTCTCTCCCTGCTCTTAGTTAGGAAGCGTGGCTACTAAGACCAGGTTGGCAGCCCTGGAGTGGGCAGAGCTTAGGAGTAGTGGCCATATCCAGAGCCTCACCACAAGCACACCTACCTCTAGCTGCCCGGCCAGTATGGCCTCCTGCCAATGCTTGCCATTGACACTGTGGTGACCGATCAATGTCCATGGGTGTCAGTGACTGCAAATAGAGTAAGATGAGTCACTGTGTCCTGAGGCCACTGTCTGCGAAGACATTGGCCCTGTCCATACAACTCTCCTGCCTTGTGTCTTAGAAACCCTGGCTTTCAGCTGCAAGTACAGCTACCCAGTGGCAGGCCACATTTTCCAGCTCTGACCACCAGGGATGATAACAGAGGCAAACAATTCTGAAGGCCAGTGACTCCACGTCTGTCTTCTCCCTCGCCAGCTGGGCCACAACACAGTGAGGCCAGCCCTCTTGTACTAGCAAAGATGCCTGGAAGCGTTCCCTAAAATTCAAGATATTCAGAGTGTTTGGCTTTGCTAGCCACGCAGCGTGGCCTGCACTCTGTGCTGCAGCTCCAACACTGTAGCCACAGATGGTCTCAGACAACAGGTATGGCTGTACGCTGACAAAACTTTATTTATAAAACAAATGAAGGGCCAGGAGGATCATCTGACGATGCCCACTGCGTACATGGAGGAGCAACAAGAGACTTACTTCCCAGACTGAGACTCACGCCCCACGACTGCCAGGCTGATCCTCAGGAAGAAAGGAGCAGGTGTTGTTGGCTGGGTCTGTCTGTCCGTGTGATCTCTCCCCATTGCCTCGTTACCAAAGCACAAGGGGCCACTTTCTGATTTTGCCCTAGATTATGTTGAGGTTGAGCAGGTGAGCGAGGGGCAGCTGGGCTAGGAGGCCTGACTGAGCCTGCTAGGAGGGCAGGGTGCTTGGCATGAGGACGCACCTGCCTTCAGCACTCTTTCCATAAGGGTTATGTACAGGGTTAGTACATGCGTGGAGGCTGTCCTCGCAGTCAGCTGGGGAACACTGTAGAAAAGGCACGTGATTTGGTCTGGGTGTGCACTGTCCTCAGATGTCCTCCCTCAGGCAGAGCTACCTGTCCCAGGAAAGTCTGGTTCCTAAAGCAAACTGAAGCTGTTGCTCCCAGGCCTCCTCTGCTGTTCCAGGCGGCAGGGCCCAGCCCTGAGGTGTACAGGGCCCACATTGCTCTGGGTCTGTGGGGGTGGGCGAGAAGTTTCCATCCTGGCTCCAGTCCAGGATCCCCTGAGTCCTGCCGCACTCAAGAGTCCGTGGGCCCGAGTGTGTGGAGGTGGGGTGGGGCAGAGGTCAGTGCCTGGCAGGTTTGATCCAGTTTCGGATCATCCACTTCTGCCCTGAGCAGCGCTGCACCACCAACCGCAGCCCAAAGTTGGCATCTTTAGACATCTCTACCTCCAGACACCTGCCTGTGTCTCGGCTCACAATGGGCCCACTCTGTAGGACAAGAGAGATAGAGTTAGCTTGGGAGTCCATGATGCATTCCTGATGGGGGTGATCCCAGCCCACACTGTCACCATGAAGACCTAGGGACCTGTTTCCTTAGATTATGTGAATTTCCTCTTGCCCACTTCAGATGGGCTAGCATTTCTGTTCAATTCTCTGGGTTTCAAAGAGTTTCCACGAATATATCTAGGCCCTCTAAGACTGTTGTTTTTCTGAGTTCTCTTTGGCCCCCTTAATTATTTGGTCTATCTGTGGTCCCCAAACCTTATGGGCCTTGGCTCAAGCCTGGAGACTTTGGAGCCATTTCAGCAGGTTCTTCCATGCTGGCCCTCCCTGTCTACCTATCCAGTCTCCTGGGAACCTTAGACCCTCATTGACTCAGCAAGCAACAGTGGCAGCTCATCCTTACAGGCAGAGTAGCTAGAACCCACTCTTCCTACAAACTGTCCCTCTGTGTGGGATCCCTGGAGGCTAGGGGCCAGGAGAAGATCAGAGGATATGTGATCCATAGAGGCTGCTGAGTGGATTGGGGTGTAAGGAAGGGATAGTGAGGGGGGCTGAACCTGAATCAGGACCCAGACACCCATAGGAGTGGGGCTTGAGGTAAGTGAGGGGGAGCAGGGCAATGGTCAGCTTCAGAACCCTGAGGAGCTCCAGTGGCCAGGGCTAGTCTTACTCCATCCTCTCTGCCTGAGTCCAGTGCTGGAGCAGGCAAGGCTGTGCCTCCCTTTCTCTTCCTGTGTGACTCTAGTCCATTCTTATCAGCTTTCTGTGCCACAGGGCATGAGGTGGTTATTCCTGACTATCAACAGGATTTCACCAAGAAGTGCCTAGCAGTGCATGCCTCTGGGCGTGCCTGTGAGGGTGTTTGCGGACGAGGGCAGCCAGCATATACCCACCCCATGGGCTGGGGTGAACATGGAATAATAGAGGGAAAGGAAGAAGTCAGTTGGCAGAGGTTCCTCCCTTCTTCCTATCACGATGTGAGCTGCCTATGGCAAATCTCCTGAAATCATAAACACAAGTTAAGTCTTTCCTTTCAGCTGTTTCTTTCGGTCTTTGCCACAGTCATGAAGTCTGACTTTGCAGGGCTGTCAGCCCATTCACTGACCTGAGTAAAGTCCCATAGCCTCTGTGTAGGCCTGGCTACATCCTCACACTTCTTCAGGGTGGGCATGCGCCCCCGGCCATCATCGACTAGACACTTGGAGTCTGGCAGAAAGGCGGTAGAGCCCAGGGGGCCTAGCTGCAGGAGGCCGTCAGCACTGTAGCGCACCAGCTGGGGAGACAGTGGGAGATGTGAGCATAACTCAGGTTCAAGCTCAAGGTAACACATCCTGTCTGTGCCCGGGCGCACAACGTTCCACTCTAGCAGGAGAACGTGGTGTTGCTGCGGCCATGTCCATCATGACATGAACACTTTGTCAGGTGCTCAGGTCCCACTAGCACACACTCACTCCTCTTGAACCTGAGAAAATGGTGCGAGCCAGGAACTGAGTCACAAGTGTTGACAAGATTGGAGGGAAACCATTTACAACTCCACTGATAGCACCCTCCGCCCTCAGTCGGAGGCCATTGTGCTGAAAAGCAACTGGGAAAGGCCAGAAAAGCTTAACTCTCCCAGAGGCCACTACAATGGGTGGCACGGGGGACAGTAATCTCCCACTCATTGGGCCACTGTGTCAAAGCAGGTACCTTGCAGCCTGAAATTAAGAAGCACCCAGCAGATACTCGCTATCTATATCCATGTTGGAGGCACCAAAACCATGGACTCAACAGAAGTCCAGGTCTACCCAGATGTATGTTCATGAACGAGGTTCAGGTTCAGAGAAGACGGAGCTCAGCACTTGCTGGGGAGGTATCATTATCAACAGCAGAGAATGGGATTCACTTGTGGCTGGGATTAGCCACATAGAGAAATGAACAACCCCAGCCCTAAACTGCAAAGGGCACTTAAATCTGGCAATCCTGTCTCAAAATGATCCAGGCTTGCAAGCACAGCTAACAAGAACAGAATGGAAAACAACTTTTTTCCTCCATCGTGTCTAGACCAGGCAACACTTTATCATGACTTCCACTAATCTACAAGACCACCTGAGAAAAGACATGCTGCCTCTATCCCCTTTAACTAGTCCAGAAACCAAGGCAGGGGGCCAGTTCATGACTTGCCAAGGCCCATTTGACCCAACAGGCTTGTTTTTAACGTAATGGCACCAACTGCCTTTAGAGTCCCAAGCTGCTTCATACTCTTCTAAACTTGGTCCCAACTGTCAAGGGATTCTCCATGACCCATCCCAATGCCTGTCCTCCCTTTGCTTTGGGAGGTCTAGGTGCTGCCTACCTGTGAGGACATGCCATGGCAGGGGTAAAGGATGGCCCGGTCATCATCTTCTGCCCCTTGGTCCAAGCAATAGCCACTGGCTTTACTGTTTCTCACCTATATCCAGAAGCAACAGAGAAACTGCAGGTCACTGAGGAGGGTCCCAAGGCTGGAGGGAAAACTCCCAGGAACTCCCCCACTCTGTCTCCCACTTAGGAGCAGAGGTGACCACTTGGTAGCTGACTGTGGGCTACCTGTGATGATCTTCACATCCAGGATTCCCCACTTGGGATAAAACCCTGGGGCTTGGCATCTGCCTGGGGCAGGGCAGGAGGTATGGTGTAGTGTGGGAGCAAGGAGGAGGAGGTGGAAAAGATGACCAAGTGAAGGGAGGCTAGTTCCCTAGCAGCCTGGGGAGAGATGACTATGCTTGTCACACAGACATTCTGTGAGTATATGGAAAGTTAGCTGGCCTCCAGCAGGCGAGGCTGGATTTGGTCAATAGGATGGCTTGTGTTACTAGCTTAGGGACATGCCTGTGCTAGTATCTCCTCCCATGCAGATTCAGAGACTTTTGCCTCCAACACACTTTGGTCAAGGACTGAAATAAAAGTGACTGTGTATACTGAGCTCAGGAGACAGTTGCTGGTCCCCCCAAAGTACACATTGGATCCCTCGCTCCAGTTCCCAGCTGGTGGAGGAGTGATAAGACCCAATCATCAGCCAAATAGTCTCTAACCTATGTAACAAGCCAGGGCACCCACTTTGCAGCCCCCAGGAGCAGTGGTGAACTTAGACTCTGACTCCAGAGTTATATTCTGTTTTACCCTACTGGGTTTCAGGCTGTGGAGTTTTCAATAAGTCAATCACAGAGCACACACCCCTAAAAGGACAGGAAAAGTCCTAGGGTCACAGCATCTAGAGTTGGGTATGGATCCCACAGTGGGCAGAAGAAGGAGGGGCAGCACAGCAGAACAGAGAGGACAGCCGCTTCCCTCTCCAATCACTTCTGGGAAAGCTCTGTGCTCACAAACTGGATCTGACTAAGGGGTGGCCCCACTCCAGGGATGGATGGGTCTGCAAGGACTACCCACAAGGCCCCTTGGCCCTACCCATACAACCTCCCTCTCTAGGGAAGCTGGGCTGTCCTCATGCGGTTGAGTAGCTGGGATAAAAAGGGTATGCCCTCCCCTCTTCCTGCCTGTTCTGTGGTGGGATACCTCAGATTCCAGACCTGGGCCAAAGTCCGAACACAGGGCCTTCTCCCCGGTTTTAGAGAGGGCTCTGTGCACAGATGTGCGCTCTGAAACTCAGGGCAACACATACTGAGCTCAGGAGACAGTTGCTGTCTCACGTGCTCGTGCTTCTGCATATGCTTAGAATGCACGCATTGTGGTGGGAATGTAGCTATGTGGCATTGGTGCACAAAGTGAGTGTTTGGGGAGCTCCATGTATGTGAACACTAACAGTATGCACCTGTGACCTGTGTGTGTGCACGTATACCCATAGGGGCAGACATGCTTCGGTATGTATTTGTATGGCCTCATGCACAGGTATGCACGTGATGAATGAGCATAAATTTATGTATTCATGCATGTATGAATACACATTCATGTGTAATGCATTCATGCACACATGCATCTTGATATGAATGAATGTGAATATATACACAGATGTGTGCAGATGTGTGATGGGCCTGCGAGTTTATGCATTTGTCAGCATGTGTGTAATTGCATGTCTACATACGCATGTGTAAACACATGTGAATGTCTGTTTATACATGTGTATATCTATTTTGGGATATTTCTTTTTATAATTTATGTATTTTTGATAGATGAAGTGGTGCACACTTTTAATCCCAGCAGGAGGATCTATGTAATTTTGATACCAGTATGATGTACATCAAAATGTCTACAGAATAGCTAGGGACTATGTCTTCAAAAAAACCCAATTAATTAATTAGTATTTATCTTGTGTGTGGCTGTATACTTTTCATGGAGTGCACGTGGAAGTCAGAGAACAACTGAGGGAGTTGGCTTTCTGCTCCTACCATGTGGGTCCCAGGGATCAAACTCAAGTGCTCAGGCTTAGCAGCAAGCATCTTTCTCTGCTGAGCCATCTCGCGGATCCATTTATTTGGGTATATTCCTGCATGCAAATGTGCAGGCATGTTTCTATGTGAGCCCAACAGTGGTGCTTCTCATGAACACAAGTATACCCATGTCATTTGGAGCCTCAATGTCCAAGAATGTGCCTGATAATATAACACATTTATGCAGGTGAGTTCCTGGTGTTAGGACACAGGACGCTGGGTATAAAGGCCTGGGGCACAGGTGCTGGGGTGCTGGGCAAGAAGGTCACAAGCCCAGCGGGGCCCTGGTGTAGAGGCGGTACCTCTCCGTACGTGAGCGTGTTGTTGTAGATCCTCATCTCAGGGTACACGTTCTCCAGATACCATTTAAAGCTGCGGCATTTTAACTTCTGGCGCAGGGCCAGTCTCTCGGACACATCCCCAAAGTCCACTCCTGGGTTCTGTGGGGCACAGCATGCAGGAGAGAGTAAGAGTTGCAGATCCATGCTACCCCATGATTTCCCACGTCAGGGACTTCAGGGGCCTGGGTTCACCATCCTTAAGAGTGGCCCTGGCTGCAGCCTTGTGCCACCATGGTCTCATCTTGACCTCCTGACCTGGAACTCACCGAGGGTTCTGGCTGTGGGTACAGACATGGCCTGTCCACAGCTGCCCTACTTTGGGGAAGAGACCTGTGCTCTGTTCTTCCTGCCTGATCTGTGTTGGATTTGCCTGTGATTCGGTGACACTCATAATGGGGCCCTGGACCAGAGTGTATCAGTCAAACTGAGTTTGATTTCTAGGGGGTTGTCACCATGACTGAGCCCCGGACACAGAATTTCGCAAGCTACGAGGACAGCCACCCTTGGTAGAATGTCATGTGTTAACGCTAGGAAGGCTCAAAAAGGGACCATATGGATCTCCACCATGGCTAAGCACACACGGCAGCTCCACTGAGTTCGTGGTCTTTCTAGGGAACTGTGAAACCCGAGCTGCTGTGGAGTTTAGTGCCCTGTGTAGGCCCTGAGCCATCAGAATATGAGGTGGATTGGGAACTGCCCCGTCCATGGCCCTCTGATGCTCCATCTCCCCACAGGTCTAGGGGTAGAGCAGGTTCAGGCCTGGGCTAGTTTGAGACCTGATACTTTTCATGTGTGGTCTTGGAACAGTCTCTTAACCTCACTACTAGCCTTGTTTTGAGGATTCAATTAGTTGTAGTACTCCTGACTGAAGAACATGTATTTCCCTCCACTGAGTGGATCTGGGGCTGGCGAACCTCATGTGTGGCCCCTGGGGCCGGCTGTGATGTCCTATTTTCCTTTGCAATGTTAACAGAGGTATAGTTCTGGATTCTCCTAATCACCTTGTGCTATAGACAACAGGATTCTCGGGTTTTGCCTCTACTCTACTACCATCTAATGGGGTCCTGACCCGTGAGGCTGGAGGGAAGCCTGGAAGGGGACTTTGCAGGTCCTGAGTTAAGGTAGTCAGTCTTGTGCATCTCAGCAGGGTTGTAAGGAAGGGAGGTGGTCCGGTCCAGATGCTCCACATGCTTATCCAAACGCCAGGTGTGCAGGCTTAGTGACGGAGAGCCAATTTAGGATGATGAAGAGAGACACTTAAAAAGGCTAAGTTGGCCAGGCATCAGTGACCCAAGCACAAGGGAGAAAGAGGAAGACTATTGTGAGTCAAGGCCAACTGGGGCTGCAGAATGAGTCCCCATTTAAAATGAACATATTAATACAAGAAATCACACATGTACCCTGAATCAGAATATAAGGCCTGGTTCTACTATGGGACAAAAAAAAAAAAAAAAAAAAAAAAAGAGCCTATTTGCAAAAGGCTGGACCAGCTGGAGAAAGCAGCACTGGGGTGGAGGTAAGGGCACACCTGACCTTTACTGACAACCTTTGGTGGCTACCTGTAAATTACCTATGGTGAGGGGAAGGGTGTGGCCGCTGTGGCTGGATCAGTGAGAAAGTGACAAGCCCTTTCCTACATGACCCACCATGCAGGGAAGGCTGCCTGGAAGTGGCCCAGTGTTCCCGAGTCCCTCACTCCCATTCCCTCCCTAGGGTCTACGAGCTTCCCTGTATCCGCCCACCCCACCAGGTACCCGCCTTACTGTCATGGGGATATTCCATGCCATGTACACATGGGACTTGAAATCATCCATCCACACCTCGGCAGCCCTCAGCGCATTGCGCTTGGCATAGTAGTCAATGTCATTGTTGTATGGCTTCTTGGTACGCTCAATGTGGGCCACACGGGAGCACGGGAGTACCTCCATGCTGCCTCCACACTGCCACACCTGGGGTGAGAGGATTGGACCTGGTTAGACGCCAAGGAGCCCACCTGACACGCCAGGTAACCCAACATAGCACAGGAGGACAACTGGTCCAGTCGAGTCTGGAGCTCCGAGGGGCCTGGATATTTTGGGTTTGTCAGAGGAAGGTGTCTAAGAAGAAGCAGGGACTAGGGGCTGTATCCACCAGGACTTGGGCAAGAAGCTGCCTCCCCTTTGGGATTTCCTGTCATGCCTGATTTCTCTTCCATGTTATATGACTGTGGATTTGAATGCCACCCACCCCACTCAGAGCTCTGGGTAGGGTCTCTCAACCACCTCCCTAGCCCAGCTGCCAGAGTCAACCTGTAGCTGATTTGGGTTGACTAAAAAAAGGACCAGTTGCCCAACAGAAACTGAATTGGAATCTCCAACCCCTGACCCTGGCTCATTTTTAGATGCTTTCTTTCCAGTATCTGGTGTTATTTTGATAGCCTGTGAAAATACTAAGCGAGGGGACTGGGCTACAGGAAGTAAGTCACTAGGGTGAAGGCTGCCTCCTGTTGCACTCTGCTTGATGGGAACAAGCACCTCATGTTCCTACCACAGATGCACCTGCTTCTGCTGCCATGCCTTCGCAGCCACGGCAGACTGAGACTCTAAAACCACATACCCAGGTAGATGTCTCCTTACTTGAGCTGTTGTTGATGCTTCAGTCACAGAGAAGCGAAGAACACACGCAGCCTCTGGTACCCTACACAAACGCATGACCCCAGCAGAAAGTAGAATAGCTTGCTTTCTCAGAAATCAAACATTGAAGCCCCTCATCTGCGGCTCTGCAGTAGAAATTGATTTCACACTCTGGTTGCCAAGCACAGGCTTTGCTCCAGCCATTTCAATTATGTTTAGCTCTCCCCAGCTGTAGGGCAAATCTCCATGAGATAGCGAGTGGCTCAGTGCCTTCTCTCTGCCCAGGAATGGGATGTTCGACCAAGTGTTCCTGGAGTGTCCTGGGTAAGAGCTCTGATACTCCAGCATAATAAGTAGGCCAGGGAAGATGCAGACTGGGAGAGGAGTTCATGCTCAGCCTGTCCCTAGGGCTGTTCCGCATGGCAACATTTTGAACTGGGACTTGCACCCGTAGATCCCTGACATGGACCTTGGGGCTTCTCAGCATCCATAACTGTGAGTGGCTTCCTAGGTCCACCTAGGTCTTGCTGGTCTGTTTCTCTGGAGAATTCTGGTCAATCCCCTTTTTGTCCTGTGCCGGTCCCTGCTCCCATCAAAATGGTGTTCTGTGACCCACACAAACGCATAACATCGCATGAATTCAACCACAACAGATGCAAGGGGATTGTAATTTTTTTTTTTTTTTTGAGACAGGGTTTCTCTGTGTAACTACCCTGGAGCTCTCTTTGTAGACCAGAATTTCAAATTCACAAATCTGCATCTGCTTCTACCTCCCAGTGCTGGGATTAAAGATGTGCATCACCATACCCAGCATAATGGAGTTTTTTCTTTAATAACAAGTTTCACAGGCATAGTGACAATGCCTGAGAGAAGTACCTTGAAGGAGAAGGTGGGCTCATCACCTTGAAGGAGAAGGTGGGCTCATCACCCACGGCCTCGGTCATTCACCTTCACTGCTGAGGGCCTGAGCTCAGTGAGGCTGAGCGGCACACTGGGAATATTGTTGCTTGCCTTATAAACAGGGAGCCGCAGGAAGGCGCCTAGGGCATGATGTGCCTCCTGGCAAGGATCTGTTTCCTGTGACCTACTTCCTCCAGCATGGCCCCGCCTCATAACCTAAAGTTCCCACCTACCCAAATAGCACCACAAGCTGGGGATCAAGTCTTCTATATACAAACCTTTGGGGACATTCCATTTTCAAACCATGACACAGGAATGAAAACAAGGGAATAGCCAAGACATTCTAGACAGATAATGAGGGCATAGTCAGTTACTAGATATAAAGTATTTTACAAAATACTTTAAAATGAGGTAACGGTTGAAAGTAGAAAGCTCAAAACAAGTACTATATATATATAGACACACACATATATACACAAACATACACATGTACCACTCACATATACAAATATATATGATCATACTATTCACACAACAATACATGCATACACACAACACACACTGACACATAAGTACACACATCAACACACACTTGCATGCACACACACACATAGTACATGACAGAGGCTGTTGTTCTTGTGACAAAGATTGGAGGAGCCTCTGTTTTACAACTGTGTAGAGGCAATTACGAGGTCACTTCTTTACAAGCACGCACTGTACACTGACCAAGATCTTAGGGTGGAAACATTGTGCCAACAGAAAACACCAGGAAAAGCCCTGTGCCTAGAATGACAGCCAGATGCCACAGGAAGGGGCTTCCCAACCACACAAGAAGCTGATATCCCTGAGGGCAGAACAGCTCTTCAACCAGCCAGAGAAGGAGCGGCAAGTAAGAAAAGCCAGCCAGGGAGAGAAAAACATATGGTGAACACATGCACACAGCATTCACACTCATTCAAAACCACAGAGCTACATCCTTAGTGTCTGTTATATTTGCAGAAATTAAAAAAAGACAGTTGATCAGCCCCCGCATGCCACAAGGCCTGGACAATAACCTCTCTCAGGCATCACTGACAAAAAAAAGTCCACATACACTATACTCACATATACACACTTACAGAAACCACACAAACATGCACACATAACACATTCCACACATGTACACAATATCACACATGTACACACACATATACACATGTGGATATACCATGCTCATATTACATATATATATACATACTAGGATATCGCATACATATACATATGCACAAAGACCACACTATACACCATATATATACACACATATACATACATACACCACATGTATTCAACAGACATATCACACATGTATACATACAACACATATGTACACACATACTACACTCATCCCACATGTGCATACACCATACTCACATACACATAAAGATTATATATTTACATACATGTGTACATATACACACCACACCTATACATACATACACAGACATATAGGCACACACATATACATGTACCACACACCACATTAATATACATGCATTCACAGATACACACTTACATATACTCACATTGAAATATACCACACATATATATCCTTTCGGGGGGGAGGAAAAAGGCCTAGCATTTGTATCAAAAGCTGTATAAACACAAGCCTTGTCTCACTGGTAGACTCCATTTCCAGAGCTATGTAGGTAGTCAGACCAAGCCATCAATTCATGCCTGATGACACAGAGAAGCCACAAGTGCCTGCCAGGTAGTTACCAGAGCCCATGAGTCTGAGGATGTAAAAGAAGATGAAGGCCGAGAGGTGGGGGTGCAGACCTTTAATCCCAGTTCTCGGGAGGCAGAGGCAGGTGGATCTCTGTGAGTTCAAGGCCAGCCTGGTCTACAAGAGCTAGTTCTAGGACAAGCGCCAAAGCTACAGAGAAACCTTGTCTTGAAAAATCAAAGTCAAAAAAAAGAGAGAAGATGAAGAACTTATGGTAAATGTCTGCAGCAGACTTGCAGCTCCAGCAGGTCACCTCGAGGATATCTGAAGGACCACAGCTAAGGCACAGACATAAATAACACGTGGCAATGCTCATCACACATGACCTATTGCATGCATGTGCACACACATAGCCACAAGCAGGCTCTGAGCAGGGGCACACCTGACACTGACAAACTGTGTGCAATTTCAATTCTATTTGAGCCAATATGTTCCACCCATCCCCATTTACAGCAGGACAATTTCATAAAGGGAGTAGAGCAGTGGGTAAGAAGGCGGGCAAGCACCTCTCACAGCCACCGTGAGCTCCCACTGCATACACAGTTGCAGGAGTTAGTTCTCATGCGCTCCTCTACAATGGATGGGGAAACTGAGGCTGAGACAGTGAGCAAGCCGAGGCAAGCTTGAATGCAAGTCTCAGGGATCTATGAAGACACACTGCCTGTGACGCTGCTTCTGTGCATGAGGTAGCAGATACCGTCCATCCTCTTCCTCCAGGTAAAGAGGCTCAGCTTGTGGCCACTCTTGTCCAACACCCAGAAAGCAAGGGACCCCTGTGCTCTGTCTCACACTGGCATTCTCACTGAGCTACTGTGGTCCATCAGATATGTCCAGGCGAGCCCTGCTGCTTGCCTGGTTGTCAGGAGCCATTTTCCCAAAGATTATAGCAGGGACCATTGTCCTGGGGATGTTTGCAGAGAGCCCCACACCCCAACTGTATTGAGAACTGTTTGTTGGCAGAGCCCACCCCACACCCAACTGTCTTGAGAGTTATCTGTTAGCGGAACCTGCCCCACATTCCAACTATCTAGAGAACTGTTTGTGGTTGGAATCACAAAAGGAACGATTCCGCTTGCATAGAGAACTAGGTGTGTCGACTCGAGACTTCCTGACCGAAGACTCGTGACCTCGTGACCGACTGGTGACCAAGCGTCGACTGGTGACCATTGCTGCAGGATCCCTTCCTGCCCTCGTCATGCCCCTGCCCCCCATCCCAGCCCAAATTCCTCATTCAAGGGCTATATAAGCCACAACCATTTCACCAATAAAGTGAGGCTTTGACAACAGATCTTGCTTGGCCTCGGTCCTCTTTCCCACCCATGTCTTTTCAGATAGCGCCTCTCCGGGACCCTGGAATAACTGACCTGCCAGGCGGGTTACAACCCTAGAATAACTGACCCGCTGGGCCGTTACACCTGGTAGAGTTGCTTGGGCTGTGTAGCCAGTGCCCTTAGAAAGCTCTTGGCAGCCTACAGCAGTTAACACAGGATCTGTTGGAAGCAGGCTGCTTCTAGGCCACCCATTAGCAGGGGGCAGTTGAGACATCCCAATATAAGTAACATTAGTGTGTTAATGACCTCAGATCTAACACACAACTCAAAGGTGCTCTCTCAGCCCTCCTACCTTGGACTCAGAGCAGATATCCTCTTGGGCCTAAAATATCATCCCAGGGAATGGCCTGCTCCTGCCTCAGACATACACCTTAATGCTCATCGTATTCATTGACCAGTTCAAACGTCCTATCTCCTCTCCTCCCTTTTTTACTATATTTGTTCTCAGAAGCCTGAAGACAGAGCTCAGTGTAGAACATTTGCATCTCTCAAGTCTGAAGGTCCTTGGTGCCACCATGGAGCACCGAGGGACTGAGGGATCTCCATGAGGAAGACTGGGAAGATGGGGGACTCTGAGGGTGACACCTGAACAGAGAGACATGAAGGGACAGTGGGAGCCAGTCAGGCTATGAGGCCTGTGGGGTAAAGTGTCCCTGGTAGAGGGTCAACAGTATAGAGGCTTTGGGGTAGGTACCTGTTCGGGATGCTGGTTGCAGTCACAGGCTCATCATGGTCTGCTGGCCATTCCCTGTTTCCACTGCTGCTGACCTGTGATTAATATGATGGCCCACATAACCTTCCTAACCAACTCAACCCAATTAGAGAAACAATTTTCATCCCTGTGATTGTAGAGATGCCATCTGCACATCCCCAGTGAAGAAAGTCCTGGAGCCAATTAGGGGGAAAAGACTCTGTCTCATCCATTAGGTTTAATAAAGGTCAGGACAAAATCTAACAAAGTCTAGTCTGGAAAGCCGGCTGCAGAGAGGAAACTCAAGGACTTGCTCCCACATGGTAAACTTGCCTGAAGCTACTGAGAATGCAGCTAGCCCAGGCCCACCACATGGGGCCTTACCTTAGCCTTGAAACTGATTTTTACAAGGAAAAACAAAGAAGAGACTTGAGACCCTGTTCTTATTTTGTAGAGCCACTTCCAAAAAGTGTGTTCTAGGGGCTGGTGAGACGGCTCAGTGATTGAGAGCACGGAACAGGAAGGAATGGAATAGGAGCGAGCACCGTTATCCATCCTCACAGTAGATGACAGCTACAGGAGGAGTTTCGCCATAACTGGAGTAAACACACTCCCTCAGTTTGTACAAAGGACTGAAGTTAACTGGTACAAACACACTGGCCATACCCACTTTCTGGCTATAAAAGTCAGCTGGCTGTAAAAGTCACTGGGAGACTCCCTCCTGTGCTGACCCCAAGACGTGATAGCGACAGGCTGACCAGGCAACGCATGAGGAGAAGACAATCTATGGTACTGGGACAGCAAAGGCAGTTTAGATTGCAGCTGTGACAAGAGGCAGCAAGAGTTCCATGGAGGGGTGGGGCAAAGTGACAAGGAGCAGAAACAATACAACAATACAGGGGACCAGAGGTAGAGTTGAGATTGGAAAAAGGAAGAAAGAAGAAGAAAGAAGAGAGCCATAGATGTGAAAGAATGGGCCCTGGTTGCTGGAAGAATGCAGAGAGCTGCAAAGCCTTAAGGGCTAAAAGATCCTTACTTCCAAAGTTGGAGAGCTGGGACTCTTGTCACCCTAGATCAAAGGGTCCCAGCACCTAAGGCTATCTTGAGAGCTGTGTCACTAGAAGTTGACACCTTCAGCTTCTCAGCTCTCTGAAGCTGAGAATCACAGGAGCTGCCAAGTGTTTGGGCTGCTGGTAGTTTGACGCCCAGGGCAACGAGCCTCCATCTGGAGTGTCCAGAGCAGTTTGGTTCTGCCTTCTGAACGGTCTGGAGCCAGAGGCCTCTGGGTCTGCTAGCCCAGTCCCCAGGCCTAGAACTGCCAGCCCTGCAGGAACATCTCTTTGCGGCCCAGGATTCCTATCTGGGTAGAGCAGAAGGACCCAATCAGCTGGTGGTAACACTGAACGTTTCCCCTGTGTGTGCTCACAGGCACAAGTTCCCCCATTGTCTCTCAGGATGGGGTTGAAATATAAGGTTAGGCAAGTATTTCAATTATGAGGTGTTAAAGCCCTCCTTAGCATGGATCTCAGCTTCAGTGATCAGTCACGCCAGAGACCATGCACCAGAGACCATGCATACATTAGCTGTGACAGGATAATAGGTCCTTTGGGACACCATAGCCACACCCAAGTTCTCACAGTGGGTGGGGGCATGGGTCCTGGAACAGTCAGAGGTGTCAGTCATCCAGTGGTGTAGCCGCCTCGACGGGTTACTCTGTCTAGGGTTTGTAACCCGCCTGGCTGGTCAGTTATTCCAGGGTCACGGAGAGGCACCACCTGAAAGACATAGGCTGATAAGCAGGAAGGAGGCTAGGCAGATTTGTCGAAGCCTCCGTTTATTAGAGTCATGGTTACAGCTTATATAGCCCCTGGATGAGTAGCTTGGGGGGCTGGGGCACGGGGTCTTGCCACGTGGTCAACGCCCGTCACGTAGTCCGAGAGGTTACGATCGGTCAGGTCAAGATTCCTTGGTCAGGAAGTCACAAGGTGACCCACCTAGTTCTCTAGATAGTCTGGAATGTGAGGCAGGTTCCCTTAACAGAGGCTCTCTATTAACAGTTAATTTGGGTGTGAGATAGGCTTGGTCAATAAGACTATTCTCAATACAATTGGAAAGTGAAGCCCTCTGCAAAAACTCCTCACGGCGGTGCTTCCTATAATAATTTGGGGGGACACGGCTCCTGACACAGTGGGGTAGCCTCTGGGACTTGGGGAAGGGGTGCGATGGTTAATTTGGATTCTCAACTCAGTAAGACTTAGAATTACCATGGAAACACCTCTGGACCTGTCTGTAAGGACGTTTCTAGATTGGGTTAGGTGAGGAGGGACAATCTTTCTTGAATGTGGGCAGCACCATTCCATGGGTTGAGGGTCCAGACTGAATAGAAAAGAAATCAGCTGAGCACCAGTGGCCTCTCTCCTCTTTCTGAACATGGACACAGTGGGATCGACTGCCTCACGTTCCTGTTTCTGTGACTTCCACGCCGTGATAGGCAGCACTTTCAAACTCCTGACCAAAATAAACCTTTCTTTCCTTCTGTCCATAAGTTGTTTTTATCAGGCATTCAGTCACAGCAGTAAGAAGAGTGACTAAGACTGGAGGCCAGTGATACAGGGGCACGGTGTGTGAGTTCACCAAGACCCAAAGACCTGGACATGGCAGCTGCTCTCCTGAGCCATCATGGAGATGGGTTCCAGACCTGGTTACCTCCCTTCTTGCTCCTAAGTGCCCTCTGTCTTTATTTCGGAGTCCTCAGTAACAGCTGCCTCTCCTGAGAAAGTTACTCTATATCCACCTGCTTAAAGAGTGAAGAAATTTAGAAGACCATGACCCTCATCCCACAGGCAGTTCCCCAACTCTGTCCCCTTAAGTCAAGGTCACAGGTACCCTGTGAATTGACAGCCAGCAGCGATGGCTTGCTACCACTGTCATCCCACCTGTCTTCTGCCGTCTCGGGCTTGGCTTGGTACACATTCCTTGTTTCCAGACCATTCAGGCACTATGAGTGGGGGTGGTGATGGACTGCAGCTACCCAAACCCGGGGTGCCCTGACTCTCCCAGCTTGCAAGTCCCTTTTGTTCACACCTATGTTCTGGACCTAGTGGTCAGCCCAGCACCACTGTGGGGAACAGGAGCATAGCCTGAAGGGTCAGCTAGAATGACACTGATCAGGCAAAACATCTTCCATGATTGCCAATGACTGCAGAGATACCCTTTCTCTGGCAATTTCTGGAACCACACCACATGGAGGGCTCTTGGAGGAGCCATCTTACATTGATTACTTTTTAATGCAAGAGACATGCTTTAATACTAGGGAACCCTGACATTTGGGAAGAGCAGAGATTCCTGTGGATTCTTTAAGAAAAGGTGCCCAGCAAGGGGCTGCCCCCACAGTTAAAGGGACCTGGAGCCACACAGGTGTCAGAGGAATCAAATTGGGTACTTGGGGGAGGGAAGGTCACCTTGTTTTCTTGCCATAGGCCAGATCTGGAGAGGCTTGTCCTATAGGCTCCTGGTTTGGGGGTTCCCCCAGGACTCTGGGTCCCTGGATAAGTGGAGTTCATCCCTGCAGAAGCCTTTGGAATTCAGATTTCAGTCTTTAACAATGAGAGCAGAGGCCGGGCGGTGGGTGGCACACGTCTTTAATCCCAGCACTCGGGAGGCAGAGGCAGGCGGATCTCTGTGAGTTCGAGACCAGCCTGGTCTACAGAGCTAGTTCCAAGACAGGCTCCAAAAGCTACAGAGAAACCCTGTCTCGAAAAAATCAAAAACAAACAAAATACAAAACAAAAACAATGAGAGCAGAGGATCCTGGGCTCAGCCTCCAGAGCCTTAGGGTTGAGCGGGGAAGCCTGGCTCGGAAGAAGGCTGGCCTTCCTCCTGCCCAGCTCGCAGGGTTTTGTAGTATGCTGTGTTAGCTCTTCTCACCTCCCTTCCTTCATTGCCATTTCCCCTTCTTCCCTCTTTTACGATTTATTTTACATTTCTGAAACGTCTGTTTCAATGCAAGCTCCCCTAAATGCAGTCATAAATAAAAACAGAATGTACACGTTAGGCTCACTTGTGTTTCATACACATGAGGGGCATGCATGTTACACCCTCTTGAATTCTGTGTCCAGGTCTCTGCAAAGAATAAGAGCTACCTTTAGGTGGAGTCATGCCCTTGTCTGGTCTCTTAAGGATTAATCCTGTGGGGCACTGGACCACCCCTAGGAAGGTGAGTTTACCTTAAGAAAATGTACTTTTTCTGATGTAGAAAAAAAACTCAAAGTAATAGGATTGCTGTTATAAAGAATTTGTTAATAGATTTGCTTAGGTGACATAACATTACACAAAATGGAATTTAGTTAAGGGGGTGCTGCCCCCAAATATTCCAAAGGTAAGTAGCATGGTAACCAGGCCTGTTAGAGATAAGTAAATTAACAATGCTAGGATATAAATGCTTGTTCACAAAGATTAGCCAGCCCTTAGACTAATCCCCCAAGAGCATGCCTTTGACATGTTCAAGGGGGCCGTGCAGGGCCACAAGCAATGTTAATTCCTGGCCTGCCATAAATCCCCCAGTTCTCTTCTTGAGAAAAGCGTAATTCTGTCAGATGGATAAGATGAACCTAGGTAACATTTATTTGAAAAGAACAACACTGATTGAATAATTTTAAGGAATTATTCTGGTGAAATCTTTGCTCCGCGAGTCTCCCACTTGCCCGAGTTTTTTTTTTTTTTAAATATTTATTTATTTATTATGTATACAGTGTTCTGCCTGTACATATCCCTGCAGGCCAGAAGAGGGCACCAGACCCCATTACAGAAGGTTTGTGAGCCACCATGTGGTTACCGGAAATTGAACTCAGGACCTTTGGAAGAGCGGGCAATGCTCTTAACCTCTGAGTCATCTCTCCAGCCCATCGTGTGCCCAGTTCTGCTTGTCAACCTCCACCGCAAGCTGTTCCCCAGCTCCCCTCATAGAAGCATCGATGCCTTCCGTGGCTGCTCTGTCTTCCCGCTCTAACCAAGGTGGAAGGGGTGTTGAACTATATCCAATTAGCATGAGGACCAATGTGTTCCCCACTGTGTTCACCTGGGGCCCCTGCTCTGAGGATGAGACTTTCCCATGCAACCCCACCAGCCCATGTGTATAACACAGGAATGATAGTTTGGAGCACTAACAGACATGCTCCATCTGCTTTGATTGGCTCACAGGCAGAACTTCACTCTTAAAACTGTTGGCAAGGACTCTCACTAGGCCTTTGTCTTGTCTGGACTAATAAAATCTCCCAAGCAGCATGGGGCTCGGGCCTACCCTTGTAAGCAGTCTTGGCTCCCCAGAGCATGCCAGTCTTGTGCCCACTCACCCTCATTCCCAGTTCAATGTTCTCTGCGCCGTACACCTCCATGCCTGGGTCCAGCAGGCCAATGTCCCTGAAATACTTCCGGTCCACCACAAATGAGCAGCCAATCATGGCAGGTGTCCTGGGAAAGGAGAGATACCGAGTGAGGGCATCACTATGGTGTCGCCCAGAGCCCAGTCTGCCTGTGAGACCAAAGCTGAGTCTGCACCTTCATATCCCCATGCTTCTTGTTCCCACAGACATCAAAGTGTCCTGGGTATGGTGAGAAGGTCATTTCTTCAGCTGCTACAGGCCTATCCTTGTATGCCGTAAGCCCTGCCGCTGACATGAACCTGTCCTTGTATACCGTAAGCCCTGGCAAAACAGTACAGACCAGAGTGGTTTTGGCCACTGTTTTCCACGTGCCTTGCCCCTCGTCTTCCTCCTTCAATGTCTCGTCTTGTTGGTGTATAAAACTTCAGGAACACATGGGGCAGTTCTGTAAGTTGAACAATTCTCAGCTTCATGAACCTTGACTGACATCAGTCTGAATGACAAGCTCTGAAGTCACAGGGTAAACAGCTACGCAGCTGTAGTCAACAGACTACCAACTGCCGTGTAATATTTCAATTTAAACCCACACACTTAAAAATGGCAGCAAAAAGCCTTTTGGCATTTTGTTGAAATCATGAATGGATATGCTAATTATCTAGGCACCAAAAATCCATAAATGTCAACCAGGCAGTGATGGTGCACACCTTTAATCCCACCAGCACTTGGGTGACAGAGGGAGGTGGATTTCTGAAATTCCCACCCTTCTTGTTCCTAGTGCTCCAGAGTTAATGCCCGACTGGATTCTCCTTTAGACTCTCAGGCAGGAGAGACAGCAATACCAAGACAGTGATGTACACCAGACTATCAAACCACCTCCGAGGGTAAATCTAGGAAGGAGGCTATCTATATCTGTCAGGATCTCCTCTGTGACTCCTGGTCCTTCAGAGTGAGGAAAGCCATGTCATGCAGGACTCACCTGGTCAAAACATTTGGCTTGTTTCTACACTGAGTCTGTTATTTTAAAAATTGCCATTACAGACACTTGTATATAAAACTTTTAATGAACTGTGCTTTCATTCATTTTGAAAAACCTGCCAGCCAAACTGGATATCAACATGTAAAAGAATAAAAATAGGTCCATATCTATCACCATGCACAATACTCGAGTCCAAATCGATCAAAGACCTCAACATAAAGCCAGCCACACTGAACCTTATAGAAGAGAAAGTGGGAAGTACACTTGAATGCATTGGCACAGGAGACCACTTCCTAAATATAACCCCAATAGCACAGATACTGAGAGAAACAATTAATAAATGGGACCTCCTGAAACATAAAAGATTTTGTAAAGCAAAGGACACGGTCAATAAGACAAAATGACAGCCTACAGAATGGGAAAACATCTTCACCAACCCCACATCAGACAGAGATCTGATCTCCAAAATATACAAAGAACTCAAGAAATTGGTCATCAAAAGAACACATAATCTAATAAAAACAAATGGAGTATAGACCTAAACAGAGAACTCTCAACAGAGGAATCTAAAATGACTGAAAGACACTTAAGGAAATGCTCAACTTCCTTAGTCATTAGAGAAATGCAAATTAAAACAACTCTGAGATTCCATCTTACACCTATAAGAATGACCAAGATCAAAAACACTGATGAACAGCTTATGCTGGAGAGGATGTGGGGTAAAGGAAACACTCCTCCATTGCTCGTGGTAGTGCAACCTTTTGGATGTCAGTGTGCTGATTTCTCAGAAAATTAGGAAACAACCTACCTCAAGACCCAGCAATACCACTTTTGGGTATATATCCAAAGGATACTCAACCGTGCCACAAGGACATGTGCTCAACTATGTTCACAGCAGCATTGTTTGTCATAGCCGAAGAATGGATGAGGAAAATGTGGTAACTTACACTATGAAGTACTACACAGCAGAAAAAAAATAACAACATCTTGAAATTTGCAGGCAAATGGATGGAGCTAGAAAACATCATTTTGAGTGAGGTAATCCAGACACAAAAAGACAATTATCACGTGTACTCACTCATAGATGGCTTTTAGACATAAAGCAAAGAAAGCCAGCCTACAAACCACAATCCCAAAGAACCTAGACAACAATGAGGACTCTAAGAGAGACATACATGGATCTAATCTACATGAGAAGCAGAAAAAGACAAGATCTCTTGAGTAAAATGGGAATATAGGGACCTTGGGAGATGGTTGAAGGGGAGGGGAGAGGCAGGGGGAGCAGAGAAAAATGTAGAACTCAAAAAAAATCAATAAATAAAAAAAGAAACACAGATTGGATCATGAAACCTAACTAAGCAATATATAACCTAAAGCACAGCCATTCTTAGAAACTCATGCAAGAGTAAAGATGTAGATAAAATATTAAAACATGCCAAAACGTGAACAAAGCTGGAATCAAAGTACATTCAAATAAACAATATTCTAGCTATCAGTACTTAAAAAAAAAGAAAAGAAAAGAAACCTGCCAGGAATAGTGTCTAGATTATACAAAGTTCTCGTGTATTTAAAAGAGATTGCCAGTTCTCCAAAGTGGCTTCCACCAGCCAGACATGAGCTTCTGTGTGCTCCACCCACTAAAAGTATTGTCAATCTCTGTTTCACCCATCCTCTTTTTTTAATATTTATTTATTTATTATGTATACAATATTCTGTGTGTATGCCTGCAGGCCAGAAGAAGGCACCAGACCCCATTACAGATGGTTGTGAGCCACCATGTGGTTGCTGGGAATTGAACTCAGGACCTTTGGAAGAGCAGGCAATGCTCTTAACCTCTGACCCATCTCTCCAGCCTCAGCCATCCTCTTGAGTACACACAGTGGTATCTCTGCAAGGGTTCAATTGTGAGTTTTTCATTGGGGTTTCTGTCCAGCTACTTCCCGGTGTTTAACCACATGCACATCCTTTTTATGCGGCATCTGTTAAGTCAGCCCCACTGGTTAGCTGGTTTCTGGCAGCAAGGTTAACAGTTCGTGGGTTGTTCTAAAGAATGTGCTTGGGAACCACCATCCCACCAGACTTAGGCCTGCAAGCTTGTGCTCCACTGTCTCTTGGATATCCAGAGCCTGCCACAAACTGTGGGGGATGCCTCCTTTTGGGCCTCTGACTTCCACAGATTTCTAAAATGTCACACACAGGCATTTATCTTGCTACTAATCGGTATCATGAAATGAATCCCAAATGAAGAAAAATAACCTTCAGATTGTCACTCTCTGCTTCAATGAGCCCCTTGGGAACCATCTGTGAGCCTTGTGCTTCGGGAAGCTCCACCCACCCTCTGGCCTTGTTGCAAAGTTCAGAGCACAGACCCCTACTCGATCACTGCAGGCTGCCCCAACTCCAAGACATGGTCCATCTCTAAGGAAAGAGCCATGTGGAGCTAGGAAGTATGGAGAAATGGTACTTTGCCAATTTTGAAAGCTCCTTTGTCTTAGCATTGTGAAACCATTTTTTCTTCGGCGATGGATTTTTTTCCCTTTCTGTGCCAAATGATTTCATCTGGACTTACTGCCAATAGCTGTTTGCCAGAGATGAGCAGGGCACTTCTACCAACTAGTTCTACAGTCTGCAGGGTTGAGCTTGCACTAGCCTGGAAGACCTCCAGGAGACCCTCCTATAGGAGGGACTGTCCAAGGGACTGAAGCTACTTTGCAGCATTCTAGCCAGAATGCAACATTTTCACTGGGAGGCAAGGAGGTGGTCCCACCAAGACCCACTGCAAGGTAAGCAACAGCTCCCCGGGACCAGCAGCACCTGGAGATATTCATTCAATCCAAAGACAATTTTCAAACCCAGGCTGGTCCCCAGGAGAAAGTGTAACAAACTACCAGATGTGAAGGCACAGATTCCCCAGAGGCTCATCAGATGATGTGGTGGGAGGGGGATTCTGGGAAAAAGCATGGAAACTGCAGAAACGTGGGAGTGGCAACACGGGCAGGTCAAAGAAATTTAATGAGGTGTGATGACATCAAAATTCAACAGGATGACAGATAGTGGCAGGGCCTCCCACAAATGAGCTCCCAGAGCCCTTGCTGGGCAGAGCCCGGAATTCTTTTGGATGAATGGGGCTCCCAGATCTTCATGAAATGCTGGCATCATGTATTTTCAAAATGCTCAAATCTCCTCTCCTCAAGTCTACGGAACCAATTCAAACTGAAAGTAAATGTTCCACGGGGCAATGTGAGGCCAGAGTACTAACACGGTTCACAGCCACAGGCTGCCTCTTGACCCATGCTGCCTCCCCTGCTCTCTGCCTTTCTGTCTCTATGTTTTTCTTCCCTCTCTTTATCTCTCTCAATCTCTTTCCTATCTGCCTCTGTCTCCTCCTTAGTCTCTCTCTCTCTGATTCTGTCTTTGTTTATACATCTCTAGCCTTTATGTCTCAGTCTTTCTGTCTCCTTCTGCGACTGTCTCACAGTTTGTCTTGTCTTTCTATTGCTGTCTCAGTCTCTGTCACTCACTCAACCTACCCCTGTCTCTCTGTCTTTGACCTCCCCCACTGCTGTCTCTTTTAGTCTCTCCCCTGCTGTGTCTCTGCCTCTCCTTCCAACCTCACACAACCAGGTTGTGTAACCTGCTCTGACTTGGTCATCATTCTGAACTTAGATCTGAGCTAGCCCTGTCCCCAGACATGGCACTCTGTAGTCTTGGCAGTCCCTATCACCCCTGTAAGGTGCACGTTTTTCATCTGAGGCCAGGCTGGGGCTTCTTCAAGGAAATGACCCTCTCTCTGGTCCTGAACCATCTTTGGTGGCATTTCCCACCCTCACACTCATCTTGGCTCACCTGATGGGTGCCGACTCATCACCACGGTCCAGCCAGTCCTGCGGAGGGATGATGTACATGCACCACAGGCCCCAGTTGTAGCCGTGGGCAGCGCTGGCATATTGCTGTACCTCAAATGTGCTGTACTTGATGTTGTCAATGGCTGGCAGGATGATGCGCCGACGGTCTTCCTGGATCCGCGCAAGGGCGGGCTCAGCCCTGCGGAAGGCATTGGCCATGAACAAGAGCCATCCCAGAACCCTCAGCAACCCAAGGAAGGAGCTCCACTGGCCAAGAGTGCAGATCCTTCAGCTAGGCCTGGTATCTAAGCTTGGTTGGCCCCCATCTGCTATGCACAGGACCCAGTTATGGTAGTGTTGGACTACTCGGAATGGTTAACCCACAACAATAACCTGACCAAAGCCTGGGCCTTTTTGACTGGTCAGTGCTAAGCACAGGGACATCTGGATGTTCTTCATGGGTCAGCCAGGGCCCTGGGATTGTACAGAGAGCTTTCTTAGCCCAATCCTACTCTCCCCTCTATTCCTGTACCTCTAGGTAATTCATTTGCAAGAGCTAACTGAAGACCTTTTGTGGCCCACCCTTGTTGTAACAGATTACATTCATAAGAAAAAAAAATCCATGCCTCACGGTGCTTACATATGCTGTACACAATGCACAGCCTACATAACAGGCCATGGTTAAGGGGAATGATGAAGCTTGAGTAGAGGATGTGTGGGAGGTGAAAGGCACCATGGAAAGCAGGAAGTAGTGAGTGGGGTGAGCTCTGCAGCTCTAGATGGGATCCAGTGTGCAGTGCCCTGGGCACTGAGTGGGAGGACACTAGGGTGTGGGGATGGAAGTCTACACTGACAGAGCAGCTTTACCAGTCATTGGCACCTGCCCCGTATGCATGGGGGTAGGGGATCAGCAGGCCGTGGGAGAGACTGGCAAGAGAGGCTCTAAAGTCAGAGACGAAGGGCCAAAACAGCAGGCTTTCTCTCCATGGCATCAGCTTGGTGGATGCCTGTGCAGTATCATGGAGGTAGCACGGACAGGCCTTGCATTGTCTACCACAGGACAAGGTTCTGTTTAGAGAAGTGCATCCAAACTGAGGTTCAGGTAATATCTGAGACTGAGGTGACTGAGGCTGAGGGTCTGTGTGCCTCAGAGATGGAAGGATCAAGAGTCGGGGCAATATGGAGAGGGACCAGCCCCTAACCTCATCCCTCTGGGAGCCTCTATTGACCTACTGCCTCATCAATGGATGAATGCACAAAGCACACCAGAGAGACTGCAAATGTCATGTCTGCTAACATGCAGGATCTGCAATAAAGGCTGTGCTCGGAAGGTGCCGTTCACAGAAATGGGGTTTCCAGTTGAATGAAATGAGAGTTATACAGGTTAAACAATTTCATTCTGACTGATAAATTCAGCTCTCCTAGCGTCCACTGTCCCTCAGGGAACTGATGGTAGAGAGAGTGTGAACTGTGCAGTGCACAACCCACGCCACAGTAGGAGGTGATTCTGGTGGGAGGATACATGATGACACCTAATGAATGATACAGGATTCAAGGAGGTGACAGAAAAATGGAAGAAGAATCTTGTCACAGAACGACAGAGAAGGGAAGCATGGGATGATGAGGAGCAGAAGGAAGCCAGGTCTCTCTTACACCTGTTGAGCACAGCCAGCAGCCTGAGCCCACAGAAGGTATTCACAGAGCCTCTCGGGGTCCACAGTAGCCCACAGAAGGTATTCACAGAGCCTCTCAGGGTCCACAGTGAGGACCCGCCCAAGGGTCAGGTCACCAGGGAACATTAAGTTATCTATTTTGCCCCATTTTCGAGAGAGACTATAACTCAGAGTTTTTGTATCGCTTCTCCCACCTCTTTAAAGGAAATTTAAATCACACACATACACTTGCGCAAGAGCGAGCATGTCATAATATATATGTGGAGATCAGAGGACAACTTAGAGGGACGGATTCCCTCCTGCCATGTGGGTCTCAGGGATCAGAGTCAAGCTTGGCAGCAGGAGCCTCTGCCCTCCAGCCATCTCATCAGCCCACCAGCTCATTTTTCAAAAGTTTGTCATGTGTCAACTGGGGGTTGGGGGACTAAGTGTTACATGCACAACTGTGCGCAATTGCCCACTTGTTAGTCCAGGGTGCCTCTGAACTCCTGGCTGTTGTACGTTTCCTGGCTCACCTTGTTCGGCCTCTCAGACAGTTGTGGCTTAGATGCAGTTTTTCTCAACAGGTTTGGAACAGGAGCTTCCTGGCCGAGCCAGTAACCAGGGTTCCAATAAGGGACAGGAGGCCATGTGAAGGCCAGCAGAGAAGAGCAGCCACACGCTGAGGGACACCTGGCCACCAGGAGCGGAGAGAGCAAGACCCTCTCTAGAGCCTCAGAGGGATGCAGCTCCAAAGCACCTTGATCTGGGTGCCTGAGTTGGCAGAGGACAAATCCCAGCTATTGCCAGTAGCTAGTGAGGGGCTTTGGTCACAGTGGCCCAGGGAGGTACGATTCCAGGCCACCTTTTCTCTGTCCCACTCTGTTTTCTGCACCCTCTGGTGCCCACTCTCACTTCCCACAACACCTTGGCCTACCCATGTCTTAAGGTCCCAGTTGCTCATGTGACATGCGCATATGTGATGACAGCTGTCACTGTGCTGTAATCTTGATAAACGCAGAGGCACTGAGTCCCAGAGTAGAGCCACAAGTAGGGTCTCTAGTGCCCCCTTTTCCATATGAGAAACAAAGACCATAGGTGATCACTGCCAAACATACCTGCAGGTACAGCACACCCTAAGGATCCTGGTCATCCAAAGAGGACTTTGCTGAAGCAGGAAGCCCCCTGCTCCTTTGCCCAACTCCTGCCCAGGGTCAGCAAGGAGGACATAATCTTTCTCAGCAGCATGGGACAAGAAGCTAGCTCTGACATGGCTTCCCCGGTATGGGCCACTTGCAGGATAAAGATACTGTCCTCCAAGGCATCCTTTGCTGAACACGCGTGAGAAACTCCAGGATAGAGACTCTGGGGCACTCAACCCTTGTGGATATCTTAAGCTTACGCAGGCCTACTCTGGTCTAAGAAGCAAGTAGAGACAGGTCCCTCTCTCCAGGGACCACAGAATCCTAATCCATCCTGTAGGGATAGATAGGTCGCTCCTGCAATGGATGTCCTGCATACCTGCTGGCCTGTGGCCACAAGATGGGGTACTTCTTCACCTTCTGGTCACAGAGTCCCCTTGGGTTTTCATTTGAGCCCAATCCTTCCCCTGAATGAGAAGTAGTATCTACAATTTCTTGATCTAGAATTCCCTACAAGGGTCAAGAAAATTCTCCTTCTTATGCCAAATGGCTTGGCTATCAGCAGAGCTCATCTCTGGAAAGCTCCAGAGCCACGGCCTGACCTGTCCTTATGTGCTCTCTGATCTGAATGGCCACAGGATTTCCATGCATTCAGGAACCCCAGCCCTTACCAGCCAGTGTTGAACTCCACGTGAGCATCAAAGAAGCCAACAACGGGAGCCGTGGCCACCTTCCAGCCCTGAAGCCGGGCACGGATCAGACCTTCCCGGCGGCTGTTGCGTACAACCTTCACGAGGCCTGGGTACCTTTTGTGAACATACTGGTCCAGGTTGAACTTGAGTTCCACTGAAGGGGAAAGGTAAGTATGTTAGCATGCTACACTGGCAAGAGCCCAGACCATGACTGGGACGTTTGAGTCCTGCTCCTAACTTGGGGTTTCAAAAAGGTACTGTGAGGCCACATTAGGTTGGATGAGATCCAACATCTGGCAAGACTATGGGAGGACAAAACCCCAATGCTAGGAAGCTGCTACTCTGGTGGGAAAGGTAGGGAAGGGAAAAATAAGACCAAAGTGATAGAGGCAGCGTAGGCAGCTATGGCTGAGCTAGAGGCCACTGAGCTATAACCAGTGTTATATGAATGAAGACCCTGTACAGGTGAAGGAATGTCCACCCAGGTCTGTACACACAGGAATGGAGTCCCGTGCAGCCAGCAAGGTTCCTCCACACTAGGGAGCCACTTGGTCATAGTGAGATAGGGATACTCTGATACTACCACAACACGGAGGACTGCAACATGGTTCTAAGTGACACACACCAGCCACTAACAGGTGAATGCAGTTTGACTGTCTTCATGAAATGCCTATAGGTGTCAAATCCAGAGGGACAGTAGGAAGGTACTGGTGGCTGGGACAGGTAAAGAACTGGTTTCTATGAGAACATGGTGGCTCGTGCCCGTGATACCAAAATTCAAGCAGGTGAGGCAGGAGGATCTGTGAGTCTAAAATCAGCTTAGGCTACATAAGAAGTCCCAAGCTGGGCTGGAGAGATGGCTTGGTGGTTAAGGGCATGGCCTGCTCTTCCAAAGGTCCTGAGTTCAATTCCCAGCAACTACATTGTGGCTCACAACCATCTATAATGAGATCTGGTGCCCTCTTCTGGCCTGCAGGCATATACACAGACAGAATATTGTATACATAATAAATAAATAAATATTTTTAAAAAAGAAGTCCCAAGCTAGGCTGGGCTACAGAATGAGACTCAAAAGACACCCCCCCCCAAAGTTATGAGGTAGAGGTAGTGGTTGCCCAACATGGATATCCTCAATATCATTGAGCCACATACTTGAAAATGGCTAAAATGGTAAAATAGGGAGTTTCTAGATTGGGTTAGCTGAGGTGGAAGGCCCGTCCTAACTGTGGGCGGCACTACTCCTGGGCAGGAGTCCTGAGCTAAATAAAACAGGAGAAACTGAGCTGAACACCAGCATCTGTTTCTCTCTGCTTTCTGGATGTGGATGTGACCAGCTGTCTCATGCTGCTTCTGCCTTCCCCACCATGGTGGACTATACCTTCAACCTGGGGACCAAAACAGACCCTTCCTTGAATTGATTCTCTCCGATATAAGTAACTAATGCAGGCCCATCAGTAGTGGCCTTGAGGGGTGGCACCCCAACAACATAAAGTCAGAGTAAAAGGTTTCAGCCAAGAACCCCACCTGTTGTGGCTATCAGCAGAAGATGGGGGGCTTAGCAAGGTGCTTTCCCTGGCCACACCTCCAGGCTGTTGCCTCAAAGCTTAGCAAGCCAGCTCTATGGCTTCAAGCTTAGAAGCCGTTGGCTGGGGCAGCCACAAGAGTCAATACACCCCGAGAGCTGGTCCACAGCTCCAAAGCTGTGTGCTCAATGTCACCGCCCTTGAGGCGTGGTCCCCACTCACCATTGTCGCTGCTGTCATCCACCAAAATGACTTCCTTCAGGAGCTGGGAAGGTGTATGGTTGACCACGCTGTGTACGGAGCGCAGGATAACTGAAAGTGCCTCGTTGACAAAGATGAAGACCACAGAGATCTGGGGAAGGTCTTCAGAGTGTGTTATCTGTTTGCACCTGTGGAGGCATGGTGGTCATCAGGAGGTGTAGTAGGCAGCTGGGACTGGGGTGTCCCTCAGTGTTGGGCTATTTCCTGGAAGCGTACGACAACATAAACTCTCCCTGCTGAGTTACTTTTGATCACAGCAACAGAAACTCTAAGAAACAGAGATATGTAAAATCCTGTCTCAAAAATCCAACCCAGGGGCTGGAGAGATGTCTCAGGAGTTAAGAGCACTGACTGTTTTTCCAGAGGACCCAGTTTCGATTCCCAGAATCCACATGGTGGCTCCCAAGGGAAGGGATATGGCTGGGTGGAGAGAGGAATATAAGACAGGAAGAGACAGGAGCTCAGGATTCAGTCTGCGGTTTCATAGGGGCAGAATCACCCCTTTGGTGTAAGGATTCAGTAGAAGTAAGAACCAGTGACTGGCAGCTCTGCTTCTCTGATCTTTCAGCATTAACCCCTATATCTAACTCCGGATTTTTATTAAGACCAATTGGAATTCACAGTACATACAACCATCTAGTTCCAGAGGCTCTGACACCCTCTTCTGAACTTCAAAAATACCAGGAATGCATGTGACTCATAGACATATCCATATATACATGCATATGCAGGCAAAACATCTATACACATAAAATAAAATCCAATTAAGAAATGAAAGGAGGCAGAGAAGGAGGGAGGGAGGGAGAGAAAGGGAAGGGAGGCCGGCTGGTCCAGTAGCTTATACTTGTAATCCCAGTACTCAGGAGGATGAGACAAGAGGATCACTATAAATTTGAGGCCTGTCTGGATAAATAGTGAGTTCCAGATCAACCTGGGATAGAATGAGACCCTATCTCAAAACAATAAAGAAGAAATGGATAAAAGAGGACATGAAACTCAGGTGAAATCATAGAATGAGACCCACTGAAAGTTATTGGATGCTGTACCAAAGTAACTAAAGTTTTCTTCCTCAAAATGGAAAAAGCCGTTCGGTTAAACACACCTACTTGTGCAACACAGAAAGCTACAGGGGGGATACACTGGGTGGATGCCACCTGACCCCTTCAGAAGCAGGAGTGGGAATGAGTAGCAAAGGCAGACAGAGGTGGGACAACACTGGATGTGAGCGTAGATGATAATACCGAGGGAAACAAAACAGTTGCATGCCTTTATTAGCAAGGGGGAGAGGCTAGAGAAGAGCTAGAGGGTCTGACCAGGATACAGCATCAGCAGCCAGTACAGTACTGGGGATGGGGGCAGGAGTCGGCAGAATTACGTGTCCCTAATGCTTCTGGGGGATGTTTCTATTTTGTTCCAATACTCAACAGCTAAAGGCATTGACAAGCCTGGTAACATGAGTTCAATCCCCAGGACCTACAAAGTAGAAGGGAAGAAACAATTTTTGCAAGTTGTCCACTGGCTTCTAGACATGTGTTTTAGCACACATGCCCCCAAGCCTACCAATCAACAGACAGACAAATAAATAATACAAGTTAAGATTTTGAATATATAAGAAAATGATAGGTGCACAAAAAGCTGGGCTCCTACCCAGTCTCTGCAGACCCCCTCCTCTCCATGGGGTTTTGGGGTTCCCTCCCTAACTAATCACAGCCATAGTAACTCTGCTTTCAAACGAAGCATCTGAAGTCCTGTGGGTGAAAATTTCAAACTGAATTTTGGGGACACAGATGGGTCTGTGACGTAGGAACGGTAATGTTCATTTCACATTCGGACTGAGTTACAGCCCAAGGGAACAGGGACAGCATTTGCTCACCATCCACTCCTCGTGAACTCAGTCTTTTCAGCTCAAGAGTTCCCAAATACCTCTATTAGAGATGAGGACCCTTTCTCTCAGCCGCAGCAATTCAAACCCAAGTCAGCAGCATCAGGAGCCGAGCATGGGCTGGATGTCCTGTACCGGGAACAGTTAAGGACTCAGCCTCCCCCAGCAGTCGCCTCCTTCGTGGCCAAGAGCTGCCCGCGTGACTTTCAAGGGACAACTGCTGCGTAGCACCACATTGATATGGACTGCGTGTGGGTAGCCATGGAGACTTCATCACTCAGACAAACACTTCCTGACAAGAAGACCTCAGTCCATTTATTCATGGAGAGAAAAAGTTGGAACGTACAATTTCATAAACTTGCAAAGCATGTAAAACAGAAACCATCAGCAGGCTTGCAGGAGCTGCAGCCACACAGAAGGGACCCCATACCTCTGTGGGAGAGGGGTGCAGCTGTTCCCTGCTGAGTCCATCATTAGAGACCTTTATCCATGATTTACTCCTATTGTTGCTGAAGGTACTGCCTGGAGGAGGGGGTGGTGTAAAAAATCTTCCCCTCCTAAGGCCCAACAACAAACAGGCACAATTCCACCAAAGTTCACTCTGGGGAACCAACTGGGCTTTCTTCCAGAGGAGTTACCTAGCGGTGTGAGTGCTGCCCTCCAAAGGCCACACCAGAGAATCTATAGCCAGCAGGAATGTTGATTTTCCCACAGCTTCACAGATGAAGCCTCTCCTAGCCTGCCCTGTCCTATATACTACACTCTAGCCCCTACCAGGGGCCACGTGCAATTAAAGCAGAATTGCATACAACAGGTGGCAGGGAGAAACTAGATACTCAGGTGACCATCTTGTAGTCATTCCTACCCCTCTATGAGGGGTATAAGTAAGCAATACGCCCAGCTGGGATGATCTTTTGCAAGTGAGATGGTGGTTGGTTTGCTCTGGGGGTAGTTATGTATAACACTCACTCAGTACATGGACCTCAGGTCCACGGCCCTCACCTGCGTCCTCTGTCGGGGTCTTCTCTCCACTAGTCCTTCATCAGAGGATGATGGTGGACATATAAGCCAAATACCATTGGAGCATCTGTGTATCACTACACGTGCTATCAAGAGGCAGTGGCTAGCCGGGTGAGGGAGGACTGCACCAATTCTCCTTCTGTTTCTGGGTTAGTTGGCCAGAAGCCCATGGACTTGGTCACTGGGCACATGCAGTTGTTCCAAAGAACTTTCCACCAGCAACAACTGGTTCACTGGGGTGTGTGCTTTGAGAGTGCCCTGTCTCTGGCCCTCAGGCTAGCAAGGGCTGTTGAGAGGAAGAGCTCCTTCATCCCCCATCACAGGTACCCACGGCTTAGCCTTTGCTTGCTGCCTTCCCTTGGGCATATTGGTTGCTTTCCCTTACTGGTTATAGCAATCTTACTCTTACATCGCCTTCAGTGAGAAGGCCAGACTTTTCTTGCACTCGCCATCCACTGGTCTGAGAAGTGGGCACAGGCCACTGAACTCCTGGTCACCTGTAAGAAGAGCCAGGGTCTCCCAGGAGTGGAGGAGTAATGGCTCCTCCCCAGAAATATCAGGGTCTGCCCAGCAGAAGCAGAGTGAGACCATGCAGAAGACAGTGAGTGCTCCCACCCACTAGACAGTGAGTGCTCCCACCCACTAGACAGTGAGTGCTCCCACCCACTAGACAGTGAGTGCTCCCACCCACTAGACAGTGAGTGCTCCCACCCACCAGAACTTGGTATCATGGTTAGGAAAGCCCAGGAAAGAGGATGGGAAACAGCTTCATTCATAGTTATCCCCAAGAAAGACAGAGTTAGAGATAAAGACAAGCTAATTGGACATACACAGAGAGATAAAGGCAGACGTGATGTGCATCCTTTAAACACTGACAAATACAGAAACGAGTGACTGCCGGCTTACACCTCACACCTTCCCCGCATGATGGAGGAAGGTCATTGGTTAATTAATAAAGAAACTGCTTGGCCCTGGTAGGTTAGAACATAGGTGGGTGGAGTAAACAGAACAGAATGCTGGGAGGAAGAGGAAGTGAGGTAAGACGCCTCAGAGAGACGCTATAGCTCTGCTCTCTGAGGCAGATGCCATGAAGCTCTGACCCAGGATGGACGTAGGCTAGAATATTCCCAGTAAGCGCACCTCAAGGTGCTACACACATTAATAGAAATGGGCCAGGCAGTGTTTAAAAGAATACAGTTTGTGTGTTGTTATTTTGGGGCATAAGCTAGCCAGGTGGCCAGGAGCTGGGTGGCAGGAACGCAGGCCGCAGCTCCCTTCAACACTCGCACATCCTGAGCTTTGGCTGTTTGTCTCGTCCCCTGGCTTCCCTAGCCCATTTTGAATTGAGGTGTGTTTTTTCCACTAAAAAGGTGATAGAATGCCCTCCCCAGCAAGCTTAGATACGACACAGAGCGGAGGCCATTCCACCCCCAGTTCTGCCCCCTCCTCAGGGACTCTGATGTAGGCCTGACAAACATCCTTGCTATTCTCTGTGTGTTACAGAAAGTTGACGTACCTTGTCCCTCGTCAGACAAATGATGACTTTACAATATGGAGTCAGTGTAGTACTCTGGGCAGAAGTGTTCATGAGGTAATATCTCAGGCCACCCTGTACCCCTCCTAGCCTTGGTTACCCTAGAGGTGCTGTGTGAGCTGGGTAACTCTCCCGGCCATTCAAGACCCCAGGACCCCAGTATCACAGGAAAAGAATAAACTGCTACTTCATGGCCCCAGAGTAACTCAGTGTGCTTCCTCCCAACACCAATACCATGCATCATGTCTGTCAGAGAGGAAAAAGCCAGATCTCAGGTTTTCTCATGGCTGGCCACACTGGCTTTCTGGCTTGCCGTGCACAAGGATGTGGTTGCTATTCCTTGTTCCCAAGCCTGGGCAGGGTGTAGTCATGTCCCCAAGCAGAATAAAGCAGTGTTTTCAACCATGAGTTCTGATAGGCAGCAATCAGCCAACCAGCGCTTCCTAACACATATGGGAACACATATTGGGCACATACGGGTTAACCAAGTACAGTATCCCTTCCTATTGCTGGCATGCAGTGGGGTCTCTGTAGACCCATGGTTGAGTACGAGCTGCATGAGGACGGCTGAGGTTGAGTCTGGGAAGTGCACTAAAGGGACTGCATGCTGCAGAGGTTCCTACTCACAACGGGGAGATAAGGGAATCCTGCCACAGAGATAGCAGGAGCAGCCAAGAACCTGAGCACCTCTCCTCAGATGTCCAGATCATTGTGCTAATGGAAATGCGTGGTCTGCCCTTTGTGTCCTGGAAAGATAAGTGTGCGAAGACAAGAAGTGAAGTGGTGGTATGTTCCTGCGAGTCACTCGCTGCAAGGCGGCAGGACACATGGCTCATGCTGAGCTGAGCCTCGGCAGACAGAAAGTTCCTCGTTTGGAAACTATGCCTTTATTTCTGGGAATATTGTGTGGGGAGGTTGTTAGCAGGCAGGTCTTTGGGGACAGTGCTGTTGCTGTGCTGCACGGCAGCATCCTGCCTTGCTGTGAAACATGCTCATCTATGCAAGGCACACGCATGAATTCAAAATCCTCAACGAGGCAGTCACCTGTGCGCCTGCCTTCCCACTATCATCTAAGAAGCAGGAAGTAGTGACTGACATTAGCCAAAGCCAGGAGACACTAAGGATCCAGAAACTAGGATGTCCCTCCTCTACCAAATTGTCTTTCACATACTGAATTCATTCATCCATCCATCCATGGTGCTGGAGGCAAGACTGCCCTGCAATATACCCACACATATGCATACACACACATTTACACAAATGAGCATATACATGTGCACACTTCCACATATGCACATCCACATTCACGCAAGCCTGGATACCCAGACACATCTCACAAAGACATCTTCAGTTGTCATGTAACTGACCTGTGGAGGCACATACGTTTACACAGTGCCTGTCCCTAGAGTTTTCGACAGATACACTTTCATGTTCAAAGCTTAAAAGCCTTAAGAACCAAAAGTTGAAGCCAAGCCCACATACTCTGCCCCAGCAGCCCTCTACTCACAGGCCAGAAAAGCGATGCCAACTCCCTTTTGGAGACATAGATACACATCAACCACATGTCAGAAGCAAGACACACAAACGTACATAGACACATGCAGGTGCCTCTCAAGTTAACAGCTCTCAAAGGGAGATAGGAAGGGACCTCAAACTTGTCAGAGGGTTACCACCTGAGTGAACTAGCCACTTGGAGACAGGCAGACTCCCCTAGCCCTACAGGGCTGTAACTATGTCCCCTGTCCTCCAGGTAATGACAATCTTCAAACCATTCCTGGGTCACAGGTGCTGGCAGATCTCCCAGGTCTAGGTGACACACTATGCTCTGGGCCAGCCAGCTCTTGGTGTCCTCTGCTGACTTTGAGCAGCTGTGCCAGGCTTCTGTGCTGTCTTAGCCCAGGACCCTCTACAGGGGCTGTGGGTGCTCAGTAGACCTGGTCAGAGGTCACACAGCAAGAGAGGGGAAGGCTGGACTGAGGGCATATAAAGGTTGAGGGCATAGCACAGCTAATGTACCGTGTCCAGTTCTCCCTACTGAGAGGCCTACGGCCAGTCCTGTGCTCTGTGCCCTTCCCAGCTCCAGTGGTCCACATTTAAGGATGCAAGGACAGTGACGTTCGCTATCAGGTTAGGTTTCAATCTGTGGTACCAGGGGCAGGTCTGGAGCACTAGAAAACAGTTGCTGGGGCGGTTCCTCTGCAGGAACTTCTAGCTGTCCTAGATGCCCCTATTAGAGTGTAGACCTAAGAGGAGAGAACTGGTAAGGACTAGTTGTACAGCCAGGACAAGGCCTATCCACAACGCTACATCTAGTAAAAGGCTGGGGCCAGGAGTGGGGGCACAAACCTCTCATCCCGGAACTCAGAAAGCTGAGGCAAGTGGAGTGTGAATATCAGGCCAGCCTGGACAACATGAGGAGACCCTCCAGAAAACCAACACCAAAACAAAACAAACTGGGGGTAAAAACTTTGGCACCAGAACACGGGTCATGTCTTCAAGAAACCCCAGTTTCTCTGAGATCTTCAGTGTCCAAAACTCCTGCCTTCCTCTGTGACCAAAAGCACAAGGGGATGGGGGTATGGTTTGTCCCGTGCGGATGTATCTGCCAGCTTGGATCCAAGGAGCTAGCTCAGCCTTCCGTTTGCCATGCACTCAGTCTGCACACATCAGAGCTGACAGCCAAGCTGCTCCTAGCTCAGATGATGAATATGCATGTATGGAGACTGCAGACGGAGACAAGGGACATCATGGCTGTGGCTGCTGGGGAAGGCTGTTCGTTTTGATGACACAGTTTAATTTGGATTTACCGGCTTCCTTTCATCATCCCAGGGGCAGGCTTAGTAATCATCGATGTGATACACTGTGTGCCATAATTAAAGCTGACGCTTAATTAGAAAAGCTGTCCACCCCCAGACAAGAGGGGTCCGAAGATGGCTCTGACAAGGAAGCATGAGGAGGCATTTGAATGGATGGTACTGCCTGTGGGTGCTGGGACACCCTTCACATGTGCGCGTGCACACACAGTCTCTCTCTCTCTCTCTCCCTCTCTCTCTCCCTCTCCCTCTCTCTCTCTCTGTCTCTCTCTCTGTCTCTCTCTCTGTCTCTCTCTGTCTCTCTCTCTCTCTGTCTGTCTGTCTCTCTCTCTCTGTCTCTCTGTCTCTCTCTCTCTCTCTCTCTCTCTCTCTCTCTCTCCCTCTCTCTCAGTCCAGCTTCTAATGGCCATGTCTGCCAATTCTGCAGGCAGGTTCTGGCCATGATGGGGAAACCACATCATGAGGAAACCACAGCAAGACAACTTTGAGAGAGCCTAGATTGAGCTTGCAATGATCAGTTTTCCCACTTATCTGTCCACCAACATCTGGCACTAAAGGGCAGGTGTTTACTGGATAGACAGTGCTCACAGACATGGCATCACTGCCCATGAGTTCACCTTGGCATTCTTCACCAGATGTCCTATTGCTGACTGCACACCACAGCTTCTAAGCTTATGACTCAATACAATGGCCATTTCTTGCCAGGGTTCTGGAGGGCAGGAATTTGGAGGCCACTATAAGATTGCAGGTGGGGGACTATCATGTGGCACAGCTACATGGGGGCTCCTCGGAGGTATGGGTGTCTCTCCAGGCATCATCTCAGCCCACTTCACTTTGCCAATCAGACTGCAAGCTCGGATGTCCCACTTAGTCCTTTTCTGCTTCTCAACAGCTCCGACACGTTCCTGGTTCAGTCTCCCTGGGCTGGTTCCCATCATGCTTATGCTCTGATTGGCCAGGCCTGCTACACATGCGTCACCTAAAGTGGAGCTTCTGCCATACCACATGAAACTAGACATGAGGAGAAATGGCCTAAGATCTGAGTGATGGAGTGCTGAAGACACCTGTCCTTGTTTACTCACTGGGAAGGGGCACGTCCAGCAGGGAGAGCTCATTGCTCCTTGGCAAGAGACTCCATGTCAGGACCCCCCCTACACTCTCCATACCTCCTCCTTATACCCTCCCTACCTAGGTCAGGAGGCTGTAAGAAAGAATATAACAGGTCTCACCAGGGTCCATCAAAGTATGTCAGAGACCTTTGTGCAACCCAAAATTTGAAGGCAGCAACTATCTCCCTGTCTCATGATGTAAATAATTCAACTTCTGAATTTCAAAAAATGCCCAAAAATAAAAGAATCAGGCATGAAAAATACAGGCTATTTTGGGACTTAAAAAAATAGCACAGCTGCCAGGATGTCCCTGGAGCTGCAGTCTCTGCTCCATGTTTGGAGCATCACCCAAGCCCAGCACCATTCTGGAAGATGGCTCAAGCACAGCCCCAGAGAACTGTTCCAGATTCTGGGCCTTTACAGCCACCTGGGACTCTGGGCTTTGGCCATCTTCCTACCTCAGCTCATGCGCAGAGCAAGGTGGAGGTGGAGATGAAGTCTTAAAACAACCTGAAGACTCGGAGGAACCTGGTGGGTGGTGTAGGTGATCCACTCCTTTTTTCTCCATCACTGTGATCACTACTCTGATGAGTCACCTCCCTGAGTTTCCTGCTCCATCTTCTCCTGGCCCCGCCTTGACAGAGTTCTAGTCTTGGTCCACTGGGAGGCAGAGAAACTGCAAACAGACTCACCACTCATCCACCTTCACCAGGCCCCAAGAGGCACTGGAGCAGCATGCTGGGCCCTGAGCTCAGACATCAAGGAGCTGCTGAGATCCCCTGTCTAGGTCTCCAGTCCTGGGAGTCTGTAACGGAGTCCAAGGACAGCCAGCTTGCTACTGCCAACTCAAAGCTCGATGCTTTGATGGATGCTTGGCCTCACTGATCCTCCTATGAAGGAGTTTGTTCAAGTTCAGCTCTGGTCAGGTCCCTTTGTGCTTTTGGAAGGAGATAATAAACAATGATAAGAACCCAGTCCTGGGGACACAAGCAAGGTCATAGCAATGAAGAAGGCAACTCTTTTGAATCTTTTACTTCTTTGTGTTTTGGGAGAAACAAGATGGTCACAGCCTCTGAAGGACTTTCAGACACTAGGACTCACCAAGCAATGACAGGAATAGCTGCAAAAGTCAGTGAGGAGAACATGCTGAGCAGTGACCAAAACCTCTAGCTCAGGTGTCCAAGTACATCTGAGGTTCTGTGTGCATATATGTATATGCACACAGTCATAGCTGAACTCACATAGATAGCCCAGCCACTTCCGGCCTGCTAGCCTGAGTACAAAGGGAAAGGGGACTGATGCAGTGGTTGGCTGTCAAAAGGATGAATATAGCAGACAGCAGAAGGGCAAGAGAGACAGAAAGAAACAGAGTGAGAGAGATTGAGGGAGACAGAGACAGAGAAAGAGAGAGACAGAAACTTAGATTGAGGGAGATAGAGAAGAGACATAGAGAGACAGAGGTGTCAAGGAAGACAGAGACACAAAGAAACCAAGAGTCCATCTGCAGCCCTGCACCTCTGTGCAGCAGAACTCACCTCTTGGGCCTATAGTCCGGGATGGTCCTATCCAGGGAGATGCGGTCACTGAGCTGTGCATTGTATCCAAACTCCTCGAACTTGCCCTCAGTCTCTTGGCTACCATCCTGCAGAGTGGCAGCCACTCCTCCCTGGCCCAGGCCACCTGGCCCCTCCACCAGCCCAATGGGCTTTGCGAGGCCTGGAGAAGACAAGAGAGGACAGGTCAGCAGATCCTTGGCGTTGCTCCCAGCACCCACCCCAGCCCAGCGTGGTCAGGGAAAGTCTGACTGTAGAGCCAGGAGACACACGGCTGGCAAGGTTGGGGAGGCTGAGCAAGGTTAGCCTAAGTGTGGTTACTCCACATGACACCATGATGGTGAGACTTAGTCACCATACATTCACAGCAGAACCTTGGTGGCATAGAAATGTCCAGTAGGACCCTTAACCTCAGCCACGAGTCCAGTGCCATTATCAATTTACCATTGTAAAAGGTCATTGCACTAAGATGCCATCAGAGGAGATGCAGAGGCCAAGACTGTGACCTCTCTGGACTCCACACTCTTTCTTTAATCCTAAAGCTGGTATAAAGGGTAAATCAGGGCCAGCAAGATGGCTCAGACGTTAGGGATGTTTGCCACCACCAGCCTGATGACCTGAGTTCAATTCCCGGAATCCTCTGAATTCCACCTGCATGCTGTGGCACACAAAAGCAAGCACATACACACAATGTAGTAATATCTGAAACAAAGATTAAAGTTAATTAGTATATAAAAATCTTAATTGTAAAGAACTAAAATAAACTTTTTAATGCAGAGTCATTGTCCCCAGCCTGGGAATGGGTAGTGCTTGTCTTGCAGACCAATTGCAAATTGCTGCCACATAGGGTTTCAGTCTGAGGACACAGGTGACAATTTACGGAACAGAGGAAACAAGGCAGTGGAGGAGAGAGGCCAGCAAAGAGGGGCAAGGACTCTCCAGAAAGCTAGGGCAGAGCCTGCTCTGCTCAGAATCTTAGATGGGGCAGGGGCTATGGAACCAGGGGACACCAGTTAGGCAAGTTCTTAGTGGTCACCGGAGTCATAATATCAGAGCATCCCTCCTAGAGGAGCTGTAGTCCAGGGCAACAACCATGTGTAGAGACAATATACTTTGCTCTCCTTGGCGGAGATCCAGCTAGGTAATATGAGGTGTAAACCTCCATACTTCAAATAGTCAGTGGGGGGGTTCTACTCAGTCCATGCTCCTGGACCGCTGTGTGTTTTGGAATATTCCACCAAACATAGAGTTGATGCTGTATAGGATTGAAGGATATGCACTGAATATAAAATTGAAAAGTTATGAGACACATTATTTTACTTGTTTATTTTTATCTTAATATTGCAACATATCTAAAAATCATGCTTTATATATAGGCTCTCCTATAGCCCAGGATGGCCTAGAACTCACTATGTAGCCCGGAATGGGCCCCTCCTGCCTCACCACCATATCTGAAAAAAAAAAAAAAAACCCTACTATTTTTAAACATGCTACACTTTGTGTCTTTCATTTTGGAAGGGAAACAACAGGCAACTCCCAGGGGCAGACACAAAGCAGCTTCCAAGCTGGCAGAACAGCCTTGACACCCTCGGAGCCCTTGTCCTCAGATCCTGCTGCCTGGCTGGAGGCTGTGCAGGGGGTGCCAGTATCCAACTTTGGGGACTCATTTGTAAATGCAAAATACACACTTGATGAACTATCCAGTCAGTTCAGAATACATCACCTGAGCTCACTAGCCTGCAAACCCCACTCTTCAAAATACTTGCCTCTTGGCCTGCTGCATTTTTTCCATGTCGTAGCCAATACACAGCATTGTAGCCGTGATAGCTGTATGGATCTGATTCCCGCTTTGTAAACCAGAGACACGTCCCAAGGCTACTCAGTGAGAAAAATGAGTGCAGTCTGTTTCCCTCCACCTCCATCCCCTCCCATGCACCGCCTTCCCGATTTTTCTCAGCTCTGTTGTATTTTTAGCGATTCTGGTGGTTGCCTTTGTGACTTCAAGAGGAACGCTGAAGGCTCTGTTTCAAGGAGCACCAACTCTCGCCATGTCTCTCAACGCCCAGCGTGTAAGATGAGGGGTATACGGGCTTCTTGCCCGTGGCTCCACAGTGTCCCCCAAGGTTTTCTGCAAAAGCCCTATCATGCTCTGCAAATGCAGGCAAGATTCCATGAGATTTTAAAACAAGAAATGGATCAGTATTTATCCTGTGAAATTACATGAACAGAACTCATTGGGAAGCCTAGCACTGAGAAACACACCAGGACCAAAATGCAATTCCATCCCTAACTAACCTCAGGCTACATAATGAAGAATTTTAAAATATCAAGGCAATGTTGACTTTTATCACCAATGTTTTAAGTTTTCAGAACCACACACACTTTGGTTACTTTAAGTTGGGTCTTGCTCTGTCATGGCATGCAAGTGTGGCAGTAACAGTCTTTGTTGGCACACTCTCTGTAGACATGTCCACTCCTTCATTCTCTACAGTACCCCAGGAGCTCGGTCTACAAGGCACTTCAACCTGCAGATGAGGAAACTGAGGGGCAAAGAGTCAAAGAACATATTCAAGGTCACGTGACCACACTCAGGCAACATCGCTGGAAACAGCTGGTCTCCATGCTGTATCCCAGGCTTCTTTACAAGGTGACCATGGAGTAGACTCCAGCCTTTCTCATTGCAGAGTGGGGACAAGTGGTACAATCATAGGCGGGTCTCAGTGCCCTCATCTAGGGACCCTTTTACTTCCGACTATTATTGGGTAGTAATTCTTGCTTGATAGCTGTTTTATTATATGTAATTTTGCTATGTTAAAGTGAAAGCCTTTCCTTTTTGTTTAAACAGAAAAAGGGGAAATGATGGAGGAAGGTCATTGGTTAATTAATAAAGAAACTGCTTGGCCTCATAGGTTAGAACATAGGTGGGTGGAGTAAACAGAACAGAATGCTGGGAGGAAGAGGAAGTGAGCTGAGATGCAGGGCAGCTCCTCTCAGAGCCAGACGCGATGCCGCTGCTCTCCAAGATGGACGTAGGCTAGAATCTTCCTGGTAAGCGCACGGCCACGCAGTGTTTAAAAGAATACAGTTTGTGTGTTGTTATTTTGGGGCATAAGCTAGCCAGGCGGCCAGGAGCCAGGCAGCAGGAATGCAGCCCACAGCTCCTACAACATCTCCTGTTCACCCAGTCCCAGGATTGAGTTCCAGCACAAGAGAACCTTTTCCTTCTATAGGTATTCATTCTCATTCATACTCTCTGCTGCTGCCTGTCTCTACCTCCCTATCATCTCTGTCTTTGTCTCTCTGACTCTCCTCTGGCTAGCTGGCTGGTTCTCCCATCTAGAGTTTATTATGGTCGTGTTCAACCTTCAGGAAATATTTGATTCTGGGTAATGTGTTCTGTTAACTGTGAGATTATATTTCTGTCTGCCTTCTAACTTGTTCTTCTGTAACTTCCTTTAAATATTTATCTTTTAAAAATATTTTTATATTTTATTTTATTTGTATCTATGTGTACATGTATATGTGAGAATGTATACCAAGTGTGTACAGGTACTAGTGGAGGCCAGCAGAGGGCATCAGATCCTCTGGAGCTGGAGTTATGAGTGGTTGTGAGCCACTGGATATGGGTGCTTGGAACAGAGCTTGGATTCTTCACCACTGAGGCTCCAGTCCTGGAACTTCCTTTAAATAAAGATTCCTCCTCCTGAGGCCTCTTCCTTCTGCTGATGTCTTTGTTTTCATTCTCTGAGACTTTTCAGACCACCTGTTTGATCCCTTGTCACATCCTCAAGGTTAACTAGACCACCTATGGGATTCTTTCTTGGTACACTATTGTGGTCTTTGTTCTCTGCCTTCTGTGGATGGCACCCTGGCTTTCTGCTGGTTGCTGAACAAGCAGACTCCTGCCCTTGGAGATCTATCTGTACTCACACAGCCCCAGGGCATGACCTCCCCAACCCTTTGGAGAACAGGTGAGAAAATAGACTCAGGATTACAAAACAGCCCAGATAATGCCTACCTCCTGCTGTTCAGTGGAGGTGGTAGATCCAGGGCCCAGGCTAGGCTCCTGCTTAGGAACCTCCACTGTGATGAAGCAAAGCAGATTCCTGGTGTTCTGCTGGCCCACATATGGCCCCCACATCCTTCCTAGCGTCTGACCCCACAGGACATACAACACATCCGACTTTCCTCAGAGAAGTTTTGTATATTAATCATTTTTCTGATTGCTGGGACAAAGTTCCTAACAAGAGCAACTTAAGGAAGGAAGGACAGTTTGAGGGTACAGTTCATCAAGGTGGGAGAAGTATGAGGTCACTCTGTATCCAGTCAGGAAGCTGAGAGTGATGGCTGCTGGTGCTCAATCTGCCTTCTCTTTTTTGTTCAGTCCAGGACCCCAGCCCAGGAAATATTACCACTCCAACCTAGAAACTCTTTCACAGACAAGCCTGGGGCTCTGTCTCCCTAACTCTAGATCCATCTAAGTTGACAAACAGCACTAGCAATCACCTTGTTTTTAAAGTGTCCCCAAGGGCCTAAGGAGGAGCTCTAGGTGGTACATGTTCATCAGTCTTAAGGACAGACCTGTTCCTTGCTATTCACAGGGCTTTGTAGAGTCCTATCAAGAGATGTGGGACAGGAAAATTGTTCCTGGGAAAATTCCCAAGTGGGTTCCACACAGACTCACCTCTGAGGCTAGGAGGCTCTGGTCAGGGGCCACCAGCAGAGAGGGGTCAGCAGGAGCAAAGCAAATCTCCAAAACCAGCCTGGGATGTGGGGTCTGACGTCAGAGCCACCTGGGTGGGCCTCAGCTCCCCTCGGTTCTCAGGAGTGGGAATCTGTACCAGCTACACTGACCGAAAACTCCAAATTGAATTTTGCCTTTAAGGAAGGTCACTGTGGCACCTCCCTGCCAGGATTCTGGTCTCTCATCTTTCTGCACTCTTTCTGCATCAGCTCAGATCCTATTTCACAAAGATTTCTTGTAAAGAGATACAATTGCTTGATCTCACCAGGAAATGAGGGCAAGCCTGGAAGGACACCGAGATGACCTCCCCATGATAGAAAAGTCATGAGGCCTGTTTTACCACGTTAATAGTCTACACGGCCACCCAAACACTGAGGTTCTGACATAATCCATACTGAGCCGGGCAGTCCCTTCTGCCCAGACTTGTGGGCAGCAGCTGTGGAATCCTTTCACTCTCTCTACTGCGGCCCTGTATTCACTGTAGGCTAAGCTCCGGGCACAGTACAGACAGGGCAGGAGGGGCACATGGGCTTGGTTAGAAAGTAGAGAATGTTGCTGTTTCATTCCTTTCTGGTTCTCAGGATCCCCAATTACAGCAAGCAGGACAAGTGTTACACCCACAAAGTACACGAGACCAGACTACATACACTACTGCGGGCTGAGCTGCATCTTTCAAATATGCTTATGGTCAATTTGTTTAAGCCCTGATGTGAAGAATCATGAATGTGCGCCGGGCGGTGATGGCGCACGCCTTTAATCCCAGCACTAGGGAAGCAGAGGCAGGTGGATCTCTGTGAGTTCGAAGCCAGCTTGGTCTACAAGAGCTAGTTCCAGGACAGGCTCCAAAAGCTACAGAGAAACCCTGTCTCAAACAAACAAACAAAAACATGAATGTGGCCCAGTTTGGAAACAGAATGCAACCACAGTAAAATGAAGTCACACAGGATAAGGCTAAATCCCAAGTGTAGCATGGCTGGTGTCCTCAGAACCGAAGATTTGTCTACCCACAGAGAAGGCCATCTGTGTACAAGGTACAGATAGAGTTGGGACCACAAGCCAGAGATATCTGGAACTTTCCGCAGCTGGAAAGGGTGGGAAGGCTTTTCCTGGAACCATGAGAGATGGGACTTGCAGACTCTATGACTTCATTGTTTGCCACACAGCTACAGCCCGCACCACACACTGTCACTTGGACCTGACCCAGCTCTGCTGGTATCTGGGGGCAGAAGATTCTGGTGTGACTGTTCCTCACATGGGGTGACCCAGTATGGGTCCATTCCAGGGGGCTTAGCTGCCTTAGCTCTTGTGTAGAAGGCAGAGGCATGGTTTCTTAAAGCACAGCAGTTCCTGGAGAAGCAAAGAAGCAGTGCTTTCTAGTTTCCAGTCCCAAACCTCCCCTAGCTGAACAATACTGCCGCTTGTTCTCAGCCCTGATGGCATGTACTGGAAGAACAACAGGAAATCTACATTTCCTAACTCCGCTTTAAAACATCTTCCTACATCTTTCCTAGAAAACAAACAGAAACCAACATCCTGTACATATCCAGAAGCTGGCTCCCCATACTCAATCCAGGGTCACCTTCCAGGGATCTGGTGCCCTGCTGAAAAGATGGGGCCACTCAACGTCCAACACCTTCGTATAATGAGTCCAAACAGTCACCCAGGCACAAATGTCCTCAGCAGAAGACAGATCACTAGCACCTCATTCCAATAGGCAAAGCATCAAGCAACAAGGAGTGCCTTTAATTCCATGAGACCAGTCAAGAGAGAGAGATAACCTTGAATAAGAAGTCAGCTTTTTTGGCAAAGACTCTTGGGGGATGATTACCACATTTCCTTCTTATTGGCAAGAAGACCTTAAAGGCATACCCCCAGAATCAGTCAAGGATCTCATCACAGAGAGAAAAGTCAATACCCATAGTTTAGTGTCCCATGTTATTTCTACAAGACTATGGCCATGGTGAACACAAGGGACAGATTAAGTTCACAGTTTGCCCTCCTCACTCTACCCTAGCACTTTCCCGCCATGGGAGAGTCCATTAAAACTTCCGTTGGATAACCATAAACATAAGAAGCCAGTATGAAACAGTACCTTTTATCTTTCTGTCCATCTGCTTCCAGAGGCCACATCGAATGGCTCACGAATACCTGTAACTCCAGCTCCAGAAGATCCAAGGACTTCCTCTGGCCTCTGCAGGAATCCATAAGCACTTGGCATGTGTGCACACTCATGTACACACATATATGCACACACGTAAAAATTATATTTTAACAGGCGTGAAGAGTCTGACAAAAGCCATACCAATGGGCAGGCACACGCTGTCTTCAGAAAACTTGACAAGGGTGGGGAACTAAGCATGGTACGGACCACGGCAACCTGTGAGCACCAGCTGTGGGTGACAGCTCCACACTTGGGGTCAGTACCGGAAGATGGCTGGGATGCAACAAGGCATTCTGGGAAGAGATCAAGGGCATGGTGGACCAAGGGAGGTTGGGGGGTTGGATTCTCAGCAGAGGGGCTACAAGAGGGCCTGTGCCCGGGTAGAGTGGGGAGGAGACCGTCCAGTCACTGAGGTGAACTGTGCAGAGGGCAGACGAGGAAGATAGACTTTCTGGAGTAGGGAGCAGGGATGGTGGTGTCATGAAGAACTGGGGCAGCGGGGCAAAGCAAAACACCGGAAACGAGGGCTGAGGTGGGGTTACTTTCAAGTCCCTGGGAGGCAGCGTCTGGAAGGCAGAGGGACTTTGCTAAATGAGGTTGGAGTCTAGGTTAACACTGAGACTTAACTGCATGGAAGGACAGACAGCTCTGCTCAGGAGAGGGAGGACACTCTGAGCCACCATAAAAGTGACCAAGGCAACCTCGGGGTTCATAGGGAGATTTAGGAGATTTAGAGACAATAACCAGGATGCCCCCCCAACTCTTCAGGTTGCCAGGGTAGCAAAGCCTCACAGCTTTTACGGGTCCCTCTATTTCCTCAGTTTAATTTCTACTTCATGAATTTCTACTTACTGTCTTTCTCTCCAATTTATTTAATGATCTTAAGCAATATAATTCATTTTGACCTTAGTTGTTTTCGGTATATTAATATAAAGATTAAAGCTAAATACAAATCAGGCTGAACCTAACAATTTTTATATCATTTGGTTTCTGAATATTTTATGATGTTCAATACCATGTCCTCTTTAGCTCACAGGAGATATAGGTTATGGCTTTAGGTGAGCATGTATAAATTCTTGGCATCTCTCTTCTACAGATTCTACCAGCTGTGTTCTGGGCAGAAAACATGATCCATGGGGTGGGTTTACCTGTGGCCTAGGTTTTTTGTTGTTGTTTTATTTTGATTTTTTTTTTCAATAGGGTCTCTCTACATAGTGAGTTTACAGTCATGACTATGTACACCAGGCTGGCATTAAACTCACAGAGATCTTCCTGTCTCTGCCTCCCATGTGCTGGGATTAAAGAAATGTGCCACCACACCTAGCTTGGACTAGTATGGCACAGGCCGTTAGTCCCAGCACTTGGGAGGCAAAGGCAGGTGGATCTCTGAGTTCAAGGCCAGCCTGGTCTACAGTGAGTTCCAGGATAGCCAGGGCCACACAGAGAAGAAACCATGTCTTGAAAATTTTTTTAACATTGTTGTACATATATGCCCATGCGGAAGACAAAATAATTTTCAAGAGCAGGTTCTCTCTTCCCACATGTGGGCTCTGGGGATCAAACTCAAGTTTTAGGCTTGACAGCAAGTTCTTACCTGCTGAACCATCCTGTTGACCCTGCAGGCTCAAGTCTTAAGAATAGTCCCATACATCTCTAAAAAAGCAAATAAATAAATAAATAAATGCAAGTCCTCTTGCTGAGTTCTTACTGTGTGATCTGACAGAGATGACAGTGCCCTCTAACTCAATTTCCCAAGATGGCTCATTTCTTCTCTTAGTCCCAATGCTTTCTTTATATCTGGGGACATGGTGGAGAACACCGCAGTACTTCCCTGGTGAATTGTTTGCCACCATGGTTTTGTTAGACGCATCTTTGCCCTATTCCGTTCCCTGTGCACTGTTTTTTTAATGATAGCTAAGTTTTCTGCAGGCATGCTTGCCTCTTGCCTACGATCACTATCTCCACTCTCCTCTGAATAAACTCAAAGCCTGTATGTGCCGCAGGCAATGGCTATTGGGCTTTGGGTCCCTAGAGTGGCCCTTGTCCTAAATTCTGCTTCAACAGCCAGGGGCTGTAGCCTCTTGAACAGCACCTTTGTTCATAGACTCCCCACTCCTGGCCTCCGAATCTAACACTCCTTCCTTAGAAGCAGGCTGTAGCCTGGGGACTGTTAGCAACAACTATTCACAGCACCTCCCCTTCCCCTCTCCCTCTGAATATGCCTTGATCTTAACACTTTGGGGTTACAACTTACTGACTTAACTGTTGAGTCTGATCACGTCTTGGCTGAGTCAAGTGCAGAAGTCAGGGCAGACCCTAGCCTTCCATGGAGTTCATGCCACTGTCTGGGCAAAGAGGCTTCCAGGCCCAACCCAGTCATACTCGCAAGAGTGTGACTTCTTCATTTTCCTTGACTTTCCATGGCCTTCTGCACATGGCTAAGCCCATAATTCTCAGGATGCTGTCATGGAGTAAGGGTGGGGAGCTTTTCTTATTAAATGGCTAAACTTTTACAGCTAATAGTGAAGAAGGACGAGGAAGGAACAAAAGAAGAAAGGGAGAAAGAAAGGGAGTGAGGAAGGGGGAAGAAAAGAGTAGGAGTGGTGCGGGGCCCGCAGTTATGTCCTGACCGATCCATACAGCCTGCCCAGGCCTCCAGATCCATTATCACGCAACAATAATCCCTTTGAACCCACTCTGCATTCTCAACAGGAGCTTAGGGTTTTTCCTACTGGCAGGGGCTGCCAGCTTGTAGTTTTACTAGGATGTATATGAAGGGTTAATTTAAATTGTCCAGAGTGTGGCTGGTTTATTTTCCATGCCCTACCTTCCAGCCCTTTGGCGGTCTGTGCCTTTCTGCTCCTGGAACATAGCAAGATGTGTGCCTTACTCTCCTCCCCATCCTTCCTTTTCTCTTCTTCACTGAACGGTGGCTATTTTCTCAAGAACAACTTACAGGTATTACATCTCTCTTTAGCACTATCTAATTTTCTGTGTGATCCAGCCAATGAGTCTTTAGTTTAGTGCTGATATATTTCAACTATGGAATTTTGTACATATATATATACACACACACACACACACACGCGCGCGCGTGTGTGTGTGTGTGTGTGTGTTGAGACAAGGTCTCTATGTAGCCTGGGCTGACCTCAAATTTTCAACCAACCTGCAACTACATCAACGTTCTTATATAGTTTTCTAACCTATGCTTTCTCCTTTCTGTGGTGTGATGATTTGCTTTTTTATTCTTTGGAGACTTTTGGGAGGGGCACCGCCCAGCTCCCAAATAAATTACACACAGAGGCTTATTCTTAGTTATGAGTGCCTGCCTTAGCTTAGCTTGTGTCTTGTCAATTTTTCTTAAATTATTCCATCTATTTTTGGCCTCGGGCTTTTTTCTCCATTCCTATATGTCTTTTCAGCTGAGTGGCTGGCCCCTGAAGTCCTCCTCCTTCCTCTCTCATTCCCAGATCTCTTTCTCCTACATTTCTCCTCATATTAATCCTCTCAGACCGCCAGTCCTGCCTATTCCTCTCTCCTGCCTTGCTATTGGCCATTCAGCTTTTCATTAGACCATCGGGTGTTTCAGACAGGCACATCAACACAGTTTCATAGAGTTAAACAAATGCAACATAAACAAAGGTAACACACCTTAAAATAATATTCTTCAACACCTTCCATAACGTAATCTCCTCGTGATTTTTATCCTTTTAAGTTTTTTAAGTATTTCAGAATGGTTGACCATCTCTCAAAGCATCCATCATCCTTCCTATGGGTGTGCCCTTCAGCCACACCCGCCAACTCTCAGCAGTGGCTTGTTCCTCACTTACTCCATGTTTTGCCAATTTCCATGTTAAATAATCCTCAGAGGAGGCCTTTTGACCTGGATGACTTTGTCCACTGAGACAGGAGCTCATCTTAGGCCCTACTGGAGCCTTGCCAGACAACTGTCTATGAACTCAGTTCCCTTGTTGGGTGTCAAGAAGACTCTGGGTTTCATGTAGCATAGGCTAACTTTGACTCAGTATGTAGCCAAGGATATCCTTAAATCCCTTATCTTCCTGCCTCCACTATCCCGAGTTCTGGAACTGCAGATGTGTTAGCCATTGTTTTTTATTTATTCATTTTATTATTTGAGACAGGGTTTTTGGGAGTGGTTTGAATAAGAAATGTTCCTTGTACGGTTAAGGTATTTGAACATTTGGTCCCCAAATTTGTGTTGCTGTTTAGGGAGGTTTAGGAGGTGTGGTCTTGCTGGAGGAAGTACTGTCACTGGGGTTGGGCTTTGAGAGCTTATAGACTGTCACTGGACTTCCAGTTCTCTCTCTCTCTCTCTCTCTCTCTCTATATATATATATATATATAGATAGATAGATAGATAGATAGATATAGATATAGATAGATAGATGTAGATATCTATATATATAGATATAGAAATATATATATATTTAAGGTTCAGATGTTATCTCTCAGCATTGTACTCCTCCAGCCATGCTTCCTGCCATAATGGGCTCCTTACCCCTCTGGAACTGTAAGTTAAAATAAACTGCTCCGCCGGGCGGTGGTGCACACACCTTTAATCCCAGCACTCGGGAGGCAGAGGCAGGCGGATCTCTGTGAGTTCGAGACCAGCCTGGTCTACAAGAGCTAGTTCCAGGACAGGCTCCAAAGCCACAGAGAAACCTTGTCTTGAAAAAGCAAAAAAAAAAAAAAAATTAAAAAAAAATAAACTGCTCCTAAAGTTACAAAGAAGAAGGAGGAGGAGAAGGAAGAGGAGGAGGAGGAGGAGGAGGAGGAGGAGGAGGAGGAGGAGGAGGAGGAGAAGGAGAAGGAGAAGAAGAAGAAGAAGAAGAAGAGGAAGAGGAAGAGGAAGAGGAAGAGGAAGAAGAACAACAACAACAACTCTGGGGCTTTGGATCAAATGTTGGCAAAGGCACAGATTTTTAAGATAAGTGTTGGGGATGTTCACTACAGAGTAGCAATTAAGGGAGCAGAAACAAAGCTCACTTGGCCTGCCATTCCTGGGCCATCCGTCCTCCAATCATTCTCATGAATAAATGAGTGCACCGGGAGAGGAATTCTGAGTTGCTCTGTGTTCTGGGCCATCAGGTATCACTGAGTCTCCAGTGTCACCTCCTAGCAGGTGGATTAGAGCTGGAGGGCATAGACCAGCCTGACACAGAAATGAACCAGGTCCTGGGGCTGGGGAACAATTCAGTGTCTCGGTACAAATGAGCATGAGCTGGCCCTGGCTGTGGGATGCAAGTGTCCAGAGCAAGAGCCAAGAGCAGAAGGTCCACACTTGCACACTTGTACCTCTCCTTGTTCCTATGGGGACAGGTCACATGACAGCAGGCGGCAGTTTACTCCACGCCAGTGCTCTAGCTCAGAGCCCTGGTCCTCATCTGGTTCGGAAGCAGTGAGCAATCTTAGTGTGAGAGCCTCCATCCTAATCGAATCCAAAGACAGAACAGTTACGAAGGCAATGGCTCAGTGATGTGCAAAGCCAGCACTTTTCCTCCTTTATGGAATAATCATTCAAAGTCTTTTCTTGTGACCTGGTAGACGGGAACACACTTCTTTAATTATAAGAGATCACTGGGGGTGGCACCATTGCCAGGGGGTGGGCATGAGACTGTTTACATAAGGGGCTGATTCAGTTTGGAAGCAGGCTGCCAGGCAAGGATGACTCAGGAGGCGAGGTCTGATTTGAATCAGTTTCCTACACCTCCTCAAGCTGCACTCTGAGAAAAATGATGACAGAAATTCTAGGGAGAATATGCCATTCACTATCATGCTCGCTACTAAAGGGTTAGGGATGACTAGGACTGACGGTTACAATGGGCCACTAAGATCTAACCAAATACTGCCAGCCAGACTTGGCGTCCAGGGTGCCGGGTGACCTAAGATTTCAAGAGAAGCATCGATATGTAGGTTGCTATCAAGGCATAGTTTTCAAGAAATGATTAACAGACTAACATGGAAGTCTTTGTGCTGGCTAGGTCCTGGACTCTGGGAAGCGATGTGTGACTGTATACAGAGGGACTTTGTGGGTATGATTAAGTCCAGCAGGTTGAGATGGGAAATCTGTTTCATTGGAAGCAGGGTGGGGGCTGAATGCAGTTATAGGCAGTGTGCAATCTGACACAGCAGAGAGAATGTGCGAACCAGGCAGTCCCTACAGCAACACAACCATGACTGGGGATGTTGGGATGGTGGTGGGTTCTTCAAGACTGCAAGGGTAAGGAAGAGACCAGACCCAGAGTCTCTGAAGGCAGCACGGCTTCCAGACACAAGGTTTTAGTACGGAGAAACCCACTTTGGGCTTCTTCACTCCAGGCCTTCATTTGTGGTCGCTTGTTTCCGCAAGCCCGAGAACAGGAAGGTCTAGCAAATGCCCGCAGCTTCATAAGTGCTCAGACCCCATGTATGATGGTTGCAGTCTCTCCCATTGGACTCCCAGACGTGCAGACATCTGCACCAGGATTGGCGTGTTTGGGAGCGGAGCACTTCCTATAGGCTTGGCTGGCAGAGATAGTGGCTGCAGGCTGCATGGTGGCCAACACTACTGCTGTTGCCTCTGCTCCTGTGGGTCTGTGCACTTTGATGTGGGGCTAAGAGAACCCTCAGAGCAATCACTTCAGCAATGACTTGCAGATAAAGCAGTGTGACAGAGCAGCAGCTAACTCTGGAGGGAGTTGCGTGGATGGAAAGGCCTGTCCACCAGCTGTTGGTGTATGATGGCTGCAAAGGCTGCTACAGTCAAGGCCTTAAGTTCTCAGTTTAAGTATGGGCATCCACCCTCTTTAGGGGACACAGTAATCTGTAGCATGGATATGCTTGCTACAGGGCAGTGATGAGCTTACATGAGGGTTACCTAAACCCACAGTAAGCATCTCCCGGTAGCTTCTTGAGAGCCCAAGTTGTACCTTAGACTATAGCGGTAACCCTCAAAGACTACAAATGTGGCCTTGTCTGTAAAAGGGGTGGTTGTTGACATCACTAAATGGGATTGTGGAGATGAGAGTGTTCAGGATTAAGATGTCCTAATTCCAGTAGACAGTGTCCTCATGACAGGCACACACAGCCAGAAGGCAAAGAAGTAACATCACGGCAAGTCTAGGATCCCTGGATGTCTAGAACCATCAGGAGAGAGGTCAGGGGAAGACAAGCTACCTGTGCCTCCAACTCAGTGACCTGTAGACTTGCCCTTTGTTATATCAGCCCCAGGAAAGAAAAAATTAAAGAAAGAGAGGAAGTAGCAGGTGGGGGATCAGTGGTGACGTCTGGTAGCCTCAACTCCCCCTTGCATCCCCTGCCAGCAGACCCACTGTTTGCTTCTGACAGAATGGTCTGAATGGCTCTGGTGGGCCACTCACTTCCAGAGGGCCTTGCAGCCAGGAGTGAGTCTGCTCACAGGCTGTCGCTGGCATTTACATGGGGCCTGCTGAATGCATTCTGAGAGACATGTCTACAGAGTATACCTACCACTGTAACATGTGAGCTTTGCTTTCCATCCACACCCTGTACCTATTTTCCTGCTTGGAACTAGGACTCCACGCTTGGGCCTGGAGCAGCCATGAAGTGAGCATTAAATGCAATGCATGGCAGGAATTCCATGGGGTTAGCCCTGGAAGACACCCGCCTCCCTGTGGAGTCCATGAACCACAGAGAGATCCCAGTACAGGGATGCTCTTCAGCCGTGGTTCTGAAGCGTGGTGAGACAAAGAACTCAAGTCACATAGTCTCTGATCATCAGAGGCTGAATTCTCTCCTGCAGAAAGGCAAAGGAAGACAAGATCTCAGCACAGGAAAATCCAGGCTGCCAAATTATCCATGGCCCTGCCAAGAAGAACTCGGCTCGTGTCGCTTGGCCAGGCAAGAGCCCTTGCAGGGACAGAAGTGCTGTCAGCTCCCGCCAAGCCCCAGCAAACGTCCCTGCCTCCAGCGAAATCAGTTCACACTTGGTCAGCCCACCTCTTCCGCACAGAGTACCTGGGGCTCGTGGGTGGCTGTGATTGCCAGCTTGGAAGGCTGTGTGGCTCTGGAGCTCTCTGCTTCTCTGTGAGTCACTGCTTTCCATCTGTCAACGCAGCATCAGCCAAGGTTCTGAGAGCGGAAGCAGCCTTGAGCACACAGGCTGCGAGCCACAAGTCCGTCACAGAGGAAGAAGCAGAGAGAAGGCCTCTGGGGAAGAGGGTAGTTGACTTTGAAAGTGAAGGTGGAGGGTATGACAACCAGGTTTAGGAGCAGCATCCCCTAGTTGGGACCTCAGCCTGCCATGATTCAGTTAACATCCATGACACTCAGAGCCATCACAAGCCCAGAGAAAGGACTCATTGTTAGCTAGGATTCCATAGAAGCAATAGAGCAAAGCAACACGTGATCACTGCAAACAACTAAGAATGTAACGAACAACAGAATCAACATCTAAAAAGCAACAAACAGGGCTGGAGAGGTGGCTCAGTGGTTAAGAGCACTGACTACTCTTCCAGAGGATCCAGGTTTGGTTTCCTGAACCCACATGGCAGCTCGCAACCATCTCTAACTCCAGTTCCAGGGGATCTGATAGCACCTCCTGGACTCTGTGGGCCCAGGAACACATGTAGTACACAGACTTACATGCAGACCAAACACCTACAAATACAATAAAGGTCTGATGAAGTGCGTGACCCAGGCAGAAGGCAGCAGAAGTGGAACTGGCTAGCACTTGAACTTTGTCCTGACGGTGGATCTGAACGTTGAAGTCTGACATTTCCAGTGAAGAAATCAGCAGCATTATTTCATCTCTCCAAAACCAGGCAAGAGTGGAACCTCTGTGTCCCAACATATATGGAAACATTTGGGCCTGAATGACTTTGAGGGTGGACTAAAGGACCACCCAGGAGAGTCCTCAGGAACCCAGAGAAACAACCTTGGTCCTCTCCAAGGGAATCCTCTCCATCCTCACTCTCTGCAAAACATTTCTACAATCAAATTCCATGACAATGTCCAGAGCCCATTTAACAAGGCATATAAACAGACAAGATACTGTTAGTGAGTCCCACAGGAGCAACGAAGGCCAACTTCAGATAGCTATCCTCATTCTACCCCTGGGTCCCCAAAGTACCAGCGGTCTCCATATGTGTCCAGCGAGCAGGGCCTCACTGTCTACAGTGGGGAAATGACCACTGTTACCTTCTGCATCTATACAAACTTCCCTCGTGGTTCCGAGACCTTGGTTGCCAATCTTGTAGAGTATGTGGGTAGATCAAGAAGATTGGGGACAAACATGACACTCCTCCAGCATCCCTTGCTCCTCTCCCTCTCCCCCTAAAAGTGCAGACAGATTTAATGTGCCTGGCTATTCACTTTGACGATCACAAAGAGCAGATAATAATGACAGCCCCCAGTTTGCCTGTGTGGATAACGTCTCTCTCATACGCTTTCAATTTTACCTACTCTCTCCAAATACAAGAGCTCGTTTCATCATGGCTAGGTCTTTTAAGAGTCCCTGGGGACCTGAACTAATAACAGGTTGTCCATATCATAGACCAATATCTGTAAACTATGAGGTCACTAACATTTTACAGGGCATGGCAGTAACTGGGAAATGCCCTCAGAGACTATAACTGATAAATTCTCCCAAGGAGTTTCTGCACTTGAGAGCAGAGCATGGAAAATGGGGGGGGGGAGGGACTTGGAATCCCTAGAACACAGGGCTTCATAGCTCTTCCCTACACTATTAACCAGCAGATGCCACACTGTATATAACCATATATAAACATGCATACATATATATGTATATATATAACCATATATATATAAAACCATATATATAACCATATAACAAGGTTAGGTCTAATGATCACTGGCAGCAAGAGCAGGGTGGTCTAGGGTGACACCCGAGTGACGTGGTAGAAATCACAGTACAGATATCTTCTCATCTGTGCATTCATCCATCTATTCATCAATCCATCCACCCAAACATCTACCCATCTCTCATCCACTTACCATCCCCCCCCACCAGGCACTATTTATCTACTACATGCCTAGCATTATCCTCCCCATTTATTCACATACTCCCTCATTTTAATTGTCTCTTTTAAATCTTCATTAACATTTCTGAAGATCAACTTGGCTTTGCCAAACCTTCTACAGGCATCTTATTTAATCTCAATGATCCTATCGCAAGGAATTAGCTCGCATTTCACAGATACGGAAACCAAGGCTCAAAGAGAGATAATAACTTCCCGAAGGTCATTCAATTGGAATGTGTGCCCAGGTCGTTCCTACACCAAAGGTGTAGCTTGAATGCCTCCCCTTCCACGAAGCCATCTGACTTGTCCTTAAAACATGTCTCCCTTGTGCTTTTGTGGGTTTTCACGTCTCTTATAGCGCACCACCCTCAGAGAACAGTGACACTGGCCACTGCTTCTCATACTTAACTGGAGGCTCTCAGAGAAGAGTCAGTTTGCAACACTCAGCATTGCCCGTGGGCTCAGGGCACACAGGGCTCATATCCACCAGAACACATGACTTTTGGTTACAGGGGAGCATCAGAGAACATCATCAGGCTGGAGAGATGGTTCAGGGGTTAAGAGCACTAGTTGCTCTTGCAAAAGGATCTGGGTTTGGTTTCCAGGACCCATATGACAGCTCACAACTGTCTGTAACTCTGGTTACAGGAGATCCAACACCTCTTCTGGCCTCTGTAGGCACTGCACAGATACTTAAGAAAAATAAATCTTTTGTTGTTGTTGTTGTTGTTTTGGGTTTTTTGAGACAGGGTTTTGCTGTAGTTTTAGAGTTTTACAGCTCTTGTAGACCAGGCTGGCCTTGAACTCACAGAGATCTGCCTCTGCCTCCCAAGTGCTGGGGATTAAAGACGTGCACCACCACCACCCAGCAAGATAAATAAATCTTTTAAAAACTCTTTTTAAAGAACAATGCAGTGGATCCTGTGGAATTGGGTGGGAAGGGCAAGTGAATGGCAGAAATGACAGCACTAAAGAAATGATAACCAGAACCCACGAAAGTCAGACCCTTTCATGACCAGCACTGCTCCCAAATTTTCATGCCTCCCTCCAGAGGTGAGTACCTACTGTTCCCTTGACAGAGGAAGACATTGAGGAACAAAGACATCAGGCTTGTGATCGAGACTGTGCAAGCACAGGGGAGGGGCCAGTCCAACTATTCAGCCTGTGGGAACCATGTTCTCTGTTCCCACCAATCAAGAGCATCTCTGTGTTCCCAAGCACTGTCAAGTGCTTGAGCACTGAGTACTGGCAGGAGCCCCACAGCCTTCTCAGAATGTGTGGTAATTCCTCATTGTACAGCTCAGGTACTGCCTATGATCTTCCTACTTGAAAATAAAATCAAAACTTGCTTGGTTTTAGATTGGGGCATGCATAGAGTAACTGGCTGAATTGCATATTAAAGTAAAATCAGTTTCAAGCTGGAGAGATGACTTAGGGAGTAAAAGCATTTGCTGCTAAGCCTGACCTGCCAAAACCCAGATGGTAAAAGGAGAGCTCAGGTTGTCCTTTGACCTCCATGTGTACACATTAGTGACCATATGCATGTGCACGTACACATATTTACACAAGAAATAAATATGTGCAATTTTAAGATAATAAAATATTTTTTAATTTCCTTCTTACTGTAATAAGTGGGAGATACGGCACCCAGTTCTTACCCAACAAGGTCATGTCTCCTTGGCCAGGTTCAGTGAGCTATGGAAGTCATACCTGGGTTCAAATCCAACCTCTGCCATCACTAATCTGTGAAGTCTCCTGGGTGTTGGTCTCCTCTAGAGTAAAACAAGTTAAAAGACCAGTGCCATCACAGTTGTCTGTGGGGACCAAGAATGCATGCACACACACACACACACACACAAAACTTTGTGTTTACAGTAGCTTGGTTTTTGATTTTGTTTGTGCGATCTATTATTAACCTTAACCCTGAGGCCTCACTCAGAACTGAGAGGAGGTGGGAGACATGGAACATGGTAAGTGAGGCTGGTTTGACCCTAAGACTTTCTCCAAAGGGGCCAGCACTCAACAGTGAGGATGCTGGGAATGGTGTCCAGGGAGCCACCTACCCCAGCCATCCTCACTATTGAGGTCTGTTGAGTCCTTGGTTCCATCTCTCTCCAGCTGAGAAAAGGCCTGGTAGTGTCAGAGCCTAGCACTGTGGGGCATGAGAAAACACTTCAGGATTGCACTTAGTCTGGGTTTTCAGCAGCCCCAGATTCTGGCCCTAAGGAGGTAGTGTCACAGCTTCAAAGCACTGACCATTGGGTTAGAGAAATAGCTCAGTGGTTAAGAACACTAACTGCTCTTCTAGCAGACCAGGAGACCTTGGTTCAGTTCCTGGCACCCACATGGCAGCTCACAACCATCTATAACTCTAATTCCAGGGAAGCCAATGTCCTCTTCTGGCATCCACAGGCACCAGGCATGTAAATGATTTATGGACATACATACAGAAAAAGCACCCATACACATAAAATAAAAACTAAAAAATTAATAAAATAAAGACCAACTTCTCCATCGACAAGGACTGGTGGTCTCAGTCCAATAAAATCCAATGTTCTGCCCGGCGGTGGTGGCGCACGCCTTTAATCCCAGCACTCGGGAGGCAGAGACAGGCGGATCTTTGTGAGTTCAAGGCCAGTAGGCCAGGCTCCGTAGCTACAGAGAAACCCTGTCTCGAAAAACCAAAAAAAAAAAAAAAAAAAAAAAAAAAATTCAATGTTCCTACCTGAGCATATTGCCCATTCTGTAACATTCCTACTTGAAAGGAAACATGCATTCAAACACATACTTTAAAAAAACTGCCTAGGGCTGGAGAGATGGCTCAGCGGTTAAGAGCACTGCCTGCTCTTCCAAAGGTCCTGAGTTCAATTCCCGGCAACCACATGGTGGCTCACAACCATCTGTAATGAGGTCTGGTGCCCTCTTCTGGCCTGCAGACATACATACAGACAGAATATTGTATACATAATAAATAAATATTTTTTAAAAACTGCCTAGTATAGGAGGCTGACCAGATGGCCTGGTGGTTTAGAGCACTGACTGTTCTTCCAGAGGACCCAGGTTCAATTCCCAGAACCCACATGGCAGCTCACAATTGTCTATAGTTCCAGGGGATTCAACACTGTCACACAAATATACATGCAAGTAAAACACCAAAAATATAAATTAAGCTGGTCATGGTGGTACATGCCCTTAATCCCAGCACTCAGGGTGCTGAAGCAGGCGAATCTCTGAGTTAGTCTACAAAGCGAGTTCCAGGACAACCAGGACTGTTACACAGAGAAACTCTGTCTCGAAACAAAACAAAACTGTCTAGTCAGACATAATGGCAAATGCTTTTAATCCCAGCACTCGGGAGACAGATTTCTGAGTTAAAGGTTAGCCTGGTCTACAGAGTTCCAGGACACCAGAGAGAAACTCTATTTCAAAACAAAAAACAAAAAAAAAGTAAACAAAAAATTATAAAAATTAAAAAAACAAACAAACTGTCTAGCACCATAGAGGTACCTCACAAATAGAGAGAGCAGGAAGGAGAGAAAAGTAATTTACAGTTCTCAACTTCTTGCCTCCCTGTGAAAATGGAAAATCTTACTGGAAAGCCCAAGTTTTCAGCCCCACGACCTTTCAGCAGGGAGCTGTCCGAGGTGTTCGAGAGTCCCGCCCTCTCCTTGCCTTGTCTCCACTCTAGTACAGGGTCCATGAATCCTGGGCCCTCTGGTCTTGTCAAATTTCCGGTCTCTCCCTGTAGTCCCAGCCAGTATCTTGTAATATGGCCCCTTTCCATCTTAAAGGCACGAGTACTTTAACCTATGCTGAACTGGCTCTCAGGAGGAGTGTCTGTCGTCAGGGAGAGCAGTGGGGCCTTCACATCCCAGGGATGAGTGTATCAGTATCTACCAGGGATGTAGTCCGCCAGACAGCAGACAGCACACAAATATCATGCACTATGTTTTCACACTCTGCTCTGTCCCAAATGCTCCCTGACTCTAATAGCATTTGAAAGAAAATACAGTCTCAATGTCCCCATAATCTGGTCCCCACTGATCATACTGCCCTTTTCTGGATACTCCTTGGGCACTGCTGCCTGATGACATCTGGGTACCAATGAAAACGTCAAGACCTCCTACCCCTACTTCAGCCTTCTGCTTATCTGCTCTCTCCTGAACACTGAGTACCACTGAGCAGTCTGCATACATTGCTTGCTGGACAACACCTAGCAGCCCCTCACCAAAGCTGGGCATGTCCACCCCAAAACTTGGCAGTGGAGGTAAGGAAGCAGATGACTCACAGAGAAAGAGGGTAGAGGAGACAGGTGAATGTTTGATTGAAATGACTTGGGGTCCCAATGTGATCTTGGAGCCTTGGAAGTGGAGTGGGGTAGTATATGGAGACAGCAAGCTGCCGACTATAAAGATAAGCCCAGGAGAATGACCAGCCCCAGGGCCTCCACACCTGGGTCTGAGCCTAGACCAGGCATTAGACAGGAAAAAGCACACCCTCTTCTCTCTCTTCTTCTCTGGCCCTCACCAAGACACGGGGACCATGGAGCTCTTGGTATACTTTCCTCAAGGCAGCATCTTGCACCTGCAACATGGCCAGGAGTATTATAGAAAGATCAATGAGACTAGGTATACCACTTCAATATTGAACTTAGCTGGGTAGGGCCACCCACAGAGGCACGATGGAGGTGAGAAGGTGACAGAACCGACCCTGGTGGACCTGCTGCATGTATCCTCCAGAGGATACTCAGAACCCACACTACAACCAAGATATTATAGGAATCCTCACAGGATTTACTCTGATTGATTGTATAGAAAACTGAAAGAGAATATATTACATTTACATGAAGAGATGGGCTCACTAGTCAACCAGATTTGACACCTGCAGAGTGTCCCTTTTGGAAGTCACAGGGTGCTGGGCCAGTCTCTGCCATGTGGCTACCCTGCCTTGTTCTCTCAGTCCTGCATTAGCACATGAGCAGAGTGGCCCACCCCATCATCTCCCTCAGGAAGAGCTGGCTCAGGGGTAACACTGAACCCCAGAACGGATGCTAGGGCCCACCCCAAAGAGCTCACAGAGGGACAGCAGGAGGCTCCCAGAGATGAGCTTCATGGTGAGTAGTGCCTGAGAGGTACCGGTGCACGTAGCAGGTGCCCCGTCCCACAGCTTTGCATTCGTGGATAGCCTCAGGCCAGATGCAGAGATCTCACAGGCTCCATTATCATGTGGTGAAGAGCACAGTGCCATGTCCTGTGTATCTTCAAAAGCAATAACTCAGTGCATGGTGTCTATGCTGTGTCACAGATCTGGTGCTTTACTAAACTCAAATTAAAACATCTTCCTCTCTGAGGGAGGTGAAGTTGTATGTTGTGGCTGGGGACCTGCTTCCATGCGTTCGAAAAACCAAACAAAATGGAGAAAGAGGGGAAAAGGGTCTTCCTCTCTTCTATCTTCCTAGAAGCTGAAAGCCATGTGGCTCCAAGACCTAGAACCAGATAGGCCCTCAAGAGAATCTGGTCCTCTTAAGTACAGCCTTGTCCCCACCTTCCTGCACTGCAGCTCAGACCCCTCCTCAGGAGGGCGGGACACCCAGGAGGAAGAAGCTGCCATTGGGCTCCACGGCTATGGAGCAGGGAGCCTGGAGGAGTATCTGGGAGGTCCTGGGACAAGGGCCTCATTATTTCCCTGGCACAACACCCAGGCCTGGGGCAGCATTGTGAAGGACATTTGTACTTCACATGTGTATTTTAAAACACACCACCAGCAGCTAAAGCATCCAAGAGGATCTTGTGGGCTGGATTCAGGGCTGTGGCCTGATTTAGTCGGTCAGAGCTTCCAGGATCCATGCGGTAGGCTCCAGGTGGCCCTGACCCAGAAAGAGACACTGTGGGGCCTGACAGTTGCTGCATATTCCTTTTATGGTCTGTGACAAAGTTGAGAGCCACCCACTCCTGGGCCCAAGGGTCCAGTCCCTAATACCAACAGGGTTGGCAGTATAATACTCAATCAGTCCAGGGCAGTACACAGGGAACTCACACTGCATGTAAATATCTGGGCCACAGGGACTCTGCCAAAATGCAGACTCTAGGCCCCGCCAGACATCAGAAAGAGCGGCCAACCATCCTCCCTACACCCGCATGGTTAAACTATGATAAGGTAACACTCTGATCTGTGCTGCCTCCATCACTGAGCATCCAAACACCCAAATAGTCTTCTTTGTTTGTTCATTTGTTTGTTTTATCAGCCTGGGAGCCACAGGATGCTCTGGCCAGGAGCCAGACCCAGAGTTGGGTGTCTCTCTCTACCAACTCTGGTCACACTGATGGTCCAGGAAGGACAACCAGGCTGAAGCCCCGAGATCACTACCCCACCTTCTTCCTTTCCTCTGTATAGTCTTCCCAGATTGGTCAAGTTTATATTATTCAGCAGATTTCCTGAAACTGACTCATCTTTTGAATTAGCTAAATTTGTCTATTTTAAAAGTCAAGGGTATAGCCAGGTAAGTAGATTTGTTTCCAACCATTCTTATGAAATACTTTCTAAAAATATGACCAACTTCTTTACAGATCACATATACCTCAACCATGATGACCTAATTTTTGGTGAATAATGTGAATGAATAGGCAAAAAATAGGCAAGCTCACACTAGAAGATTAACTATCAACTAAATATTAACTATGTTGGGACCCAGTTCAAGAATGGAGTCGTATGTGAAATTTTCTGAGCACTTCAGATTATTCTTCACAACTGCCTATTGTTTGCTGTGTGCTTCCAGGGAAGAGCCTGTCTCAGCCACATGCGGCTTGCCCTGTGGTTGGACACTTCACCCATGTGACTCCTCTTAACCCTCAGAGTATGAACTGTCTGATGCTCTGAATAAAGTTGACTATTGCATAGGACTTTATCAACCTCATCTATCAGCTACATTCTCCCAGGTCACACCCTCTTCTCGAGCAGGAAACAATCAAATTCTCAGTCCAACTCCATTTATGGTCTCCACTTCTTCATCAATATCTCTTAGATAAGTATGCATTTCTACCAAAGAAAGACAGCCTGCTCCAGGCGGTGGTGGTGCACACCTATAATCCCAGCACTTGGGAGGCAAAGGCAGGTGGAGTTCAAGGCCAGCCTGGTCTACAGAGTGAGTTCCAGGACTGCCAGGGCTACACAGACAAACCTGGTCTCAAAAAAAAAAAAAAAAAAAAAAAAAAAAAAAAAAAAGAATGCATCATGTATTGTTTGTCAAAAATATTAGTAAATGGAAAATTAAAAAGTAGAACAATGACAGTCAGTCTTACCCCCACACCTAAACACACACACACACACCCCACACACACACACATGGAGACGGCCTCTTGGAGCCACTAAGGAGCCAGACTTGGAAACTGCAGCAGGCTACACAGTGCTGTTAGTGGCTCTGCCTGGGAAGTTGGAGGGCCATGCTGTGACTCAGATTCACTTGGCTGTCTACAGATGAGGGGTGCATACATTACAGACGCCTTCCCTACAAAACATGGTAAGGCTCCTGCCTACAGTAACTCCGCCAGTCCCTACAAGGCTCATATTCACTTCACAAATGAAGAAACCAAGGCTCTGAGAGACAGATGCTGCCAAGAGGGAGGGGTATCCTGGAGAGGAACCAGCTGGTCAAGGCCACACTGTAATGAAAACAGGAGCACTCCGCTAGGCGGGCTTCCCTGGGGACACAGTTGTAGCTGTAGCTGTGAAGGGCTGGCCTCTGGCAGATGGTGAAGTCAGGGACAGTATTCAATATCTCACAATCCATAAATCAATAAACTGGACACATAGGATACCTGGGAAAGCTGGTCATGCCCTGTGGCTGGAGCACTGAATTTAAAAGCCTTCTTGGGTTTGATCAAGTCACAGGCTGTATGAGCCTGATTAACATCCTCCAGCATGGATGGAGGAACAGTCCAGCTCTTGGGTTGCCTGAGAACCTTGCTCTTTCCCCTCTGCTAATCAACAAAAACATCACTAGCCAGGTGAAGTTCATCTGTTCCAAAACATTCAAGAGAAATCATGGATGCTTTTTAAAACCATCCCTGAAGGCAAAAACACCACCCTAGCTAAAGTCCAGGTGTCTGGCCTGAAGAAATGCTCAGTAGTTAAGAGCACTTTCGCTCTTTCGGAGAACCCAAGTTCAGTTCCTAGCATCCATGCCAGGCTGCTCACATCCACATGTAACTCCAGCTCCAGGAAACCCAAAGACCTCTTTGGCATCTGCAGGTACTGAGCGTGCATGCACACACGTGTATACATACACACACAATCTTAAAAAGAAATCAGGGATCCCTTAGAGCACTTCTGTTGTCATCTCCCTTCCTAGGAATCTCCCAAAACCTCCCAGAAGCCAAGGAGCACAGCTGATACCTGCAGATCTGACAAGCTACTGAGGAGGCCAAGGTGGGCTCTGCCTGCCTCCTTCAAGACACTTTATACAATACTTCTCCGCTCCCTCGCTATTCACTGGGACCCTCATGACACCATCGGCCCTTTGCATCTGCTGACACCCACTCGGCCTGTTTTCCAGGATGCTCCTAGGTCACGCTTTCCTTCATTTACATCTCAGTTCAGATGTCTACTGGACAGAGTCCCTGGCTGTCCCTTCATGTGAAAGTCCTCAGCTACACAGCACAGCACCATACCTGGGGGCCTGACATGGATTTCGTGATTTCTCTCCAGTTGGAAGTGCAGAAATCTGAGATTCAGGGCATAATGAACAGAGTCCTGTCACTATGGAAGTTCTAAGATAGTACCTTGTCTTTCTCAGCGCCTGGCAGATCCCAGAATTCCTTGACTTGAGGCCATACTGCTCTGTCTCCGCCTCTAGCCTTATAAGCCACTTCCTGTGTCTTCTCTTGTTTCCTGCATGCAGGTACCCACAAGAGGCCTGATAAAGGAATCAGATTCCACGTAGCTGGAATTACAGACAACTGTGAGCCACCTGATGTAGGCACTGGGAACCAAGCTCCTGTTACCTGAAAGAGCAGTCAATGCTCTTAACTGCTGAGCCATCTCTCCAGCCCCCTTTTCCCTCTTCTCATAGAGACAGATGTCATTAAACTTAGGCTCACTCCAGACAGTATGACTTCATCTTCAATATCTGAGAAGACCCCTCTCCACTCAAGTCCATATTCTAAGGCCTTGTGAACTTTGGAGGACACAGTTCAACCCATATGGGACCTCAAGTACCTCACCCACCAACTTGCTCTGTTCCTCACTCCCTTTGCAGATCATCTCTGCTGAAGGAGTTTTACCTGGGCTCCTTCTGGAAGGTCACTCTGTTCAGCCATAGAGGTATGCAAGAAAAGCACTACCTTCTGCAGGTGGAGCACGTGGAGCCTGCTGTACTTTGAATATATGGAGACTTTCAGCACAGATTTGAGTATCACCAGGCCCCTAACAGCATGAGGTAGGTTCACAAGGCCTCTAACTTGGAGGGATCCCAGGGAAAGTGTTCACGTACTCCCCTTACACACTTCCACAGGGTGCCCTGTCCTTCATCAGCGTGCAGATCCCGTGGAACAAGGATCTGTTTGCTTGGTCAGCAAGGGCTGCAAAATAAGAGCCACTGAGCAATCCCAGGATGCTCCATAGAGGGGGCAGCAGAGGGCATGGGAATGGTGCTAATGACCACTTTGTCATGTGCTAGATACAATGCCGTCTTCCTCCAAAAAATCTTTGAAATGACTTGCAAAGCCAGTCTCTCTTTCTGAAAAAGTTTTAAAGGGACTGTCACGCTCACCTTCATAGAGGTCAAGGACTGATGTGGGAGTCCCTCTGTGTGCTGTGATTACAATTAATGAATAAAGAAACTGCCTTGGCCTGTTGATAGGGCTGAACTTAGGTAGTCAAGGAAGATAGAACTGAATGCTGGGAGAAAGAAGGGCGGAGTCGGGGATGCCACAGACCTGCCGCTGCCAGAGATAGACGTGCTGAAACTTTGCTGGTAGGCCACGACTTTGTGGTGATGCACAGATTAATGGAAATGGGTTAAATTAAGGTGTAAGAATTAGCCAATAAAAAACTAGAGCTAATGGGCCAAGCAGTGTTTGAACTAATACAGTTTCTGAGTGGTTATTTCGGGGCTAAGTGGCTGGGAATGACCAAGCAGCCCCCTGCAACAAAGGACCCTGCTAAGCAGTGGAAGGATGCTGACTTTTGCCCCCCTCAGCAGTCCTTACCTCTTCCTGTTGGTAGCTACACCTGTTCTTCCCTCTTAGGGCATCTTTGCTTTTCTGAGACAGAGTGAGGTTGATGAGCTGGTCTTGAGACCCAGAGCCCACTTACATTTCTTTGAGGGTTTTTACTTTAGTGTGTATCTGTGTTTTACCTGCATGTATATCTGGGTACCACATGCCTATGGTGCCTATAGATGCCATGGAACTGGAATTACAGATGGTTGTGAGTCGCCATATGGCTACTGAAAATTAAACCCTGATCCTTTGGAAGAGCAGTCAGTACCCTTAACCACGTCAGCCCTCACATGAATATCTGTGGAGGCAGATATGGCAAAGGAATTCACAGGCTTATTTTATCCAGTTTCCAACCAACGAATGATAAATCATCTTTTACAGCTCCGTAGTCTATCTGTAACAGACTGGAATATGCTGATTGCAAGCCGGATTGTAAACATAATCATTCCGCCCCAGCATACCCTGAGATCGGGGCCACCACTTGTGAGTGCTTTCCTATGAGTCTGCCCCTCCTCCCCACCCCACGTCTTTGTAGATTGCAGCCCCAGATTCAGCCAGACTGGGCCCACTGCTCATGGAGAAAGAGCATAGCAGTGTGTTTCAGTTTCATGTCATAGGGTTGCTTGTCATATGAAGGCTCAGGAGTCCCCATACAACTGTGGTCAGGTATAGTCAGCATCTCTGATGAAGACCACTATCCAGAAGACTGTTCAGTCCATCTGGGTCCTCCAAGGTAGAGCCAAATTTCTTCCCACTGAGGAAACTATAACCAAAACCATAACAAAAGTCACTCTAAGAGTTATGCACAGCATAGCAAAATGTCGGCCACTACATAATCTGACCTGCCCAGTTATAGAGCCAGGGCCACACTCCAGTGATTTGTCACTGATTTGTCACTTTTTGTAGCTATTGTCAGTAGCAGGTAGACTGTAAGTGGGGGAACGGTGGGTGGAGCCCAGTCAATCCAACCAATTGTAGCTGTTTTTCCAGCAGGTATCACGCTTGCTACTTGGGCAGGCCACGCAGGACCATATACTCTGAGAAGGGTAAAAACCAATGGGTGTGAGCTGAGAAGGGCATCTGAAACCAGCGGCAAGCCATGTTGAGAAGTAAAACTTGCTGGGCAACAAGAACCCTTCTGCCAGCAATCATGTTCCCTGCAAGTGGGGCATCCTTCATGTTTCTCCAGTGTGCAGAGAAGTTCCAAAGGAGCCCCTTTCTGGAACTAAGACCCCTGCATAACAAGAAGCTCAAGAGGGATGTATGATTGGCGTGCCAAGGGAGCCCGAAGCCAATCCCCAGGTTCAGTGGCATACCCTCCTCCAACTACTGCATCATCTTCTTGCTCCTCTGCCTATTGTCACTTGTCTTTGGTCACCTGCATAACAGAGATGGGCCACCCCTTGTAAGGACATCCAAGAGCTAAGTTCACTGTACTTGGGGATACAGCTGCACTCTAAGCATATGGCCAGCCACTGGTAGGACAGATGTCTGGGACTTGTCCCCGTCACACCTGATACAGCAGGAGGTGGGGAGCTGCCACATTCTCCAGCCATAGCATCAGCCATCCCTAACTCTAACACCTTGCCTCAGGCTCAGTCCTCACTACTCTGAAGCCAAAGGTTACAGGGAAAAGCCACACCATTGCTCTACATTCTTCCTAGCCATCCCTTCTTTCCCTCTGACCTCAGTTCCAGCTCCCAAAGCCCTTTATAGATGCTAATTCATTGTGCCCATCACAAGATGGGAGGACTGGTGTTTACCTGCAATCCTGGCCTTGCTGCCATGCAGGCAACTCAGAACTCGTGTCCTTTGACAGTTGCCTCAGTTTCCCCACCTGACCTCCAGCCCCTATCTTAACCCTAGATGAGGGCTTCTGAAGCCTACTTCTAAAGCTGTGCACACTGGGGCTGGGCTGCAGTACACACCTCTTGGCAGGAAACAGACAAGAACTGAGTGCCCAGGATCACAGCACGAGAACAGTCATTCTCCTGAAACATGGTTCACTCCACACTCCCTGCATCCCCTTCACTCACGCTGCTTCTTTTGAATCTAGACTGTTATCAACAGTGTGAGACCTTCCCCAACTCTTTTCATTCAGCACTTCCGCCAACAAGCATGGCAGCGGAACACAATGGCCTAAAACAATGTTATTCTCAGTTGAGAGTAGTGGCATATGCCTTTGAACCTGGTTTTCAGGAGGCAGAGGCAGGTGGATCTCTGTGAGTTTGAGGCCAGCCTGGTATATATAGAATTCCAAGGAGATCAGTGCTATGCAGAAAGAGACTCTATCTCAAAAAAAAAAAAAAAATCAAACTTATTTTATCAAAAGCAATGTGTAGCTCAGAGGAATGCCCAGTTATTCAAATATCCATGGGTGTGCCATCCTGCCTGGGTGTCAAGCCCTAGAGATGGAACCACAGACAAAACTATTCACTTAAAGGGAACCAAAGGAGGGGATGGAGAGATGGTTAAGAGCACTGCCCGCTCTTCCAGAGGTCCTGAGTTTGGTTCCCAGCAACTACATGGTAGCTCACAACCATCTATAATAAAATCTGGTGGTCTTTTCTGGCCTGCAGGCAGACAGGTAGACAGAACACTGTATATATAATAAATAAATAGATCTTAAAGAAAAAAGGGGAGGGGAAACAAAGGAGCTGGGCATGGTGGCACTCTCCTTTAATCCCAGCACTCAGGAGGTAGAGGGCAGGCAGGTGGTTTTCTGAGAGTTCAAGGTCAGCCTTGAACTGTGTACACAACAGAGAAACAGAACATAGCAGAGAGACCCTGTCTCTAAATCAGAGAGAGAGAGAGAGAGAGAGAGAGAGAGAGAGAGAGAGAGAGAGAGAGAGAGAGAGAGAGAGGTGTAGTGGGCAGTGGAAGTGGCAGGCAGTACTTAGTCAGGAGAACTAGACCAGTGTTACCAAGTAGGGCAAGCAAGTGTTTACGAAGGAAACAGACGCCATCTGTGCCAGGATTGCCAGGGCCAGCCTCTGGGGCCCACACTAAGATCTTCTGGTTCATTTTTAACATGAATTTGTGATAGTATCAGAAATGTAGGTCCTGTTCTTTCTCCAAGCAGCCGCTGCCACCAACTTCCTATACAACCCTGGCAAGTCATTCCACTTCCTGGCTCCTAGTTTTTCTGTCCTAACCATAAGGCCAACCACAGCTTTGAATGTTGCCAACTGTAAGGCATGCTGAACACTGGCCGGGGACAGCACAGATTAGAGGGAATTAACAAACACATACATGTGCTCTGATTTTAGCCATGACCCCTCAAAAGCAACCACCTTCCATGCTGCTTTCCTCCTCAGGTCACCAGACACATAGGGAAAGGGGACCACCTCTAAATTCAGGGCAGAGCCCAGGGTGTAAGACGCTGGGCCACATGGTTCCCTCCCAGAAGCAGAGTAGAAGGCCATTCCTCCACTCCACTGGTGCTTCAACGGCTCATAGAGGGGCAAACCCAGAAAACACAAAAGCCTGAACTCCCACCCCCAATCACTAGGGGGAAAGGGTTAAATTCCTGGCATCAGATTGGAAGCAGCAGCATGCCTGGAGGATTTCAAATTTACTGCTCCTGAGAGCCTGGACCAGCTAGCTGCTCATGCACCCATGGGCACTGGGCTTTAAGGTATTTGGAGGATGAGTTTTTCCCATAAACATTGTTTCTTGCATTGAGTGCTGGATTTAGAAGCAATTCTCAAGCACATATAAGAGAGTCTGTGCGCCCTTTCCCACAAAATGCTTCCCAGTCCTATAAGCCTGAGTCTGCACCACACAGGGGTGCTTTGCCAGTGTGAATAAGACATGCCATGAGGTCATGGGGCCAAAGAAAATGAGGAGAATGATATGCCTGCCATATCAAAGCACCTTCGTGTGCCTCCTGGCTCAAAGGAAGACATCCCTCGCTCCCCAGGATTCCCTCTTCTCATCATCTCCCCAGCCAGGAGAGAGTTCAGAGGGAGAGCCCGAGCAGATGTAATAGGCAACTGCTCCCTCTTAGTGTTTAGCTGCATCTGAGATAAGTTCCAGATAGAAACCCTTGGGGCTCAAGCCCACATCTCTAGGATCTAAAATAAAACAAGCTGCGACAGGGAGAGCAACCTGCCTCCTCCAGGAAGCGCTCATGGCTCTCCTCCGTGCCTCCAATCAGAGGCTTTAAATCAAGCCGGGAGGGGATAAGGATGCCTAAATGACTTTACTTAAACAGACAATCCCTGAAAAGCCTGTGCTCCCCCACCCCGCAAAGAACCTACCTGAGACCAATGTTAGATTTGGGGTTTGCTTCTTTCCAAGGACAAATCCTGAGTGACGACTGAGCTTAGACTCTGTTAAGCCGGAGTCAGAAAGGAAGGCAAGGCTGTCTCAGCACAGAGAAACAGGAGAAAGGGAAACTGGAGGAGGCAAGGAGAAAAGGGAAGGGATTTACTGAGGGTAGAGGGAGAGGCACAAATGACAGGCGAAGAAAAGGGAAAGAGAGGCAGGAAAAAGCTGGCAGGAACAGAGGAGCAAGGAGGAAAGAGGCCAGAGGGAGGAACTCATTCTGTCCACGTCAATGTCAGGAAAGTTTATTGAGGGTCCCGACATTTCCTTCCACCAAATACTGGCCCCTCTTGTCCTTGGGGATCTGGAGACGGAAACAGCTCACGAGGCTGACTCGCCAGCATGCTGTTACACAAGCTCAAATGGTGCCAATGTTTTTATATAATCCTCTGGTTCACCCCATAAAACAGACCATAACACCCTGGCAAATACACTTCAATAAAGCTCCGTGCTATTACAGGGCCCATCGTCTTCCAGAAGATGAATCACACTGCCGGTGTGGCCAAGCTACCGCTCCAACTCAACTTTCTTCCCCTGTGCCTTCAGCTGACGGAGAAGCCACAGAGCTGGTAAGGACTGCCATGAGTTCCAGAAGTTCCGTGGGTGGTAAAAAAGCCCTTGGGAAGTTGGGGCTTCGTTATCATGAGGATGCATGAGCTGCCTGTATCCCCAGATGGCACCTGGTCCCTCTAGGTTGTGCTCAGAGGTATGCCTGGACTCCAGTTCTCTAGGGAGTCCCCAGGTGACACCTTTCACAGCAAACAGGCAGCTTATGACCTGAGCCCTGTTGAAGATGCACTGCCTATCGAAGCCAGTTCCTAGCGCTTGCAGAAAGAGGTTTCCTGGGGCTGCTTCTGCCAAGAGCCACACAAAATAGGAGAAGCCTGCTGGAGCTGCAGGCTTGCACCAACTGTCTCTTTCCTGAAACCTAACAGAGATGTCCTTGGGGACAAAGGTGGTGCATTCATCTTGCACCCAACATCTAATTAGTTTAGTCCCAACAGCAACCCCCATCTACTGTGCCCCAGCTGAGTCCCCCCTTTCCTCATGGAAAAGCAAAGGGGCCAGCCACCAGAAGCAGACACTTTCATGCCTCAGGGGTTCCCAGGCACTAACCTCAGTCCATGTGAGCACTTAGCTCCTACACATCCCTGCCAGACACTTGATTCCATCTGTCCACTCAGCACCAATGGTGTCTTACACTTCTCCTACAATAAAACTTTCTGCAGGTCCCCTGAGCATCCTTAAATGAGGGCTATCCAGGCTAGAGGTCACTTCAGTGGGCGGAAACCCTTTGGGCCCTGCAGTGAGGAAGATGGGATCAGCCACTGTAGAGAAGCAGCAGCCACCCCTTCTGCCATTCCTCCAGGGAGGGAAGAGGGAACCAACCTAAACACACAGCTTGGAATGATTCCCTGGGTTCTTGCTGTGGACCCAAGTGTCACCTCCACCCTCACAGCTTTGCAAGGTACCCCTGGTCCCTGGTTGTGAATCTAGGCACTGTCTGGATGTCTCACTGTGGATCTAGGCATTGTCTGAGCCCCTCACTGCCCTCCTGGCAGCTCCTTGGAAGCTCTTCCTTGAGAAGTTCAACTTCTCTTGGGTAGTAAGTTTGGAGTCATTGTGGGAGAGGCAGGGGACGGTTCCACAGGATGAGTGGATGGTGCAGTCACTCTATCACTGCCCTCTGTCAATGAAGGCCTCCAAGCCTCCCTTTTACCTCCTGCATTCCCTCCGCAGGACCCAGAGTAGCTTCCACCCTGGACCCTGGAAGATACTGTGGGGTGGGTGTGAGCAGCCACTCCTGGACACAGTAATGTTCTGACACAGGACCCTGCCTCCCCTCCATCCCGGGATACCCGTGGCTCACCATTCAGCTGATTGTAGACCACCTCCTCCAAATGGTCCAAGCGCTGCAGGATGGCCTCGCGGTCGGCCAGAGCACTCGCCTTGGAGAGCCGATTGCGCATCCGGCGGTCCGTGCCTCGCACGACCTGCACCAGCGCCTCTGAACGATCCTGAAGGCGGCAGTACACAGAGAAGAGAATGATGCCCACGAACACCAGGATGTTGACCGTCAGCAAAGTTTTGATCTTCCTGGCCACCGCCATGAGCGCGGCTCAGACCGGGCCGCCTCACCCTCCGGGCATCCCCGGGGCTCCGGGGCCGCACGAGCCTGAGCGCGACCGGCCGCGACGGGGACCATGGGCCGGGGAAGGCCGGGAGCTGTTCCTTCAGCACCGCCACGCGGGCTCCACGCGCCAGGCTGCCGCGACCCGACCTTCTTCTCCAGAGCTCAGAAACCTCCCGGGGCTGCGGGCACGGGGCACCGCCCGCGTAGTCAGCAGGGCCCGCCCCCCAGGAGCTTCCTGGGCCAGGAGGCGGCGCGAGGCCTTGGCTGCTGCGTCCCTCTCCTGCGCGCCCCGCTCGCTCCTGCGCGCCCCGCTGGCTCCTGCGCGCCCGGCTCCTGCGCGCCCCGAAACCACGGCGCCGGTGCGCAGTGACGCGGCCTGCGCTCATCAACATGCACGCGGCGCCTGCAGCCCCGCCCGCCATCCCAAACCGATCCCGCGCGCCACCCCTGGCCAGGATAGGCCCGCCAGGAGCGAGGCTCAGAGCGTCGCGCCACGCAGAACCTCGGACCTCCCTCCACACCCCGGGCTTATCTCAGGGGATAAAACACACACTTGACCCCTAGTGACACAGAACCTTAGGGAACGCTGGTCAGGACTGTGCTGTGGGTGCACACTGGGGTGTGGTGGGGTGTCTTTGTGCGCAAAGGAGTGAGTCAGAGCCACCTTGATTTGCCTATGGCCAAACCTAATCTGATTGGCCGCCTTCCTCTGGTATCAGGGATAAGAAAGGAGGAGGCTGGAAACGGAGCAATCCTATTGCAACATCAGGACCAAATAAAAGAAAACAAATCTTGACCAGGCTTCCCAAGTCCTCAGAGCTCAGGTGTACCCTCGGCCAGAAGAAAACAACAGCAAAAACCTGCCTTCCCATCTCTAATTTAGCCCCAAACAGGCAGCTGTGGATAAGACCACTGGAATCAGAGGAGAGATGACAGAAATCACACAGCATGGGTTGTTAACCGGGATCATAGAATGCGAGCTCCTGTATGCTTGGTTACCACTGTATCGACAGTACCTGAAAGATTTCTGACATGTAGCTGGTGTTTAGCAAATATTTACTGAATGAATAAATGATGGAGCATTTATTACGAATTTCCTTTGTGGTGGGTCTTTCCCATAGAAGGAAAAGGCCTCTGGGACTTTGTAGCTCTTGGTTCTGGATATGAGTATTTGTGTATGCATGTATTTGTTGTGTGTGCATGCATTTTTATATGTCTGCTGTGTGCGCGTGTGCCCATGTGTCTATGTATGTACCTTTGTGTGCATAGGCATGCATATGTGTTCATGTATGTGTACTTGTTTGTGTACACGTGTTTCTATGTTCATGAGTCTCCTTTGTGGATGTGCACATGAACAAAGGGTGTATAACACATCTCTATGTATTGCACATGTTTGTGCATATATGTGGTGTCTTCATGGTGTGTATGCACACGAGTACTATGTGATGTGTCTGCATGTGTATGTATATATGTGCATGCACATGCTGTGTCCTTATGATTATGCTTGTGTGTAATGTATATGTGATGTGTATGTTTGTACGCACCTATGTGTTCATGTGTGTGCAGTTTCTGTGTATATATGTATGTGTTGTGTCTTCTAAGTGTGAGTGTCCACATTCAGGGGGAATGGGCAGAGGCTCTGGGTCCTGGTTCAGGCTCTTTCCTCCACACTGTCTTTTCCACAGGGCAGCGTATCTTGTGTAACTTGGAGACATTCTACCTCTTCATGGAAGTAGCAGTGATGAAAGTCACACTGCTTCTTTCCTGAATAAACTTTCCTTCTTCCTTTCACAGAAAATATGCCTCAGGGACTCAGAAGACACTGTCAGGAAAGCCCCAACCCCTAGGACTGAGGCCAGCACTCCACAGTCACTCACTGTAGAGGTCATGCCTACCAAGATGGAGCCCAACACACCTCACACTTCAGAGTGACTCACAGACACTGGTCTTTTTCATAAATTGTCACCCCATGTCTCTCATTTGACATAATGTGCTGTTCTGTGTGTAACACACCAGGGTCTGGATATTTACAAGTTTACAAGGGCAGCCTTTGAACCACAGAGCAGAACTCACCAGCTCTGAGTATAGGCACTGTTTGGAGCTGGAAGGCTACTGAAAGACTATTTCTCTCTCTCTCTCTCTCTCTCTCTCTCTCTCTCTCTCTCTCTCTCTCTCTCTCTCTCTCTCTCTCTCTCTCTCTCTCTCTCTCGATTTTCGAGACAGGGTTTCTCCGTAGTTTTTGGTTCCTGACCTGGAACTAGCTCTTGTAGACCACCAGGCTGGCCTCGAACTCACAGAGATCCGCCTGCCTCTGCCTCCCGAGTGCTGGGATTAAGGGTGTGCACCACCACCGCACAGCCTGAAAGGCTATTTCTAACAGTAACTGGATGGGGGTAGAAATGCTGTGACCTAACTTTCCACCAGAGAAAACTGAGGCTCCAAGGAGATGTATCTGTGCCCAAGGTCATGCTGGCAGGGAATCCTTGGTCTGGATTTAAGCCCAGACAACTTGGCTCCAGAATCAAATTTATTAGCCACTGATATTCAAATAAAAAAAATCAAAAACATTTCATTATATGTTTATAGAAAGTGATATGAATGCTGTTCGTGTAAATGCCGAGCAGCAGGTCCTGAGTCAGTATTTGGCTGAATTCCACTGACAGTGTGAGTGTGTGGAACCTGGGGTAAAAGGGGACTAGTTTGAAGGACCTGCCTGGGTTTGTTGACTTTGGAAGAGATGCTGAGTGCTTAGTGTGGAATGCAGCCTGGGGTCACAGGGCATGCAAAGGCTGCACTGTTGGGCAGCAGGGAGACCTGTTTGAGACATAATACCTGAAAATGTACTTGTCCCCCAGTGCCGTCTTCCACTGTCTCCCATGATACCAACTCTGTCCTTGGTAGCCTTGACTCAGTAAGCAATGCTTCCTGAGTTCCCAAGTCTCTGTGGGCCACAGCGACTATTGCGCATGGAGACATCACCTGGAGAATCCCAGCAGTCACTCTCTGGGCACAGGCTGCAGGGGAAAGGACAGTAGGAGTGCAGGGTGCACTCAGAGAGACAGTGGGGTCATCCTTCGGGGAGTTGGGGCACTGTGGAGTGTCTGACCTCAGACATCTCTCACAATTTTGCACTGGAAAGCTCTTGGCAGGCCAGCTCTCTGCTGAGCCACACACAGAAGCTGAGCCACTAGCTCAGCTCTTGTAGGTCATGGAGAGCAGAGTTCCCACTCAGTTTGCCCACACCACACCTATGACACAGCTAACCCAGAGCTAACATGGGAATGTAGCCTGCTTCTGTCAGTTCTCCCACCAGTGTTTACAAGCCTATATTCCACGTGACTATCTCTAGACTTAAAGATCAACACTATCGGGCGCCTTGGGGCCACTCCCACCAAGCATTCCACGGGCTTGTGCTTGCTTTGGTGGTATTTTCCTGAGGTTTGGCAGAAGGAGATGTGCGAACATAAGCTGAGACCCTCGACTTAGGCCAGATGTCACGTGGGTCATGGAGGATTGTGTGCAACTCAGGTGAGGCAGAAACTCCAGGCTGGGTTCCGCATTTGCCACAGCCCCTGTCACAGCTGAGCACCACCCAGAGAAACCCTTTATCTTTCCCTACAAAGCTGCCCTTTCTCCCAAGAGAGGTTGAGATGGGAAGGAAGCTACTAACTCCACTGAGAATTACGCCAAAACACTCACAGGCCAACCTACACGGGCCATGGGAAAGCAGTGTTCTAGGCCTGTGGGTGGATTCAGAACGCAGAGGGGGCCTTGGCTAATTCAGCTGGGGACGTGTGTCAACAATCTGTACCTGTGGTGTGTGGGTGGTTGCAAAACCTAGTCAGGTGGGCTGACCATATATAGAAAGACAACTTATGCGTCCCAGGGGCCCCCTTCTGCTACTAGAGCAGCCGCACACCCAGGCTTGAGGTCAGTACTGATATTCATTAGTATATTAGCATATCAGAATAGCTAACAGGTACTAAAAATGTGTCATTAGACAGAAATACACAAACCAGGATCATATACGGCAGGTTGATGAAAAGACCATAGCAGAGGCTTGAAGGAGCCTGTGTTTCCACCAGATCAATCATCTCGTGGGCATGACAGAGATGTCTCCTGAGGATACTGAGAACACCCCACACAGACACACACCTAAGGACCCTGCCCCCATCACTTCAGCTCCTGGATCCAGATGTGCCTAGAGCTCTCCACTCATCGCACAACTTCTGGTTTTATATAAATCAATATATTTCCTCTTTTGATTAATCCAGTTTGGGCTTAGTTTCTGCTGTTTACTAATAAAATCTGCCTTACTAACTCCAAATCCAATTTAGCCAGAATGTCAGCAGAAGGCGGAAGGTAGAGGGAGGGAATCTTTCTTCTGAGATCTCCCCAGGCATCGGAGAAGGACTTTCATGGAATTTGCAAGGATTATAAGGCCCACTGCCTAGGCTGGGCCATATTGGGACACTGAGAATACCAGAGTAGCGACAGGCTAAGCGGGCTCTCCCAGGCCATCTTTCTCTGTCTGCACAATGATATTCACATTGCCTCCCTCCATCTCCCCTCTTGGTGGTAATCTTTTCAACCCTGGTTTCTTCACAGAACTCCCAAAAGATAAGGCACAAAGCACAGCTATCGTAAGGAAGATTCATAGCTGGACTGTGTATGTGTGGTGTTCTTAGACACTGCGCCCGGTGCCGTCTTTTTATTTTATTTAGTACCTAGGAGCAAGCTGGTCCCGAATCACATTTATGCATTCTTCATAAATCAGCTGGCTTGGAGCAGCAGCACCTGCCTCGGTGTCCTTGATTTGCTCTTTGAGTGGGTAGGGAGTGCCTGAGACAACATGCCCCACTTCAGAGCTCTGCTCTCATGCCAGGACATCAGTGATCAGGGGTGTCTGGGAGAAGGAGCTTTGGTGAACAGGAATTTCTGGCTAACATCTTCACCTAAGGGTTACAGGATTCTCTCATTGTCTGCATCCACATGGCTCAGATGTAGCATCCTAGAGTTGGTAGCTTCCTGTGAAGTTCATGGGGACTGGCCCTGAAAGTCAGCATCTGTCTCTGCGCTTGAAGGACCCAGGTACTATTGTTCACCATCCAGGGCTGCTCTCCAGCACCAGATTCCAGCCCCTGAGGCACTCGGCACTCACCGTGTGCGACATGCCTGTTTATAGAGAAGTACAAGTCTTTGAATTTCATAATCAATTTACTGTGTCATGTAGCTCTCGGAGAGGCCTGGGTATCTTCCTGGAACAGATGTGAGGACAGAGGGATCATACCCCTGTACCTTGCCCCTCATTAGGAACTAAGGGACAGGCCAGGACCAGGTGACCAACTGTGCCCTGACAGTGATTCTGGCATTTGTGTAGAAACAGGTTTGTGTCATGGATGCTGGACCCTTGCCTGGCTGGGATAAAGGGTCACCAGAATACCAGACCATCTGCATACAAGGGCTACACAGTGAGTTTGAAGACAGCTCAAGCTACATGAGAACATGTGTGGAAGGAAGGAAGGGAAAGAAGAGAGGGGAAAATAAAGAAAAGGAGAAAGGGAGGGAGGAATTAAAAAAGGAGGAAGGAAAGAAAGAGACGGAGGAATGGGGTGGCTTCACGTGTTATATCAACCACAAGATAACGGAGGATACCCCTTTCCTAAACTATCTTCATCCTATGATCTATTTTTAGGGGGAAAATCAGAGGTTTTGTGCCATCAAAGGAAAACATTTTTTAAAGATTTATTTTATATGCTGTGTGTGGTGGCACATGCCTTTAGTCCCAGCACTTGGAAGGCAGAGACAGGTGGATCTCTGTGAGTCCAGGGCAAGTCTGTTTCCAGACCAGCCAGAACTACATAGTAAGACCCTGTCTTTAAAAAGTAAACATACATATCTATTTTATTTGTGTGTGTATTAATGCATCTATGTGTGTAGGTACCCAGAGAGGATATTGAATCTCCTAGAGCTAGAATTATAGGCAGTCTGACATGGGTGCTGGGAACTGAATTCAGGTCCTCTGAGAAAGTAGCAAGTGTTCATAATGCCTGAATTGTCTCTCCAGCCCCAAAGAAAGCATTTCTGTACTTCCTCTGTCTGCTACCCAGTGGAGCTTGATGGGACCAAATTGGTGCACTGGAGGTAAGATTAGACCCACCCAGGGCCCCACCTTGGCTTGATGTGCCCTTAGCTACACATAAGGACACAGCACAAACCCTTGAAGACACATGAGCCCCTCCTGCCACATTTGTTGGAATGGGCTGGGTTTTCATATACCGAGGCTCTGCTGAAGTCACTTACATATATACTCTGATGTGCCCCAACCCTCTGGGCCATTATTTGTAAAGTTGCTCTACTCGTAAATAAAAATACAAGAAGACTGATTTCTTTCGTCTTAAACTTTTCCTGCTTTCTGGTATTTTATGGGTTGATCACCTGTGAGATACACTAACCTGACTGAAAAGAACAGGTAGAATGTGAGCAAAGTTAGATTGTGGGCGAGGCTGGGAACACCCTTCCCACCAATCACCATGTAAGTCAGCATCCTAAGCAGACACCAGAATGGACCCAGTCATACGTGCCCTCTCTGGGATTCAGGAACCAATGTCACAGCCACCTCACCTGGATCACTGCTGCAAACCATCAGACTAAGCTGTCACAACCTCATTTTTTAGTGCAGAGGATGAAGAGATTGCCCAGTGTTAAGAGAACCTGCTGCTCTTGCAGAGGACCACAGCTCAGCTCAGTACCTAGCGCTGACATAGGGTGGCTCACAACACCTCTGCCTCTAACTTGAGTGGTAGGGCTTCCAACGTGCTTCTGGCCTCCACAGGTATCTGCATTCATATGCACTCGTGGATGGGCATATGAATAAAAAATTTTTTAATCTAAAAAATATTATGCTTGGTATCAGGCGCCTGCACCAGGACTGTGTGCTGTTCAAATTCCACCAGTGCTGGCCTGGAGCTTTGCCAACTTTCACTACTATATAATTTAATCTAATTGATCAATTAAATCCAAATAATTTTTAAACAACTCATAATAACAGTTATATAATTTCAGTACTACATATAATTTTCTTAACAACTTTATCAAAGGAAATTGCTCCTGAGACTGTGTTGTTGGCCTCATGGGATCTGTTGCCTCCAGCATTCTTTCTTAGATGCCTAGGAGCATGGGATCCCAGGAGAGGAGCCCCACAGGAAAAGAGGCAATTTGTTGGTGGTCAGACCCCCACAGCCACCTTGGTGACCTCTCAACACCAAGGGACTCACTGGAGACCCCACAGGAAAATAATGGTTCTCTTGAGTTACATGCCAGCTTACCCTACAGCTGTACTGGGCAAGAAGAGTCGCTCAGACATCAGAGGCATGAAGGGAGCATGTGGCTTTGACAAAGTGACTGACATGGGTCCTTCTGTGTTCAGTGAGTGGCTCTGTGGGTGCCTCTGGGACAATCTAACCTTAGCCGAGATGCTGTACCCTCCTCCTGCAGGCTGACTGGGCTTACTGTACCCAGACAGAAGAACACGTGTGCTAATATCAGCTTCAACTGCTGTGACACAGTTCCTGGGACAAATAACGTACAAGGAAGAAAGGTCGGCTTGGCTCATGATTTAAGAGATTTCATTCCATGGCTACTTTGCCCAGTTGCTTTGGACCAGTGGAGAGCAGCACACCATGGTAGGAGAGCAGGACAGAGGATGTTGTTCACCTTGTAGCAGGCAGGGAGCCAAATAGAAAAATAAAAAAGAAAAGGCGTTGGAGAGATGGCTCAGCATTAAGAGCACTGACTACTCTTCCAGAGGACCCAGATTCAATTTCCAGTACCCATACGGCAGCTAACAACTGTCTGTAACTCCAAGACTTAACACCCTTGCACAGACATGCATACAGGCAAAACATCAAAGCACATAAAATAAGAATAAATAAATTATTTTTAAAAAGAGAGAAGCAAAGATCTGAGTCCCAATGTTTCCTTCACCTCCCTGATAATGCTAAAAGCTCAAGACCAAGACTTGAGCACGGGTGCTCTTAAAGTATATTTGCATTCTTATTGCCATTATCCCTGCTCTATAGAAGTCACAGCATCAGAGGGAGGAACCTATAAAATCTCAATCAGAGGCCTGGGAGGCTAGGCCCACTCCCTGGGTATGTGGGGGCCAGCCATGAAAGCTAAGTCTGGGCAGGTCATTCAGAGGAAGTTCTTTACTTCCAACCATTATCACCTGGGACTCTGGCCATCGATAAATATAAATGGTGTCTAGAGTCTTAATAGTTTATCCTGAGACAGTGCCTGGCAGGCCGAGGTTACCCGACCCCCACCCGAGAGCAGACCATTCAAAGGAAATTCCTGGCATCCAAGCACTGTAGATAGAAACATCTGCCAGTACTTCACCAGGACACCCCTAGACAAATGTCAGCCAATCAGGGATCCTGAACCTCAGAGACTCCTCATCCCCACCTTTACTACTATAAAAACCCAATTCTAATTGAGCTCGGGGCTCTCCGGATATTCCAATATGTTGGACATGTGGAGAGACCGAGTTTGCAAACTTGATTAATATAAAGGCTCTTTGCTTTTACATATAGGACTTGGTCTCCTTTGTTGGCTTTTGTGGGTACCCACGGATTTGGGCATAACAGGTATGGGAGCCTTCAGCCTGCCATGGCCTTCAACAGAAGGTAACAGGAACTAATGACCTGAGCAACTAGAGTGGAAACCAGGTTTATGGGTGTGTACAATGCATCATCTGAGGGGAACAAAGACCAGACTTGAAAAAGACAGAAAATGAGATTTTTTAAAAAGTCAGCCACAGCCACTTTCCACAGAAAGTGGAAGGCCTAGAACAGGTGTGACCTTTCTGGGCACTGATTACACCATGCAGGTTCAGACAGGCTGGTCAGCTTCTTTTTGGCATCATATTTCTGAAGGGCTAGGATGCCCACAGAGCAGGAAACAGAGAACCTTGAGAGAACAGGACATGTGGTAGCAGGAAAGGGACCAGCAACCTCCTTACCTGGCCATGCGGCACCAGCGGCCCTAAGGAACACTCCACCATGGCTCATTCCTATGCAGAACACCCAGCTGATTGCTCCACAATGGACAGAAGACACCTTTATGATTGCAGTGGGGCTCCCTGTCCAGCTCTGTAGTACTGGGCATTTTCATTTCATTGTCGTGTCTTGCTCATGCATCTAAGCCCACACTAAGTGTGTGTATATGAGAGAATATACATACAACCACAAAAGTGAAGGAATACATTTATATAGTAATATACGTTATAGGCACATATTTATACAGGGGCATACATGCAGGCACACTCCATGTATATGTGTTTGCATGTGTACTCCTGCATATATTGTGTGCCCACATGTGCATTTTCCAACACTGTGTGCCTGAATAGGTGAGTTGGTATAAGTGAACTTGTATGTGTGTGTACCTGTATGTATATTCATTTGTAAGTGTGTGCCTGCACGTATGTATTTTCATGTGTGTTAAGAAGACCCTCTCCACTGACACAAAATAACTCCAATTAGAACAGATCAGACCAAATCAAAAATGCCCACATTTAGTGAATGCAGTGCTCTCAGGTGGCCAAGAGCATGGTGAGAGGAAGACAGAGAGGGAGAGCACACGCAAAACCTGAAACCCCGTGTTCTTTTTTCCAGCGCAAGCCTAAATAGCCTGTGGGAGTGGTCCTGACCCTCCCTGGGGAGGGGTCAGCATTTGGCAGGCTTTCCTGGAGGTGGAGCCCAGCCCAAGGCAACTTTGGGGGGCGGGGCTGAGATGGAGCTTTTTGCTCCATTGGTGCTCCATTGGCACCCCAAGGATGAATGCCAGGGCCTGGGGTGAGGCCCCCAACTTAATATTACAATGTGTATCTGAGTTTGTGTATTCCTACATGTGAGCATACCTGTATGTGTATGTTTTCATGTGTATATACTGGCAATTGTGTCTTTTTGCATGCGTATGTGTATATGTGACTGTGTGTGACTTGTTACGCATATATATAGTATGTTGTGCCATGCACAAGTCTATGGGTGTGTTTCAGCCATGTGTTGTACAAAAAAAAAATGTTTCAGTCAACAGCAAATTACATATATAGCAGTGGACCTATGATGATTACGTCACCTAATGCTATCATAACCATCTTAGTTTGTCTACATACACTGTATGTTCATTCACAAAGCAATGAAACTGATGATGCATTTTTTTAGAACATAGCCTGTGCTGGTTAGTTTTTTGTCATTTTGACCCAAAGTCACTTGGGAAGAGGAAATCTCAACTAAAGAATTCCCTCCAGCAGATTGGCCTAAAGGCATTTTCTTAATTGATGATTGATGTGAGAACTTCAGAATTAGCATATGCAATCAGGAATAACAGCATCTTCCTACAGGGGCCTCAGCGGATGCCAGCCATTATTACTGTTGGTCAGAGTGTGAACCCAGCTCCACAGGCTCCTCCCTCCAGTCCCCCTGTTGGCTTCATGTTCTGCCTCAGAATTCCATAACCAAGGCCCAAAAGGGGGCATTTTACTTCCTACAGGACCTAGCAATGGAGAGCCGGCCTGTGGCTCTGTCTCCTTCATTGTCCCCTTGAAGGTATAGAAATGGGATGTCAGAGTGCCTGGTGCTGGTGGTAAAATTCCCAAGATTTCTACTTAAATGCAGCAACAAAGTTTTCATTAATTTTCCATAAGTGTAAATGTTCCCATAGGCACCAATTAAAGTCTTCTGTGGAGCTGAGTTTTCCCAAACAAGCACCAGTTTAATTTGAATATCAAACACTTTGCACAGCAGGGCTGCTGCGATTCCCACAGAGCCAGGCCCTGAGAGGAAGAAGTGCTTTCCCCAGTCCTGATGCCCCCATCCCCTCTGGGTCTCTCTTCTGTCGGGGTCTTTCTTACCATCTCAATAACCCCCACCTGCATTCTCCAAGATAGTGCCCCAAGACCCAGAATTCTCCAGGCTTGGAAACATGGGTACATGTACGAGGAGGTAGGGTTTGGGGCAGCTGGAGGTTGAAATCTTGACGGGACTTCTAGGAACTCACAATGAGGGAATCTCAAGGGCCCCTGCCTTCAGTCTGTCTGTCCATTACCCCATTCATCACAAAGAAAGCGTTCTACTGTTCCCAGAAGACAAACCTTCTGCCCATCAACACTTCTTCAAAAATTCAGTTGTCAATATCTAAAAACATTTTTGCGTTTTTACATTGTATTTATCATATACACACATGCATATTTGCATATGTGTGTGCAAACAGGTAGAGGGCAGAGGTCAACATAAAGTATCTCCCTCTATTACTCTCCACCTATACTTTGAGACAGTGTCTCTCCTTGTACCCAGTGCTCATCAACTTGCTAGACCAGAAATCTGTATGTCTCCCCAGTGCTGGGGTTACAAATTTCTGACACCATGACTTGCTGGGATTCAAACTCAGCTTCTCAGACCTTTGTAGAAAGCACTTTACTGAGTAAGTCATCTCCCTAGCCCTAATATTTGTGTATTCCCATCTAAAATATCTCTGGTTTTTCCCTGTGAGTGTTCTGTAATATGGCAAAGTGGGCCTGAGCAAGTGGTGCTGCTTCTAAAAGAACTTTGTGCAAATTCAGCTTGCAACAACTCCTATTTAGCACACTTTGATCATTTATTTTTCCTCCCTACCATTTGGTCAAATTTGGGGTAGTATTTGTAGAGGTCCCTTGACTTATCTTCAAATTTCCTAGGCTGGTTGGTAACAGCGTAATGTAACCATTACCAGCATCTTCAGAAGAATCCTTATCATCACCACCATCATTGTCATTACCATATTGCCATTATCACCATCACCTCCATAACCTTCATTACTATGGGTACCACCATCTCACTACCATTATCACCAGCATCATCATGATCACCATCGCCATTGTTATTGTCACTGTCAATTCTTTTTCTTTTTTTCCATTCGTTTTCGGTTTTTTGGTTTTTTGAGACATAGCCTCCCTACACAGCCCTGTTTGTCCTAGAACTCACTATATTCACTCTGTAAATCAGGATGGCCAGGATTTGAACTCACAGAGATCTGCCTGCCTCTGGCTCCCAAGAGCTGAGATTAAAGACGTGTGTCACCACACTAGGTCTTTTTCACGGTAGTTTCCATC